>NC_054395.1:739200-1069200 GCF_017976425.1 Toxotes jaculatrix | reverse complement strand
CTGGTAAGGTGCTCAGAGCGTGTGCCGACCAGCTAGCCCCCATCTGCACCAGAATTTTCAACCTCTCCCTAGCCCAAGCAGTCATCCCGCCCTGCCTAAAATCAGCCACAATCATACCAGTGCCAAAAAAGTCTCCCATCACCAGCCTGAACAACTACCGTCCTGTGGCCCTCACTCCAGTAATCATGAAGTGCTTCGAGAGACTGGTTCTACAACACATCAAGAACTATCTCCCCCCAGACTTCGACCCCTACCAGTTTGCATATCGTGGTAACAGATCCACAGAGGATGCTATCGCCGTAGCTCTCCACTCTGTGCTGAGCCATCTGGAGCAGCAGCAGAGCTACGTTCGGATGCTCTTTGTGGATTACAGTTCCGCATTCAACACAATCATTCCCAACATTCTCATCACCAAACTGGACACTCTCGGCTTCCCCCCTCTCACATGTGCCTGGATAAAGGACTTTCTAACTAACCGACCCCAGACTGTGAGACTCGGCCCCCACCTCTCCTCCATTCGCACGCTGAGCACCGGCTCTCCACAGGGCTGTGTGCTGAGCCCCCTCCTGTACTGCCTCTACACCCATGACTGCAGTCCGGCCCACAACAGCAACCTCATTGTTAAGTTTGCTGACGACACTACAGTGGTCGGACTCATCTCAAAGGGAGATGAAGCAGCCTACAGAGAAGAGGTCCTGAAGTTGGCATCCTGGTGTTCAGAGAACAACCTGACTCTGAACACCAAGAAAACCAAGGAGATCATTGTCGACTTCAGGAGGCACAGCACCGACTTAGCCCCCCTCTACATCAACGGCGAGTGCGTGGAGAGAGTCCACACTTTCCGGTTTCTTGGGATCCTCATCTCCGCTGATATCTCCTGGACAGAGAACATCACAGCGGTCATTAAGAAGGCTCAGCAGTGGCTACACTTCCTGAGGGTCCTCAGGAAGCACAACCTGGACTCCATCCTGCTGCTGACCTTCTACCGCTCGTCCATTGAGAGCCTGCTGACGTACTGCATCACAGTATGGTACGGCAGCTGCACCATGGCAGACAGGGAGAGGCTTCAGAGGGTAGTTAAGGCGGCACAGAAGATCATGTAAATGTCCTCCCTGATGGACATTTACACCTCCCGCTGCCTCAGCAGAGCAAAGAGCATCACCAAGGACAGCTCCCACCCTGGCTTTGCTCTGTTTGACCTGTTGCCCTCAGGAAGGCGCTACAGGCTTATCAGAACAAAGACTAACAGACTCAGAGACTGTTTTTTCCCGAAAGCCATAACCACACTGAACTCACACATGCACTGAACCCCCCAGTCTATTCCCCTGACCCCCCGGACTTCCTTCCTTCTATCCACTCACTGTGCAATATCCATATACTGTGCAATATTCATTAATGTGCAATAACCCATACTTCTTGAACTGTGCACCTTACCCCCCCTTGTATTTTGTTTTTTTCTCTTCATATTGTTGTATAGCTTTCCTTTTACATTTTGATATATCTTGCACTAAACTTATTTAATTTAATCTTATTTTATTTTATTTTATTTTATTCTATTCTATTCTATGTTGTATATTTATACATGTTGCACTGGAGAAGGAGATGCTTTCCATCTCGTTGTACATGTAAAAGATGTCCAATTACAATAAAAGGCATTCTATTCTATCTATTCTAGAATTCAAAAGGGCTATATAGTCCAAATACTGACTATAAATCACTAATGCTTCCAATCCTGCTTCTTGCCCCCTCCCATGTTTTTTATCTATCATATTTGAAATATGTTAATTATCTTATTCTGCTATGCAAACCTGACTGATCTTAGCACAGTGTTACAGCACAGTCTCTGTTTCTTTCACAGGTAAAGCAGCATAAAACCAAAGAGACATTTGGTCAAGCCCTGATTCCACTGACCATGCTCCAGTAAATGTGGCTTCATCGTTCTGTCTGTCACCACTTGTGGCGACTCAGACGTTTTTTCTCCAACAGCGCTGGGGGCCCATTCCATGACTTACTGCAGGCCTTTCAGAAATGCTGGAATAACCTTGGTATCAGGCCAGGCTCAAACCAAGGACTCAAACGCACAACTGGACGCAGACTTAGAGGATAACGACTAAAGGCAGGTTTATTAACAGGCAGGGGTCGGTACACGGTAAGTCAGAATAATCAGGCGAAGGTATCCAAATCAGCAGGCAATACTTGAGAAAACACAAGGGAAAAGCTACGTCTGTGATCACTGGAACACACACAGGGAAAACGGACTGGAACGCTTGACACAAAGGACGAAGACGAACTGGCACAGGACAAAGGGGAAGACACAACTAAATACATGAGGGGGTGGAGAGACAATGGGAAACAGGTGCAACACATTAGCGTGGGGCCAGGTAATCATACGGGCGGGAAACACAGGAGGGCAGGAAGTGATTCTGAAACGAGACAGAGGTTAGGACGACAAAACAGGAACACAGAAATGTGTGACGGGATGACAAAAAGAAAAAGAGACATAACCCGATTCAGGGGCTAGACGTGACACTTGGCCTGCCGGGGGACACCAACGTTCTCCCTCATTCGCAGACATGTTATCCTGTGAGGATTACATGTCTGTTGTCTTTATATAATTTATATAATTTAAAAAATGTATAAATTACATAAAACTAAACTAAATAAATAACAGTCAATAAAAATGTGCATTCTTTATTTATTTCAATACAAAATGCAGTTTATTTCTTTATTTTTAACATTGAAGTGGTCTGAACCTTGTATAGCTCACCACCCTAAACAGAAGCTAGGGATACGGAAGAACAGGTTTGGAGTCCTGCCTGGGACAAACCTGCCAGAGTGTAACTGTATATATCTTGTCGTAACTTGTCACTTATCATTTGGAAAACATGGATTTTAAACATTTTTAGAATCCATGGACACATGCTTATAATTAAATTTTAGTTGTTTTTCTCTTTTCATATACATATATATATATATTGAATGGTTTTCTATTACTTGGATTTTAGCACTACTTTTAACTTGTTTTATCTAATTGCATAAATGTTAATACTTAAGCACCTTTTTTTAAAGCACCTATATTTATTTTTACAGGCAGGTAGATAGGAGCATGTCAAGTACAATGAACTCGTTTTAGCATTTTATCAATTTTTTACATAAAAAATAAAATAAATTATAATTTATGATATAGACGTACAGGACACACTTGTTAACAGGAGATTTAACAATAAACCTTATTATTCCCCCTCGTGGTATATGTCTGCGGAACCCATTTTGGTCTCTCTGGTCTCTCTTTCTCTGTACCTTTCTGCAGGTACCTCTGGCTCCGGAGCTGCATGTCCTATGGTCCTGGCTCCACCCACCTGCTGCTGTTTATTGTTTACAATGATCTATTTCTAACATGTTTTATGTTCCGTTCTGCTACAGATAAATATTTGATTAATATTCTTTGCAAACTGTAATGTAAATAATTACCAGTCATGACAGCTTTTTGCCTCCGTGCTCTGTTTCATAATTCTAATCTGCTGAGCACACATTATCCAATAACTCTTCACTAACTGTAATGTAAATACTGACCCACATTGTCTGTATTATGCTGCATGTCTTTCTCCCCCTCTCCTCCATTCCTAGCTGTCCTATCTTCCTCCTTTTCCTCCTTTCACCCAGCCCGGCCATCGGCAGGAGGGTCCCCCATCTGAGCCAGGTTCTGCTCAAGGTTTCTTCCTGTTAAAAGGGAGTTTTCCTTGCCACTGTCGCCTTAAGTGCTCTGGGGTCAGGCTCTGGGTCTCTGTAAAGCGCTTTGAGACAATTTTGATTGTGGAAGGCGCTATATAAAAAAAATTGAATTGAATTGAATTTTAATATGTATTAACATATATTTCTTTTTTAAAAAAAAAAATTTTCTTTGTTTAAGGGAATTCTAATCTTTTTATAGAATTTTAAGTAGCCTAAGAACAGCTTTTTAAAGATTTTAAATCCACATGTCCCGCGTGCCAGTGCCCCTCCTAGCAGTCAAACAAGTGTGCTGCATTTCATACCTAACCCAACCCACTGTCCCACACCTCACCTCTCCTGTCCAAACCCACTCACCCATCTACCTACCAAAAATGTCATGTCCAATCAACTCAGACCGCTCTGAAACGCGCCCTAGACCACTTTCTGGAAGACACTGTTTGCGTGTGACTGTTTTTTTTTTTCGCGTTAACCGGGGGGATGTCTCGCGGGTGAGAGCGTGTGTCCGGTGTCCGGAGCAGGTGAGCAGTCCGCCGGGGAGGGTTTTTCGGTGGGGAGATGTGCCCGAGAAGGAGTTTTAGATGCTGTCCACACGTGTAAGGAGTGGGCTGTTACAATGTATTTACAACAGCGATGCAGCGACATTACAGAGCTAGCGGAGACAGCTAGCTCTGTCGCTACGGGTGCTAACATGAAATAGGACACAGTGCCTCCTTTTCTCTGTCGGTGTGTATAGTGTGTTTTGTGTTTTTCATCCCAAGTCGCCGTGTTGCTCGCCGGGAACTAGCTGTGTATTAGCCCCTGCGTCTGCTTGCCAAAACCTCAAGGAGGTGTAAGCTAGGTTGCTAGCCTGTTAGCCCCTTGAAACATTTGTAGCTGTGGCAGCCAGGTGTGTGTGTGTGCGCGCGAGGGCACAGTGAATCATGAAGTGATAGTGTTGTCCGTCCATCGACAGACTTTCACCTGGCCAGGTGTAACACCGCTGGGCTACAGGCTAAAGGTGCCAAAAGCTAACGCATATTACAGTGGTATGACACAGTGGCACAGGTACATTTTTGTATTTCTGGTGCTGCAGTGAAATGAAAACTACCAGCTTCAGTAACAAAGTGGTGGCTTTATGTTATGAGTTATATTTAGCCTATATATAGGTTTTTTGGCATCATTTGCATTGCAGTATATGTGGGAGCAATACGCATATTGCAAATGACTCAGTGCAATAAAGCCCACCCACCATATAGTGCTATACTATACACTGCATACCATTTTCTGCTTATTTACCATTTTACTGCTTTTAGTTGTAGAAAACTAACAGTTTGCTTGACTATGTTCTGTCTAATGATAACAGCTGCAGCTTTTTTTGTCTAATTTAATACAACTTAATAATAATTACATTTGGGTGACAGGTTTCTTAAGAAGGCTCTGCCTGCACAGTGAAGGACCAATCAATCATTCACAACACACTCAGAAATAAAGGGTTTTTAAGTTTCCTCTGAAGGCTGTGAGAATACTTCAGTCACTTTTTCAGAGTGGCTGCGCTGCATACTCAAATTGTGCTTTAAATTAGTAGTATGTGGAGCAAATGTAGGTACTTTCAATTTTTCATCGTAGCAGTTGGTAATCGCTCTCTTGACAAATAAAAGCCCTCTGCTTCTCAGTTGGTGTCTCCACTGAGGTGAATGTGTTTGTCACATCTGTGTAAAGCCTGTGTGACCAGTTGATAAGTTTGCTTGACTCTTGCTCCTGTCAGTGTTTGTGACACAGTGTTTGGGTTTTGATTGACATGGCTGACAGAAACGTGCTGGGTTTGGGAAATTTCCTGTGTGAGGAGGCAGACGATGTTTCAGCTCCTCTTTCTGAATGAAAGGCAAAGATTCTTTTACAAAAAGCTCAGTTTGGAGCTTGAAATTAACTAAAATGTATAAATATATGTTATATGTAAATATATATTTTTTATTTCTCTTTTTTCACATACATTTTGAAGCTGTAACTGTTAATTAATTATGAAAATGGTTCAGATCTGTGTGTGTGCTGACAGTGATCACGCTGCAGTGCCCCCACATGTGATGAATGCATATAAAGGGAACTGCTCTGTACACTGAAAACCATTGTTTTTCCACTACAATCCATGAATCAGCAAGTGCTGTGTGAAACTGGGTTTTCTGCACTTGACAAGTTATCATCTTATTAGGTTAACATGGGGAACATGACTCATTTTTCTGTTTCAGATGTTCACTGGTCTCCTGAAGCGCGCGCCACCTTCGGCCTCCACTGCAGCAGCTTCCTCCTTTGCCTCAGACCAAAACAGCAACGCACAAACTACAGTTCCCATAATCCAACGGGGATACCTGGTCGGGCCCGAAGAGCCAGCTCCGCCTCCTGACCCCCTTGGTCAGCATGGCGACGTCCAATGACTGCACGACCGCTGGGGCCCACGCCACTGAGCACTCCAGAGGAGCCCTGCGACCTCCTTCCTCCCTGAGCGAGAAGGAGGATGGAGGAGGTGGAGGCAAGTTAAAGAAGAAACGAAAGGATGAGAAGGTGGCAACAGTGGTCAAGCTGAGGAAAAGCAAGGAGCCCAAGGAAGGCAAAGAACGGAAGGAGGACAAGACCAAGGCAAAGGAGGGCAGGAAAGAGAGCAGGGCAGACCTAAAGAATGTGGGATCAGGAAAAGTGCCAGGCGCCGCAGTAGCTCCCGGACCAGCGTTTGTAAGTGGGTTTGTGTTGGAGTTTGTGTGTTGGTGTTGAGTTGAAGGTGCACACTGGTTGTGTGGGAGGCTGTTACAATGTTCAGTTAAAGCTGGTGGTCTTCTTTATTTTAATATATATATATATATGTATATGTATATGTATGTATGTATGTATGTGTGTGTGTGGTGTGTGTGTGTGTGTGTGTGTGTGTGTGTGTGTACAGATGAGGATGAAATTATTAGCCCCCATATGAAAATTTCATTTTTTCAAAACTATTTCCCAAATGCTGTTAAACAGAGCAAAGAATTTTTAACACAGCTTTTTCTAACATTCTAGCTTTATAGCTAATAGTCAGTTGTGTATCCTTTTGCTGGATAACAGCCTGCAGTCGTTTGCTGTAGTTTTCAACAAGTCTCTGACACATCTCCTGAGGAATCCCAGCCCATTCTTCTTTAGCAAATCTCTCAAGCTCCTCCAGATTTGATGGCCTTCTGGCAGTTCAGCCCACAAATTTTCAATGGGATTCAAGTCAGGGCTCACTTTGGTCTTCTGGAGGTTGTTCTTCACCAGGAGCGCCGTTTTGAGTCATTGTCGTGTTGGGAGACAAAGTGATGACCCAGACCCAGTTTTGCTGCTGACTGCTTGAGGTTTTCTTTCAAAATCTTCACATATCCTTCTTTCTTCATGATTCCTTCCACCGAGATTCCCAGTTCCAGACGCACTGAAGCATCCCCACAGCATAATACTCCCACCACCATGTTTCACTGTGTGGATGGTCTTCTATGGGTTATACGCCTCTCCCTTCTTTCTCCAAACATAAGCAATGTCTCTATGGCCAAAGAGCTCAAGATTTGTCTTATCTGACCAAAAGACATGCTTTCAGTATGCATAATCTTTCTCCAGGTTGTCCTTAGCATACTTCTTAACACTTGGAAAGGCTGTGATAACTTTGTATATCCCTCTCCTGCTTTGTGAGCATCAACAATTCTTTTTCTCAAGTCTGAACTGATTTGTTTTTGGCATGATGCTTTCTCAAATGACAGCTAAAACCCTTACTCAGGTTTTTATACTGTGTGTAAATTGGGAAATAACCCTCAGTTTTAAGTTGATTTTACAAGCTTTGAGCATTACAAAGTTAAAGCAAACCGTTGCAAACAGTGGTTTGTCCTATGGGTCAATAAAAAAGGTAAGTTCTTAAGGGGGCTTATAATACCCCGGTAATTTTTGTTTTTTCTGAAACGAAATGAAAGAAAACTAGTATGTTTAGAAATGCTATGTTGATTCATTCCTCATTCCTCTCTCCTCCAACAGCACCTCCTCCTGCCTCAGGATTCCACTCTGATGTCCCGGGGCAGGTCCAAGGTACCCAGGCCAAGAGCCATGTCCGGGTCAACCGCAAGACCACAGTCCCCTCAGCGCCAAAACAGAGGGGCTGCAAACCCAGGTAAGACATTTTGGCTGGTTCGTAAATCATGGGAGGAGAAATGAATTTATAATGAGCAGAGGCCAGAAAGAGAAAGAATTTAGTAGAAAGAAAGTGAAAGAGGCTGTGGCTTTAAAGCCCCAGAGGTGGGCAGTGATGGAGTAAGGTGAGCTTGGCTGCAGTAAACCTGTCACCCCCAACAAATTATGCTGTTCTTCTGTGGGCAGCTCCATAACAACTATCTCACTTTGAGGGTATATTTTGGCTTTTTTGCTTTGTTGGGGAGTCAGAAAAGACGGGACGGGGAGTTTTAAGTAGACCCAGGACAACAGGGTCTTCCCCAAACTGTGTTTTTCTTCACAGATGTAGCCACCGAAAGAGCGATAAGAGCGAGGCTATTTAACAAATGAAGTATTATTCTCTTAATCCATTAACGGGTCTGTGAGGGTGGCCGAGAAACCCGGAGTGAAACAATGAGCCGCAGCAGTCCGGAGCAGTTCCAAACTCCTTTTTATTCAACAACATTAGAGTCCTGTTCACAAACTTTACGGCCAAAAATGCACATTGGGCCAGCCAGAACGGGAAACTAAGCAAAAAAAAAAAGGAAAACAAAACAAAATCAAAACAAAAAAAAACTTTCTTCTCAAGAAACCGATCAAACACAACAAAAGAACTACACTCTAAACTGCCCGTCTGGCTATGCCCCTGTAGTTTGGGCCCAAGGCAGGAGTTACAATCTGGTGCTGTGTCCTGGAGCTGAGACTCTTCCTTCTCTCTCTCTACCCTCCAGCCACCACAGCCTCCTCCCTTTTATACTGCTGGACTACACCATCCCAAGCAATCAAAATCAGTTATGTCCCCCAGCATACTTAGAGTAATAACAATATCAAATAACACATTGTCACCTCGAAATTCAGCTATATTTACTTTAAAACCACACATTACTTTTTACACAAGACACTTATACTGGTTATTCCAGCACAAAAACAAAACACCCCTCCCAGTCTACCACACTTGGTTTCTTCCCCTGTGAACCCCCTATTTAACCAACTGGAATGCTCCAGCTCAGGTTTGGCTGTTCCTGGTCTAACAGAGGAAGAAGGGCAACAAAGAAAACAGGTAATCACAATTCAAATTCAACAAATCAAACACCCAGTCACAATGTATCCTCTCCCCCTCACCCTCTCCTCCAAATGTTCACATCACACACAACTCCCCAACACTTTCCACCGGGTATCAACATTTTGGCAAGATCCACCTGAGTAGAGTGTGTAGCGCATGTGCCCCTCCTTAGGGCACGCGGTCTCCCCGTGACAGGGTCAGTAATATCATTTATCATTTATTAGGCTGACCACGCTCCTCCTCACTGAAGGTTCTTACTCACAGCTTCCAGTCGTTTTATGTCATGTTTTGTCTCCTCCTCCATCTTCAGGCCCTGCCCCCTCTCAGAAAGGCAGCTACTCCTCCATGAACCCTCCGCCACCCCCACCCCCAAAATAAAACGAAAATATAAAAAAAAGATTAACAAACGTTAAAGAATTTTCCTTTTTAAGGCTGTTCAGTCCCTGTTATTGATGAGGGATCCTTTTTCATTTGTGTTTCTGTTAATAAAGTTTGTTTCAGCAGAAAACGATGACTCACTGTTTATTTGTACTGGGACCAGGATCCTGTGAAACCCCGATCGGGAGCAGGACCCCGGGTCACATGACCACACAGAGGACACAGAATGAGCTTTGTTTAAAAACTTTATTAACAAAACAAGATTTAAGACGTTTACAGCAGAGTGAATGTAGAGCTCCTTCATGTCAAACAAAACCAACTTAACCTTAACCACCTTAAAACTCTGACACCAACAGTCAACACTCCTTAAGGCGGTATTGTGGAGTTTTTAATCTGTCATAAGCCCCGCTTCCTCCATACATGTATTTTCATATGACTTTTGAGTTTCACGTCATGATTAGCAACTGCTCACGCTCAGCTGGGTGTGTGGGCAGGACCTCCATACCACAGCTCCACCCAGATTACTACTGACAGTCTCACTCTGAATCACGTCACCTGGGCGACGTGGCAGCACCTGTCGGCCATCTTTACAGTCTTGACAGCTGAGCCCTCCAGGTGCTCAAGCTCCTCCTCCTGCAGGGAGGCGGTGCACAGCCATTTCTCTCCCACATCGACCAATCCTGAAAGAGATTTGGACAGGTGATGCCCTCAGGTACCTTATGAGCTATTAGGAACACCTGAGGACAGTGACATCATCTCCCACCTGTCACCACACCGTGGCCAAACCTCTCTCCAGACTCCAGGAGTTCCCGGATCTGAGCCTGGTCCATTCCCAGCCGGCCGCTCAGCACCACCCTCCACTCCTCCCCCTCCCAGTCCCACCTAGCGATGTGTACTGCCAGGGTCCGATTCTGCAGCGGGGCCAGCAGGGGCCTCCAGCAGCTCTCCACCATCTTCACTCCGTCCAACACGAGACCGGCATACGGCTGCTGGAACGACAAACACCACTCCTGCACCGACATGGGGACAAAACAAACACACCCCGAGTCTGAGCTGCAACAGAGAGACAGACACACACACACAGACAGAAAGACAGAAGCACAGAGACACACACGTGTTTTTATTAATGGCGTCTGACTCCTTCTTCCACAAACATTAAATCTGCTCAGTGCTTTTATCACTTAACGGCTTTAATTTCTTCATCACAGCTAACTTTGTAAAAGAGGTGCTGGGTTACTGAATCCCCAAACGTGTAACCTCAGGAAGGGTGTGAATGAATTCTTAACGGCTGATTTACTCAACTCTCCACAGGTTGTCCGCTAAGAACAGCACGAACACTGTCAAATGAAGCACTCTCTGACATGCCACTCATTTATTGCTGGTTATTAGTTTCTCCTTTAGTGTGGCTGCTATACAAAGAGAATATAAATAATAAATAATAAAACCAGAAGTGGCTAATATTACATGTAGGTATATCTAATATATATTATATCATAGAAGTTCTTAGACTGTCCCTGGGTTGAGCCATATTGTAGACTCCTCCTGTGGTCTCTTGTAGAATCCTGCAATGCAGGAATCTTAACTGTAATCATATACAAAGAAAATCTTTAGGATCTGCTGCAAAGTACGTACAGTATTACCTGATGCTTCATACTATCAATTAACAAATACATTAGGATGGAGCTGAAATGTTAATGCTCAAGGAGGATTCTAGTTGAATCTTAGCTTTATCATCTGTCTTTCTTATTAATTCACCTGATCAGGGCGCAAGATGAAGAGTAACAATCCACAAAATGAAGCATGTTTGGTGACTGAACTGTATCTTGTATTTATCCACTGTACAATAACACAATGCCATGTACAGTCCTCTATATTTTTTATTTTATTCTTATCTCTATTTTCTATTTTTAACCAAGAATTTATCGTTTATTGTTCATTTTTAGCTAAGAGCTTGTTTATTTTTTTCTCTTTTTATTTACATATTTCTTGATACACCTGTTTGCAAGTAGTAGTTGTTGTTTGCAAACTGCCCTGTGTGCTGCTTCTTTACTTTAAGAGATCAGTGAAGTCAAGTCTAAGTCTCTTTTCATCTATATCCTTAATATTTCAATGATATCATTATGATGATAACATCTTTTGACTTCCAGGGGAGCTATTTTGCCCTCAATACTGTCTCGAAGGACAGCAAAGTCCTCCTCACTCATGGTGCTGAAAGTTCCTTCAGTTACTGTAGACTTTTATCCAGTCACACCTGAGACACTTGCACTTCCATGTATGTTTTGGTGCCATTTCAATAAACTGAGCATGTTTCCATGCCTATGCAGCAGTTTTAATGTAAGCCAGCAAAAGAAATGAAAGATGATTTTGTGTGATAGAAAAATATATTCTGCCCACCAGACCGCCCAGAACGGAATGCATCAGTAGAAAAGTGACTCAGTATATATTTTGTAATTTGCCTAAACAAATTCCAGATTTGATTTCTCCCTTATTCATTCCTAATCCTATGCTGCCATCTATTGACGAAAAGCGTGAATCCAGTACAGGACGATGTGGAGCCTCCCTTCCCCGCCTCTTCTGAGGGTCAAGGCCAGTCAACACAAGTAAGCTAGTAGCAATGCAAGCTTCTTCTGTTTGCTAACAAACTACAATGAAACTGCTATCATCATTAAAACTCATGTAACTGACCGATAAATAGAGCGTCCATTTTGGGCACACAGTTGTGACCATTAAATGTTATTACGGGCGGTATTTTAGTAAAACTAACTGGACTGCGCACACAGTGCAACACTGCTAGCCTACTAAGCTTCTCTCTGTCCACATTCACAGACCCAACACCGCTAACAAACCATCCTACCCCCACCCCGCCAATTATAGCCACCTTAAACTAAACAACTCATTCTTTAATGCGAAATAATACGATATATAAATAATACACCGCGAAACCTTCTCTGAACGTAGTCACAGAACACACACTTACCAACAGTCTTATTCATGTGTTGTAGAAAAGTGCAGTTAAGTTGTCCTTTACAAAATCAGAATACCGCTTTCCTCTTCACATTGTCTCTGAGACCCCTTGCTTGCCTTGTCTGATCTCTGTCACTCTCTCAGAGCGTGCTGAAAGTCATGACTTGATTGTGATTGGATAATCAGATCCAATCAGTAACCAGTATTGCTTACATCTTTCAATTACAGAGTATTTATTGGTTTAGAGACAGAAATATAATATAAGCATAACGACGTTACCCTATGTGTTTATGGCAGGATGGAGAAAGCCCGCAAGAAGCAGTTCGTCAACATGGACCAGTACCTGTGCAGTCGGGGCCTCTACAGGAAGACGGTGGCCCGGGACGCGTCCGGACAGGTGAGCCGGGCTAACGGTCACAGCTAACAGCGGGGAGAGGTGTGGGGGTCAGTCAGCGGCGGGCTGGGGTTGAAATTCAGCCCGGGAGCTTGGTTTGGAGAGGCCTTTTATCCAATCGCACGACGGACACAAGTGGAACTGTGATTTTAACATGAATACTTTATTTGCAATATAAAAACAGTCTAATGGTATACATGATATACAGTCAGTAGAGTGTACTAAAGTAAGCTATATATGCTCACACATGCTATGCATACTCAAACACTATGTTTATTTAAATATTAAAACTACTGTGTGTGTGTGTGTGTGTGTGTGGCAACACTGTTGAGTTTCTGCTTTATTTGGTAACATGGAAACATGGAAAAGAAGATGCTCATTGACATTGGAAAGAATGTCTAATTCAGATAGCCACTGACGTTACTGCAGGAGTGGATAGGCTTATTGTTCTGTGTGACTGGAGATGGAGCATCAACATCTGACATCTTAATATCATTCTATGCAAAGACCTATTGCCAACCCACTCCTGCACACTGCACCTGTACCTGTCACTGTTTTTTTGGTGCTTCCTGCTCCACTTTCCTCCTTCTCCTCCTCCTCCTCCTCCTTCTGTCCCTCCTCAACCGTCTCTTCCTGACTGGCCTGTCCCTCTGCATCCACTACACTGGCCTTGTCAGCTACTAACAATTACAGCAGCAATGATAAACTTTATAGCCGTTTTGCAAAGAATTCACAGTGTTACTCACTTTAATGTATTTTTCTTGAGCTGGTACAAATGGCTTGTTGTATCCTTGTACTATTACTTTTGTACTACAGAAACTACACCACAACATGGCCATATATTAATGTACAAACAGAGCGGGAATGCAGGATATATAGCCTATATATTCAAATATGATCTTTTTAACTTTGAATACAGACTCTCTCCTGAAATATGTTTTCTTTTACAATAAAGAAATGTGTGTGTTTCTTTTGGTCAGCCACTATGGATTTTATTTTTAATTGATAAAGCAGATCAATGATTTATGCATGTATGGTGTATCATTGCTGATAGGCTACCTTTAAGGTTCTGTGTGTCCTAAACACATCAAATCTGGGATGATAGGAACATGTAGGCAGTGCTTGCTAACCTGCTGTGGCCATGCTGATCAGTTCTGTGGCTTCACTGGCCTGGCTGGCTGACTGAAGCTGCGCTGGCTTTAGTCCCTTCGCCACGGAAAAGCTCCGTCAATTTAGCGCATTTGGCTGCATCCTGCGCTAGCTGTGTTTTCTTTTAGCCCTGATTTTTTCAGCTCCTTATTTCGGCTTCTTTCTTAATTTACCCTGCTCGTCTTTCTTGTTTTCTTTTGACAGTTTGATGACTGACTGAGCGGCTGAGCCCATCACATTTCAGTACAAACAGGGATCAGCTCAAATTAGGAGGGGCCACTCGTATCCCCCCTTAATATGCCAAATATTAGTTTGACCCAGTCCAGCGGTGCCAGTCTAATGTTACGTTCCACTCTGTGCCACCTGCGGCTGCGAGGACAGGCTGCTGCGGTACACTGATGCTGCATTTTATGGGGTAAAAAAATGTTCCGACCACCGGCCGGGAACGGACCAGCCATTCGGGAAACCTCCCGATGGCCAGCCCGCCCCTGGGGTCAGTTGCCACCAGGTGAAGATACCTGGTTTCTAAAGTTATCACTCTGCCTACAGTCTTGATTGAGCAGGTTGCCATGGAAACGGATACTACATTTAAGCCAGTTTAGAGTAAACACAAGGACTTGGGATGAGTCATAAAGGCCAGGGTCTCAGGCAGGTTCAGGGTTCGGGTTTCAGCTTCTTTCAGTGACTCACTGATGTGAGACTATGGCCGGAGACCCCGTGTTCCCTCCACTGCCGGTGAGAAAACTAAAACTACCAGATGGACCAGATGATTGAAGAAACGTGTCCAGGAAGTGGGAATGTGAGGTTCATGAACCAAAGACTTCAATCCAGCTACATTTATGTCCTCTGATACTCACTCAGAGTCTGACTTTAGACTCTTGATTTCAGACTTTGACTTTAGACTGACTTTAGACTGGAGACTTTAGACTCAGCGACGAGTACATCGACGTCACTGAGAGTGAGTAACCTGATCCCACAGGACGTTTACTGCTGTACTCAACAGAATAAGAGACTTCACAGACTGTTGACAGAAAACAGAGTGACTGGAGTCTGAATGTGTTTCAGATCAGAGCTGCCAGACCTCAGGTGTTTACACTGCCGCTCAGCCCTCCTCCATCCAGGTACTGGATGCAGGGTCAGAGCTGACCTCTGACCCCGCTGATGTTACAGTCGTTCCGATGGTGGTCTGGTCTTAACCCGATCCCTGTGGTTCTTTTCTGTCTTTTGTTTTCTCTTATTGTGAAAGAACGAGCAGGAAGGAGGTACTGCTGACTCTCCACCTGAGATGAACTACATCTTCACCCAGCAGGTAGAGGACAGAGACAGTGGACACAGTGAGGACATTAGAGGTGCTGTGAGAAGACGGTCTAATATAACTCTGTCTGTCTTACTCAGGTGGTGAAGCCCTTACCAGTCATCTGCTCCTCACCATCCTCTTCCTCCTCCTCACCCTCTTCATCACAAGTACCGGCAGCTGTTCACCTGCCGCCCACCACACACACACAGACATGCTCAGGTACATGTGCGCACACACACACACACACACACACAGTCACACACACAAATTCTGATGTGATGTTTTGTGGTTTTAGTTGCCATGGCCATCCAAGCCTCCTCCCCCTGGCTGGTTAATGGGTTCGGTGAGGCTCTCTGCCCTGTGGTGGCTCCACCCCCTTATTCCTATGACCCTAATGGCAGAGATTTACCCAGAGGTCAGAGGTCATGCCCTGTAAAAGAGGTGTTTCACTTCCTGCTTGCAGCTTCCTCTCACTGGTCTGTCTGTCTGTCTGTAGACAGCAGAGTCCTTCAGTATTACTTCAACCTTGGAGTCAAGGTAAGTTGTCCTGAAGTCACCTGCCGTGCTGACATCATCATCATATCAACCTGTTGATCAGTCACATGTGATGATTGATGATGTCACAGTCTGACCTCCGTCCCCCTTCACAGTGGAGCCATCAGAGCTGTTGGCAGCAGCAGCAGACATACCCCGCCACCTTACCTGAGACCAGGTACCCCTACCAACATTACAGCCCCTACCTGAGCCAGGACCTGCCCCTGCATGGTAAGACCTGCACCCTCAGCCTCCTCTGATGTCGGTGAGAGGATGAGTGAGTGAGAGTAGAGTGAGTGAGAGGATGAGTCAGTGAGGGGGAGTGAGTGAGAGGATGAGTGAGTGAGAGTGGAGTGAGAGGATGAGTCAGTGAGGGGGGAGTGAGTAAGAGTGGAGTGTGGAGTGAGTAAGAGGATGAGTGAGTGAGAGTGGAGTGAGAGGATGAGTGAGAGAGGGGGAGTGAGTGAGAGTGGAGTGAGAGGATGAGTGAGAGTGGAGTGAGAGGATGAGTGAGTCAGAGTGGAGTGAGAAGATGAGTGAGTGAGAGGGAGTGAGTGAAAGGATGAGTGAGTGAGAGTGGAGTGAGAGGATGAGTGAGTGAGAGGGGGAGTGAATGAGAAGATGAGTGAGTGAGAGGGGGAGTGAGTGAGAGGGGGAGTGAGTGAGAAGATGAGTGAGTGAGAGGGGGAGTGAGTGAGAGTGGAGTGAGAGGATGAGTGAGAGAGAGGGAGTGAGTGACAGTGGGAGTGAGTGAGAGGATGAGTGAGTGATGTGGGAGTGAGTGAGGATGAGTGAGTGAGAGGATGAGTATGTGACGGGGGAGTGAGTGAGAGGATGAGTGAGTGAGAGGGGAATGAGTGAGAGGGTGAGTGAATGAGAAAATGAGTGAGTGAGAGGGAGAGTTAGTGAGAAGGGGAGTGTGGTAACTGCTCAACACACCTGCAGACCTAACATGAAGTGGAACCTTTCTGATCCTGTCCTGGTCTTCTGTCCCCAGCTGCCCCTCCTTCATACCCTGAGACAAGCCGAGGCTCCCATCAGCCCCCGTCCTCTTACCCAGTCCAGCAGGGCAGGAGACACAGACGACGGAGGGAGAGTGGAGCGAGTGAGAGGATGAGTGAGTGAGAGGGTCATACCTACATTACCCACGTTACAGCTCTTCCTGTGACAGTAGTTGTGTGTTGTAGCAGCGGCTCTCACACTCACACACACACACACCTGTAAACAGGGCGTGGTCGAGCTCTTTCTCACGAAGAAGGCTGACCACGCTCCTCCTCACTGAAGGTTCTTACTCACAGCTTCCAGTCGTTTTATATCATGTTTTGTCTCCTCCTCCATCTTCAGGCCCCGCCGCCTCTCAGAAAGGCAGCTCCTCCTCCATGAGCCCTCCGTCACCCCCACCCCCAAAATAAAATGAAAATATAAAAAAAAGATTAACAAACGTTAAAGAATTTTCCTTTTTAAGGCTGTTCAGTCCCTGTTATTGATGAGGGATCCTTTTTCATTTGTGTTTCTGTTAATAAAGTTTGTTTCAGCAGCAAACGATGACTCATTGTTTATTTGTACTGGGACCAGGATCCTGTGAAACCCTGATCGGGAGCAGGACCCCGGGTCACATGACCACACAGAGGACACAGAATGAGCTTTGTTTAAAAACTTTATTAACAAAACAAGATTTAAGGTGTTTACAGCAGCGTGAATGTGGAGCTCCTTCATGTCAAACAAACAAAACCACCTTAAAACTCTGACACCAACAGTCAACACTCCTTAAGGCAGCATTGTGGAGTTTTTAATCTGTCATAAGCCCCGCCCCCTCCATATATGTATTTTCATATGATTTTTGGGTTTCACGTCATGATTAGCAACTGCTCACGCTCAGCTGGGTGTGTGGGCAGGACCTCCATACCACAGCTCCGCCCTGATTACTACTGACAGTCTCACTCTGAATCACGTCACCTGGGCGATGTGGCAGCACCTCTCGGCCATCTTTACAGTCTGGACCGAAGCGGTTGTCATGGTAAAAGTTTACTGGGGATCTCCACAGTCCAGAGGTCGCGACCCCCTCGGGTGCTCAGTGGATCCTTGAGCCAGCGTGGGTTAGACAGGTGAGTAAGGTGTTTGTCCTGCAGACCAATCAGGACAGCTGAGCGCTCCAGGTGCTCAAGCTCCTCCTCCGGCAGGGAGGTGGTGCACAGCCATGTCTCTCCCACATCGACCAATCCTGAAAGAGATTTGGACAGGCCCTCAGGTACCTTATGAGCTATTAGGAACACCTGAGGACAGTGACTTCATCTCCCACCTGTCACCACACCGTGGCCAAACCTCTTTCCAGACTCCAGGAGTTCCCGGATCTGAGCCTGGTCCATTCCCAGTGGGCCGCTCAGCACCGCCCTCCACTCCTCCCCCTCCAAGTCCCGCCTAGCGATGTGTACTGCCAGGGTCCGATTCTGCAGCGGGGCCAGCAGGGGCCTTCAGCAGCTCTCCACCATCTTCACTTCATCCAACACGAGACCGGCATACGGCTGCTGGAACGACAGACACCACACCTGCACCGGGATGGGGACAAAACAAACACACCCTCGAGTCTGAGCTGCAACAGAGACACAGAGAGACAGACACACAGGAAGACAGAAGCACACAGACACACACGTGTTTTTATTAATGGCGTCTGACTCCTTCTTCCACTAACATTAAATCTGCTCAGTGCTTTTATCACTTAACAGCTTTAATTTCTTCATCACAGCTGACTTTGTAAAAGAGGTGCTGGGTTACTGAATCCCCAAACGTGTAACCTCAGGAAGGGTGTGAATGAATTCTTAACTGCTGATTTACTCAACTCTCCACAGGTTGTCTGCTAAGAACAGCATGAACACTGTCAAATGAAGCACACTCTGACATGCCACTCATTTATTGCTGGTTATTAGTTTCTCCTTTAGTGTAGGAAATGAATGTTGTCAACCCACTGCATGGCTTTCAGACAGTCACAGGAAGAACCTAATGCTATCTTAGAAGTAAGATAAGATAAGATAAGATAAGAGAATCCTTTATTAGTCCCTCAGTGGGGAAATTGCATTTAGCAACAGCAGGGATACAGTACAATAAGTGAAAGTGAGATATAAGTAAGAGGCCAATATGGCCAGAACAAGATTTAAATAAGGTAGAATAACTATGAGACAAGAAAATAGCTGCTGTAAAAAAAATAAAAAATATACCTACATAAATAAATAAATATGAGATGGAGATTGTTGAGTTGAGTGACTATAGTACACAAATATTGCACACTAATAACTGGGTTATTGCACATTGATGTATGATAATCAGTATGTGTGTTAACAATGTTCGTTATAGAGTCTGACAGCAGCAGGAAGGAAAGATCTTCTAAATCTCTCCTTCACACACCGAGGGTGGAGCAGTCTGTCACTGAAGCTGCTCTGCAGAGCTGACAGGACGTTCTGCAGGGGGTGGGACTCGTGGTCCAGCATAGATGACAGTTTTGCTAGGACCCTTCTGTCTCCAACCTCACGCACTGAGTCCAGAGGACAGCCCAGGACAGAGCTGGACTTCCTGATGACTTTGTCCAGCTTCTTCCTCTCCTTCTCAGTTATGCTGCTGCTCCAGCAGACTACACCGTACAAGATGGCTGAAGCCACCACAGAGTCATAAAAGGTCTTTAGGAGTGTCCCCTGCACACCAAAAGACCGCAGTCTCCTCAGGAGGTAGAGCCTGCTCTGTCCCTTCCTGTACAGTGCATCTGTGTTGTCAGTCCAGTCCAGTACATGCTTTTTGAGCAGTTTTAAAGAACTTACCCACTTCTTTGGCTGTCTATCAGTTTTCCCTTTCTTATCTCTACCTGAGTGCCCATATTCACTGCAGGGGTCAGTTCTGTTTTCAGGGGATGAGTCAGCACCATTGACCATTGACACAAGGAAACAAAAGTGCCACCTCATCCTGTGCAGTGTATGAAAGGAAGATATAGCGAGAGCTTCCAACTGCATCAGTGCATAGTATCAACTTTACAAGAGTTTAAACACAGTAATGAAATGTTTTTCAACTGTTCTTTCCCACAGAGTCTGTTAGAATATTGAAACCATCATGGGTGTTAATTTAGTCCTGTGTTTTAGCAGTGTTAAGGAAATGGTCATTTTTGAGCGGGAACACAAAATTGTTTAAATGGAAATAAACAACATGAGGGATATTTGACTGTTACTCACAAAGTCCTTCTCAATGGTCTCAAAGTCTGTGTCTGTGTCCTCACTCACAAACCTTATGTCCATGCTCTCATGCCTCATCAGAGTTGCCTGTTGGACATACATCATGGGATTTTACCACTGTAACTTCTAAAATGTTCTATGTGAAGTACAGGGTGTTGAGTCACACTCATCTGGACAGTATCAAACTCAGCATCTTAGTACAGTCAAGTCCTGTGAGCCCACATCTGTTTACAGCTGTGTCATCTTATCATATCCTAAATCATAGGTGTCAAACCTGTTCCACAAAGGGCCGTGTGGCTGCAGGTTTTTGTTCCAACCAAGCAGCAGCACACCAGACTTGACTCATTTAATCAACTGATCTCAGTCTTCAGACAGTTGATTGGTCAAACTGTGTGTTCTTGATTGGTTGGAACAAAAACCTGCAGCCACACGGCCCTTTGTGGAACAGGTTTGACACCTCTGTTCTAAATCATAAAACAGAGACATGCATTTACTTCTTTTTTTACATACCGGTACATACATTTTTGAATTTTACTCACAAGGCCCTCCTCCTCAGTGACCTTGTGGTCTTGCCACATCTCTTCGTCCTTCTTCTTGAACCCTTCATCCACCTTCTGATATCCAAGCAGATGCCTCTTTGTGAAAAAAATGATCAGATCATTGACATTTCTTAAACATAGCATGTGAAGTGCAATGAGATGACTAACACTCTTACAGGTAGAAATTGATTTTCCTCTCCTGTGCACTGCCCTGGCCCCTTCCATGCCATTTGAGGGGACAGAGCTCATCTTCCAGTATTTCATTGCTAAATAACTCTTCATTCTGTTTTTTTCTGCGGCAGAAGCAAATCACGGTAATGGCAGCGATGATGACCACAACCACTGTAGGAACAGCTGCTGCCATAGCTTCAGGTCCACAGCTCATGGTCTGGGCTGATGTAACACTGAGTGTAAAGATGTTCTCAACATGGGAATCAGTGGGAAATTCAGTTACACCAACAAAACTTCACATTAACGGGCAAGAAATGTGTTACGTCTGTGACTGTGTGGTGTTTCTGGGTTTTGCTGTGTTTACAAAGTGGCTTCTGTCATTTTAGAAAACACAATATTTCCATAGATGACCACCGGAGATTCTGTCCACATTGTTGGCAGAGACATCTCTCATGTGTAACATCCGTTCACACTAACAATTAAGTCCGAACAAATCTGGCAAATGCTGGTTTCAAAGCACTCCTTTTGTAACCATGAGGTTGTTTTCCCTCCATTTTTAGCACTGGTTCAATGTTTTTCTGTCATTTGGATCAATGCAGTGTTCAAAAAAAACAAAAACAAAAACAAACGCTAACTACACAACAATTAAACTAAAGCACTTGTCATGTAGGTAAAAAAAAAAAGTAGAATGTAAAAAAACAAAATCTCTAGTAAACACGTAATGAAATGCTACACTTGATTTTCTGTTGCTATTGCAGTGAAAACCCCAAATAAACAGTTTTATGTTTTTATGCCATATCTTGTCTTTATTACAATGAATTCTAACAAAATATAACAGAAACATCTGGTGCTGCTCAAACCACAACATAATAAACAGTGGAGAGAAAACAAAACCAGTCAGTGCTGCAGAAACAGGTGATACACACTGATCACATACATCTGAGACGCTGGGTAAGAGGACGGGGGCTGATGGGAGCCTCGGCTTGTCTCAGGGTATGAAGGAGGGCCAGCTGGGGACAGAAGACCAGGCCCAGATCAAACAGGTTCTACTTCCTGTTAGGTCTGCAGGTGTGTTGAGCAGGTACCTCACTCCCCCCTCACTTACTCCTCCCTCACTCACCAACTTCCCCTTCACTCACTCATCCTCTCACTCACCGACTCCTCCTTGACTCACTCCCCCTCTCACTCCCGCCTCACTCACTCCCCCTCTCACCGACTCCTCCTTGACTCACTCCCCCCTCACTCACTCCCTCTCACTCACTCCCCCTCTCACCAACTCCTCCTTGACTCACTCCCCCCTCACTGACTCCCCTCCCACTCCCCCCTCACTCACTCTCCCCTCACTCACTCCCCCTCTCATTCACTCTTTTGTTTTTTGTGTATGAAAACAAAAGAAGTGAAGTCCAACATTATAAACACTGACATATTCCTCCAAAACACAGACCCTGTTGTGCAAAGACTGAATAAAAGCGGAGACTTGGATCCATTGAATGTACAGTACAGTCTGTCTGACACAGGAAACACTGGGACTAACCTCAATGCAAAATCCCCTCGCATATGTCAAGTATTTTGTTTTCCCACTGGAGAAACAAACAAAAGGTGAAAGAAATAAATGGTGAACTTGTAAAAAAAACAGGAATATACAGCGATAGATTAACATATTTAGAAACTCTTAGTATGAACTTCTATTAAAATAAATCTGAGACGAACAATGAAACGAGAAACGAGACAGAGCAACAACGAGGCACTCAGGTGCTTCACACCGTTTTGTTTCCCTCCTCTTCCTGTGTCATCTGTTCTTCATTCCTAAAGAAGAGACCATTCCCTTTCACTGAACAGATGGTCGACGAACACAGTTTCTCTGAGGACAGGATCCCACAGCGGACAGAAAAGTGAGGAGAAGACAGTATGGCCCGGAACAGAAATAACCTGATGCTACAGGTCATGATTGCAGCCGTTCTGCAGCAGCCTTTTCTCACCACTGATCTGAGCGACTGAGCAACTCTTAGCCTGATTGGCTGTAAGTTAATGTCATTTGGAAACCTGATTAAAGAAAAAAAAGAATCTCTTCTCCTCTTTTTTCCTCCTACCATCCCTCCATCCCAGCATTTGCAGGACAGGATTCAATCAAATCTGCCTCCTACCACCCCCTGCTGGCTTAACTGAGCTCTTAACTTTGAAATTCGTGTTCAGTTCTTCTGATTCGACCTGAGAAAAATCCAAACATCTAAAGTAATAAAAGAAACTGAAGTTAACCTCTTCTATCAATAAAAGGAAATAAAAAAGGTGGAATTCCTCTTGTTCTGAATAACTCCACAGTTCCTATTCTTGGAATTCAGATTCTTTTAGTCTGAAAACTAAAGGACTTTTTTTTTCTCTGACTTTCTTCTTAAAAAGAAGTCATAGCAGCAAAGGCACAGTGATGCACTGATAACAGTAAAATGATAGCCAAAATAAAAATATGAATGACGATATCTAAAACATGGGGGAGTGCCAGACAATCATATCTTAAAATTAAGGTACAACATTAATGCCTGAAATGTATTAACATCCCTTTTATTGTGACTGTGTGTGACAGCCACAATTTTCTTGATTTTAACAGGTAAAAAAACGATCAAACATTTTTTTCCTGATATGTCATGCCTGCGAATGCGGGTTCAGACTCTACAGTCTTAACAAGTCACACTTCCAAGTTTCTCTAACCCTGTAGGTTTTTCAACATTGCACAGAGATAATCAAAAATTATCCTCAAAAAAGTCAAAAGTCACCACCAGTGGCTGAAGAGGCAGCGCTCTCTCTCTCTGCAGGCGTCGTGGACGAGGGGCTGGCAGCCTCAGATGTGGAGGGTGCAGTTGTTGTGGTGACCTTCGGAACAGGCGAAGAAGAGGAGGAGGAGGTGGCGGTGGTGTGTGTGCCATCATTGGACCAACACTGACAAAGCGTGTTGTGGGACTGCAGCCCCATGGGGGTGCGGGATGCCGTGCAGCATCATGGCCACCATTGAGCCCATGCTGCCGATCAAACCGCCGTTTGTGAAGACGGGAGGGCCAAGACCAGATGAGGAGGAATTGGAGACGGACAGCGGGGGCTTAGGCATCTCACTGGCGGCCAGGGAGCCAGGCGAGTCCTGCTGCTCGCTTGGCCAAGGCCACTTCCCTTTCAGGATGGCGTGGCAGATGCTGTCCAGACGGCTGATGATCACCCGGTCCTACAGGGGGTAATTCAACAGCAAAGAACTGAGCCAATGGCATGAAGAAGATAATGTGAATGGGTATAGATTCCTTTCAATTCAAAAAGTGAGTCTGATTCAATGAGAAGAAGCACTAAACATCTGCAGGTCTGCAATGGACGTAATGCAAAACAAGCTCTACCAAGACCTCAGCAGGTATTTTAGGCAGGAAAGACAAACCGGTACCTTTGGCCACTCAGAAAACGAGTAAAGTGCGTTCTCCTGTGTGATTCTCCTTTGAATCCAGGTCTGTTCCTCCTACACCGTATGAGCTGAGCACGCTTTGACCTCCTGCAGTCGAGTTGAAGGGAAAACCACTCAGGGCGTCTTTAGATGCCTTCCCTCCGTATAAAGCCTCTGCAGACATGGTGTCATGCTGCAGGGAACTCAGCTCCAGGGTTTCATCCAAAGGAGGACAGTCCAGGAAATCTCCCTGTGACCCAGGCATTATTCCCAGGCTCGGCGAGGCCCAATCGTGGGCATGCAGTGGTGGAGGGTGGAGGTGAGGGTGAGAGGAAGAGGAGGAGGAGGAGGAGGAGGAGGAAGGAGACGGAGCTGATGGAGGCACAGTGTGATGCTGGTGGTGATGATGGTGTTGAGAGGACTGGTGGGGATACTTGGGAGGCTGAGGGGCATGGCGACCGAGTCCCGAATCGTGCAGATGAGACGAGGAGGAAGATGAGGACATGATGCCAGGATGAACCACCAAGTCTGGACAGTGAGGGTGGTGATGACTCTGACGATGAACATGATGGGGCTGTACCCTGACGTAGTTCCTTTGAGCCTCAAGGAAGGACAGCTGGAGGCGGCTGAGAGTAACGGGTGACGGAGAACCTGAGAGAAGGATGCAATTCAGAGAAGGTATAAGGAGAGATGTAAAAAAACTTATAGTAGGAGGGTTCACAAGTTCCAATTCTGATCCCAAATAGATGTAAAATTTTAAAATGTGTTTCATTATCCTATCAGCCGAAGTCTGAAAGCAGGTACAACATGGTCTAGAATGACCTATTATTATGTCATTTTCAGTACAAAGCAATAATTCTTAATATGATCAAAAGAAATCAGTGTTTGTTTTATATTTTTTAATGCCTGCAGATTCTCCTGGAAATGTGTTTTTTACTTTATTTTCAGATATCAAAGACCCAAAACAGACATGTTGAAATCTTCTGTCTGTGTCTTTGAAGAGATTCTATGAATTTTAAAAATTTTACTATGAACTCACAAAAAAAGGAAAAGAAAACCAGTAGTTCATGGTACATGAGTCTAACAGAAGCTGCTTTCTGTTTGACTAAACCCTTTGAACCACAGGCTGCTTTTTCTCCGTTTTTTCTTTCCTTTTTACATGTTTCATTCTTTTTTTACAGGCTTACAGCACCATCACTACACGTGCCAGGAGCCTCACAGGCTATTTTCAGGATCAGGACTCGGTTCAAGGAAAGAATCAATGTTCCGGAGATAGGAGAACAAGGTTTATTGGACATTTTATGTCTTTATGTCCAAAAAAATGTGCTGAAAAGCAAAAGCAGTTGATTTTCCATGAATGTACAGGCAACAATCGCCTGGATCATCACTGACACTGCACAAGACTTTTACGTTTTGATTGTGAGTCAAGATTGTGCCTTTGTTAAATGATTTAAAGATTGATTTATGGATGTTTATCTCCTCTAGACTTCGGACTGTGATTTATGACAGCGGGGGCAATTTCTGCCACAAAACGCTTTGATCAAATGCTACAGAAAATAAGTCGAGACAAACAAATAAGGTTCATCTGCCCGTCCATCAATGCGGTAAAATGCGCTCTACACAAAGATGTTGCAGATAAACTTTTAGTATGAATGATGAAGCTTTGTTTCTTCAAAGAGCCCACCTGCTCTCTGATCTTGCGGAGCAGCCTGATGTGGTATAAAGTCCGGGCTGCTGTCTCCACTGTCAGAGGCTCTACCTGCACAGCGGGATCCACCGGCCCTGGAAGAGACAAGAGGGAAGGAGGGAGAGGAAGAAAAGATTGAAAAGTGGAGAGGGAGAAAAAGACAGTAAGAGAGAAGGTCAACATTAGCATGGAGCCGGTGAGAGGCATGAAGACATGACATGGCGTTTTAAAGATGCAGAGATGAAAGCAGGCAGATGAGAGAGAGGATAAATAAGTTCAGCTGTGTTCAATTCAATTCAATTCAATTTTATTTATATAGCGCCTTCCACAATCAAAATAGTCTCAAAGCGCTTTACAGAGACCCTGAGCCTGTGTGTGTGTGTGTGTGTGTGTGTGTGTGTGTGTGAGTGTGAGTGTGTTGCACATCCTCCTGTCAACCTTTCATCAAAACATGTGCTCAGTTGATGATCCTGATGTTTTCACGAGTGAGGTGAGCAAATACATGAACACAACTCATATGAACATGTGAGGGCAAAGAAACCCAGTTCACATTCATTTCCCATTTAGGATGATTTCCATATTTTACATTATAAATGTTTTCATATATGTTCAAACTCTTAAACAGTTTCATTCACAATTCAAAATGTCTCATTTTCTTCTCGTTTAATCAGTTTGGGTCTAACTTAACTTTCATGCACTGAACTAAATGATGAGGTCCCATGGAGTGACGTGATGTCTGCACCTCGTCTCTCTGACTGCCAGGACTGTTACTTACTGCCCAATGACATCTGCTTCTAAATCAGCTGGACTCTACAGGTTCTGACAGTCAAACTTGCTTTCATGAAGTAAAACCAGCCAACTGTGGCAATAAAACAAAACAGGAAACCACGAAGCTGCTGTTCTGGGCAACATCTAAACCATTTTATCAAGATCCATTCAATCAGCGAGGCGATAACTTCAGTCCATCACAACCCTGCTACACCATGACCTGGTTCTCAGGTTCAGACAGAACATGTCCATTTATGTTTGTCCATCAATGGTACCTCCTTCCTTCCTCGAAGGCAGCTTGCAGGCCGTCCTGCACATGTTGATGAAGGATTTGAAATATCTCTTCAAACTCTCGTCCGTCTTCCTCTCCAGTCGGGCCAGCGCTCGGAACTGGGACCAGTCGAAGGTTTTCGTCAGTGGGTCGTACACCACCCCAAACGACGACACAGTGCGGTAAAAGTCTGCTTGGTCTCGATGAGTCCACCTGAAACATGACAGAGGAGACACAGGCAGAAATAATAAAATAATATATAATATGGAAAAGCACTCTGAAAATATTAGAACTGTGAAAACATATATTTACACAACTACTGTTATGCAAAATAATGAGGATTTGCAGCATCTGGGCATCTTCCATGTTCAATATTAGAATAAAACGATCATCTTTAAACTTGATATGAGCTTATACTGATGATATGTCTATTTATGCTTTGAATTTCCATCATCATTACCTTCTCTGCCACTCCAGAAACAGGGGGTCAGGTTCTGCTGCGACCACAGGACCCCTCCTCCGCTCCTCTCCCAGCTTCCAGGCCAGCGGCCCGCCAGCGTGATGACTGTGAGAGGCTCCGGTTCCTCCGATCCCCCTGCCAAGGAGGCCGTCGTGGAGCAGGAAGCCGTGTCTGAGCAGCGGCTCGCAGTGTAGCGTGAACCGCTGGTAGGCGGCGATGGCGTCAAGGCTGATCCAGTGGGCCACAGCGGTCGGGCCTGGACCACATGTAGAGCCGCCACACCCGTTCCTGCTCTTCTTGCCGTCATGGTGACCAAAGGCCCGTCCTGTGTGCACAAGTCACCTGACATCTGGGAGTCTGTGAGGACAGAGACAGCACTGCTTTGTCTGGAAAAACGAGCTTAATTACTGCACAGCTTTCCCTCAACATCCGACCTTAAAGTACCTGCGTGCTGTGAATTTAAAAAACATTTGGAAGAATATGATGATATTTTTTATATTATTATCTATTAAGTTCCCCCACTTACACCAGCTCAGTGGAGAACAGGGTGTTTGTAGTGTGGATGTTTTACTGTCTTTCTCCAGAGTGCCATTCAACAATCAGATGTTCATTCACTGTACCCACTGAGACTGTGAGCACCATTCAAACTATCAGAACCCATTTCACACATCTGACCACCCCTGTGCTCTGCAGAGCAGGGCTGAAGTGAAGACTTCAGCAGGGGAAACAGCTTTAGACCGAACAGAGACATGAGATCATGTCGGACTCGTTACAGAAAAATGACAACGAGCAGCTGAAATGAGACTTTAAATTGCCTTTGTGACCTGCAAACGTCATCGCATCACACAGACGTCTATCACAAGGAGAAGATGAGCATGAGACTCAATCTCTCAGGGCCGTGGGTTTGAACCCCCCTCGGGGCGGCACCGCCTCCCATGGGCTCACCACCCATGTGAGAGGCCGGAGGACGTCGGTGCATTGTGGACTGGGAGGCAGTCACCCCCGCGACCTGGGCCTGGACCCAGATCAGCGGCAGATGATGACATGACAACAGCAGGAAATGAAATCTCCTTTTTTCCTTCTTCATCTTTTATAATCACAAGTTAAAGGAGTAAAGCACATAAATCAGTGTCGGAGCTGCGGGACAGATGTGGACGGATGTATATTTTATCTCTTAAGAATTTATCAAATCCAGCAAGTGGAGAAACTGATCCTAAATCAGTTACACTGCACTTTGTTAGGTTTTAAATTTCTTAATAACACAATGTAACATTATCTGTGTTATGTACTAAAATGCATCATTAACTCCACGTGCGGTACCTTGGGGAGACACACTTCTGTAGCCCATCAACACAAAGCTTCCAAAAGCTTTTTTTTTTCCCAGAGGTGATTTTAACAATCACACAAAATTATTTTTTTTAATCTCAAATGACTATAACGAGGTAAATGAAGATAATGAGTGAATATAAGACTGAGATCTTTTCAAACAATGACCTATCTTCACCTTCATGCTCTTGTCTCTGTCCTCCCCTCCATCAGCTTTGCTCTCAGTGTCGTCCTTCGCCTCCTCGGTTTTGCACACACTGACAACATAAACAACAGAGAAGAGGAGAAAAGCTTTAATAACAGCCACAGCGTCCTACAG
Organism: Toxotes jaculatrix; assembly: GCF_017976425.1. Classification (NCBI taxonomy): domain Eukaryota; kingdom Metazoa; phylum Chordata; class Actinopteri; family Toxotidae; genus Toxotes; species Toxotes jaculatrix. The sequence goes on along the minus strand of NC_054395.1, from coordinate 1,040,358 downwards.
AGCTCCCCAGGTGAACGACTGAGGACAAAATGTTAAGATCCAGAAAAGAGTTTCCTTGATGTCTGACTCCTGATAAAACATGTCAGAGTGAAGGAAATAGAAGCAGATTACACGACGACGCAGAGATACAACAAAGAGCCCGTCAGAGTACGAGCTGTCAGAACATGATCAGATGGAAGGAAAACAGATTAAATATGAGACAGGAGAGCAGACTGTGCAGCGGTTACTGAGGATTAAAAGCAGCATGGAGACCAAAGTTCCTGAGGCACCATATAAGAAGAGAAAAGACTTTTTAACCAATAACAAAGCAAATGAACATGACAGCACAAGCCCAAGTTTGGCTGATGGCAAAGTATGAATGAAAGGAAGAAAAGCCAAACACACAAAAAGCCTCTAACAACAAAAGACAATAACATCTGAACAGAAAAAGAGACTGCAAATATCACATACAGCGTCAAACTGCCAAATATTAGAGTTTACAACACAGGAACACATGAAAACTAAATTCTATCTAATAGCAGCTGTGGGAAACACATTAAAATGAACAACAACGTGCTGAAGGGTTATGTCACAGTTACAGGTTGGACACAGACTGAGTTTGGCCTATGTTGGACTTTTTGTTCATCTGTCGCACAAAGCAGGAACCTGCTCCTCAGACGGGTTTCAAAACCCAGGGAACGACCTGGTGACCCGATTCTGTGGTGTCAGGTTCTGTGCAATGTGTTAAGGCCCCACCTCTGCTTCACAGATGGGTGAACTGCTTCACCCATCTGTGCTTCCTTATCCAGCACCTGTTGCTGTCTTGTGTGCCACTCTGTCTGTTACTGCTGTATTACAAAGGTGTTATCTGTCATGCTTTGCATGTATGTGTGTGGTACTTTAATGACACAGAGGAGGAGATGTGTGAGAGAGAGTCTGTGTATGTAACCCAGCAACCCAGATTCCATTAAAAACAAAGTGTGGCTGATATGAGACAATTGTGGTTCACATGAGACAAGAAGTGACACCATTAGAACTGAGGCCTGCAAAAACAAGGGAGAAAAAAAAGATAAGTTTAACATCAGTTTTGACGCACACCAACCAAATGGAGGGAAACAGACAGGGACAGGCCCAGTTCCACCCAGACATGTCCTTGGACCTGGTCGACAGTCTGCCACTGGTCATGTGTAAAGGCCACGTGCTGTATGTTTTTGATACAAGATGGGAGGGGCTAAATTTTACACAGAGTAGAATCATCCCAAAAATAACCAATGAAAGGGAGAAAAGGGCAAAGTCAGACACATCCCTTGGTCTGTAACACACCTACAGTTTACAATATAAAATGATGCACAGATGGTAAAAATCAGTGGTTTTCTGCAGGACGGCTCGAGCTTTTGAATTCTGTGTTGAAGAATAAAGCTCTATGGATTCAGCTTCTCTGGTCTCCAGTGACTAAGATGTGCCTCTTTGTGTTTTCCTTCAAAAGAAGAGTTGAACACTTAGAAGTTTTTGGAAGAAAAAGACTTAGAGAATGAAGAGTAGAAGAGTAAGGTGTGGGGACTTGGCCAGACTTGGACTCAGCTTCAGCTGGCCCTCAGCTGGGTCTGCAGCCTGGCTTGAAAATCCACATCAGTTCTTTAATCTGTTGATACTGCAGGTCTGTAACAAATGGAAGAGAGAATGGCAGAGATCTACACAGCTGAATGTGCTTTGTTGCATCTGTGTTTTACAGTTTACTCAACAAACAAAACCATCTGTCAACAATGGAGAGAAAATCAACTGTGCTGTGCATATTTCTGTAGTTAATTCATTTTACTGTCTTTGACTGCTGACTTTTAGATTTTTGAAAAGAATTTGCAAATATCCATGCAAACAATAAATATCACCAAATGTGAAATGAAAGTCTATCTATGAATCTTTCTTTAAGGATCGACAATTCCAGTACAAAGCTCCAAAACTGTCACGTGTGTTTCGCACCGGCATCGGCACCTGCTGTGAACACTACTACAGAGAGTGGAAGAAGTGATGACTGGTGGAAGGAGGAGGTGGTGCAGGGAAGCCAATCGGTGGACGTCCATGTGAGTCTCTTCTGTACCCGCCCTGCATGTGCACAAGAGCCTGAGTGACAAGGCTGCCATCTGGGCAACAGCGGGTGACTGCCCCCGGGCCCTGAAACCTCCAGGTTCACTGTGTGTCAGTGTCTAGTCTGTACTATTTATTTATTTATCCTGAGGTGGTCTCTGCTTTACCCCGTGTCAAAGAATTAATGTGTTTAATCATATTAGCACACAACAAATCTGGGGCTATGCAGCTTAAAGAACAACTAACAGTGCACAGAGAGTGATAGGGACAGTGGGTTACAGGGGCCCAGCAGCTCACTGTTACCCAGGGGCCCCTTTAGCTGGCCATGCAAAATAATATATTAGAAGGTTGATACTGTCAGCTGATATCAGAGACATAATGTGAACGGATTAAATGTTGGCTGATGTGTGCACAGAAATGTCATCACAGTTAGTAAAAAGGATCTGTGTGCATAAGGACAGTCTTTTAAGTGATACCAAGGCATGTCTCTGTCTAACACAACTGTGTACATATGCATGCACCCCACCTGTCAGCCATGTCGGAGGCCCCTTCTCCTCCTCCCTGTTCAGCAGGCAGCGCTGTGACGTCGTGCATCCCCACCCTCTCCAGGAAACACAGTTCTGGATCAGCACGCATGGTGCTGTACCGCTCAAATCCTGTCCGACGACACACATCGATGGAAAGACGCATGATTAAAACACTGACAAAGACTTAAAAAAAAACTTAGAGTATTAATCAAAAAATAACGGAACTCACGCTGATGCAACCTTTCCATGTTTTTAATAAACCCCAAAGACAATTTTCAAAACACGACAACAGGTGATTGTTTAAAAATGGTCAAACTGTGAACCGACAGCAGTCCTCACCGTGTTTGTGGACTCCTATGAGGAGAGACTTGTCAGCTTCTGCATCCCACCATGTAGCAGGAATGTCTATGTAGTCGACGTCTGGTAGTGACACCTCAAGTTTACTGTCAAAACAAACAGACACACATGCAAACAATCGGTCAGTCACCGTCGTTGGTGTCAGGCTGCTCCACTGAACACACAGTAAATAAACCTTCAGCCAGTCAGTCAGAAATCTGTCTTTCAGCCTCATCGCCACGTTTTCAGTTCACTGCTAATGTAAACAAGCAGGAAGACAAAACTATTTCACAAGTAAATCAATCATTAAATCATTACATAATTTTTTTTTTTTGGCCAGATTTTGAATCAAAATAGAGAAGAGACATTTGCAAACTTTAAAGTTGGTACATTTTATCCACAAATCAACAGACCACCTGCTTCATCTGGTAAAATCTACTTCAACAGGTAGAATATGAAGAACATGCTCCATACCTGGCAGGTATCCCCTCGAGAGCCTGACTGGCAGCTTCACCCAGCACCTCCACCTTCAGGTAGTACAACATCCTCACCCTCAGCAGCACCCTAAGGTTGAGACAGAGGGAGTTGTACTTTGTCTCCTAAAGCCACCACAGAATAAAAACTGGCTCCTGACCCACACACTGCAGTTCAGCTTGTTCAGACTGGCTGACTGAATCCTCACAGTGTGTGACTGCAAACCGTTTCTCTTTAATGCTTCATATTGTCTTTCTCTGGCTTTTTAATCGAACCACTCCAGTAAATGAGAGTCCTTCTGTCAGGCTTTCTGAGAACTAAATGAATTACAAGCCACTGCTCTCACCAAACAGGTATAAAGGAGTAAACACTTCAGAGGGACATTAAAGTAGCCGAGTGACTATACGTCTAAGAAGCATGCAGGCTGTGCTCCTGTACTGGTGTTACTGTGCTGTCAAAGGCTTTCATAATACTGTCGCTGTCACACTGAAGCACCTTGCTCCAAATTAGTAATGAGCTCTGCAGCTCATAAATCACAGCTACACAAGCTGAGCTGAAGCACATGAAAATACTACCTTGTTGTGGTTCTCAGAAAAACGTAAAACCATTATCAAACCTGCTCTGTTTCATCTACTGACTGTTTGGTTCAGGACGAAGTCAAGCTTACAGAACAGCAGACGCCTGTTTAGCTGTGTTAACTGAATCTGGTAGAACGGGGAGTGGACTGACCTGCTGCAGTGTTGTTTGAGGTGTTTCTTGTAGCTCTCATCCTGCAGAACCACCTCAGGGTTACAGTGAAGCAGCCAGTCAGCGTTCTTCACCTCAGGAACATTTAACTGATTCCTCGGCGTCTTCCCCCTCCCACCCCGAGGAACTGGAGCTGATAAACCTGGGACAAAGAGGAAAGGAGAAGGAACAGAACAGAAACTAGCCCGTTATGGCAATTTGTATAAACAGTAGCACATGCTGATATTTTAATGAAAATAAAATAAAACAAACTGTAGGCGGTCGGGTTGCATTCTGGGTAATGTGGCTGCTAGATTTTGCCAAGAAAGGAGAATCTAGGGAAGGAAAAAGAGCACGTCTCTGGTTCTGCTGCATCAATTCTGATCCTGTTCTCTAAACTATCTGCTGTGAGTTATGGGAGTGCAACACTAAATCTTGGTGTAGTATTAGCTCTGGGGCTAACGCTGCTGTGTAACTGAATAGTGAAATGCTAACCAGAGTGACTGCGCAGTGCCTGGTCCTGGCTTTCCTTGGTGGGTGAGATCAGATCCCAGATGAAGCTCTTGATCTTGTCATCAGCTTTGTAGTGTCTCAGGCAGTAAACCAGCAGAGCCGTGCACAACAAAAAACATTCCATTTGGAATTTGCACGTTCTTTTTCCCACTTCTCGTAAACAACCGTGGTTCTGTTTGCAGGTGTAGTGTCAGGCACTGCAGCACTGACCCTGGTGTCCTGTTCTTTTTACTGTCACACTCACTCACTGTTAATGATTCTGCATATTTCAGACTTTCTGTGGGGAAAAACATAAACAAAGACTCGATGTCCTTACCTACGCACCACCTCCATGTCTCTCTCTGCCAGGTCCCATTTAAACAGACCATAGTTTAGAATGTCCTTCCACCGACCCCAACTGGGAAGACAGAGGGGGAAGTGAAAACAGGAAGAGGAAATACAACAGGTCACAGAGAGGGACTGAGACCAATAAATGAATATATATCTTCTCAGCTGAAACAAACAAGTGATCACCAGCAGAGTTTCTTTCCTTCACCTCAATCCACAGTGAAAAACACGCTCTGTGGCATTTTTATATTTGACATATTTATGTTCACACTTGAGCTTTAAAGAGACCGACGTTATTAACTAAAGATTCTGAGATTCTCTCAAGCAGCTTTTTATTTGACTGAGTATTAAAATGCCCTCCCACAAGGTTTAAGGATTTGGCTGTGAGATGTGAGGGATGTGTATGTTCACACTGGTTAGAAACAAATGACAGAAAGCTGCGAGGATGTCTCTGTATACCTGAAACATTCAGCTTTGGAGCCATTTTGTTGCCATGGAAATACTCTGCAGGACACTTGGAAAAGGACCAATTTCCTTCTGCTGCTTCTGCAGATTTAACCCAAGCTGCTCAGTGAACTAAGGTGTGAATATGCAGGCAGATGTGAATTATTCTAACATGTCTCAGGTCGTACCCAAAGATAAGCAGATTCTTTTCAACCCGAAAGCACTCTGCGCGGAGGTACCGCCGACGGCGACATGGCCGCTCCTCCGAATCGCCATCCAGCTCTGAGAACTCCATCGGCTTGTCGTCCACAAAGGAGTTGTGTCGGGTCTGCTTCCTCACCCGAGGCGTGTCGATCACCAAGGACTCCTGCGTGAGAGAGAAAACTGGAATCAGGAGGAGAAAAGGTGGACTTTGAAGAGACTTTGCAGGAGAGATCTGTCAAGGTTTTCACCCCCTGGTTGTATTCATAGAAAAGGGACACCTGAGGGGAAAAAAGGAAGAGAGACAAAAACACATACACAGTACTTCTGTTCACTGGGGGCATCAACTATCAGGGTTTCAAGGCACGAATCATGGTACACACAAACACACACACAAAGTACGAAGACAGTAGCAGTGCTTGGTGCACAATCTGCTTCATCTGGAGCTTGGCTTAACTTCCCCTCCCTCCATCTTTGTGTTCACTTACTTGGATCAGATCCATTTTTCTTTCCAAGCCTTATGTTGCTCCCCATCTCATTTCCTCCATCCATTCCACCGCTACTCCTTCTGTACTCCACCCTCTTCTTACCTTTGCTGAATGGAAGTGCAATTCCTGTACAGTAGCTGATGTTTCACCTCTCTTCATTTTATCCTTTTTCACCTTTCCCTTTAGCATCTCTGTCACTTTCTTCACTTCTGTTCATTTCTTGCATCCCTTCATTTTTGATCCTTTCTGTCTCTGTTTCCCACTATTTTTGAGCCATCTTCTCCTTTTCTGTCTCTTTTCTTTTCTTTGAAACCTCTCCATGAGATGAAAGTGGCCTGAGGAGACACAGGACACAGTGGACAGAGAGAAAAGTCAGATTCAGGTTGATGTTAACTCGGTTTAGACAGATGTTGGTGTTGAACCAAATGTTTGGACTGAAGCTGCTGAGTGCCAAAGCTGTTTTGCACAAATATTTTGGGTTTGTACAATTGATCTCGATGCCAAAATCTTCCAAGTATTGAGTGTTTCCTCCATGAAGCCTCTAAAACAGCATTTAGACCATCGGATAAAATCACTTGAAACCAAGACAACAACTTATCAGTCCAAGTTAATGCCTTTCCTCAGTTTAGGAATTGTCCAATGATTTCTACCTTTGCAAACGTGGATCCTTTCCCCTCAGACTGGATGGTGATGGTCTGAGTTCGTCTCTGAAGTATCTGGTCGATGTCTTCCTCACAGAACTTAGAGGCCTCGTCTTCTTCGTCCATCAGGGCTCCATGTGCTCCTTTTTTCAACAAATCCTCCACCTCTAGCTTAGAAAGCTGCTGCACCTGCAGAAACACAAAGACATACAGTTTAGGATTCATGTTCTTTGTATTTCTGACCCACATCCAGCTTCAAACCCGCTACAGCCAAAGAAAAGCGAGTCACATAAGAGTTTGAGATCCTATTCTGTGTAATAAAATGTCCTCTCTCACCCCATTGAGGCTTCCTTTACGGTTGATGTCTTGGAGGACAGCTTTGTCCAATCCGAGCTTCAGACCGGCCCTGTCAAACATCTCCCTCTCGTACGAGTTCCTGGTGATCAGTCTGTAGACTTTCACCGCTTTGCTCTGGCCAATCCGGTGGCAGCGTGCCTGGGCCTGGGACAGAGGATGGGACAAAGACGTGAAGATCAACATTGGTGTAAAGCATTATATTTTACTGCCACTGTGCTCACAGTTGGATTTCCAAATGCTTTTGCAGCATGAGATGACATTGCCATCATTATACATTGAGTTAGTACAACCTTAAAAATTGACTCTAACTTTACAGTAAAATTTCACTGTTGTGCATTTTAAAGGTCAAAACTATCAGTAAGTGTGATGAAGATACACACATTTAACAAATTCATCTCAAATCACCATTAGAGGTGATTTGAGATGAGGTTTTATTTATAAATAATGAGCTGTCCACATGGAAAAACACTCGTTCATGTGTCCTGGAAAATCTTCAGCAAAAAATAAATAAGAATAATCACCATTTCTTTGTCAGCATTGGAAAGTAGTGCATGATTAACTTGTCCTGCAGTTTAAGCAGAGTGAGCAATTTAGACTCATCAGGCTGCACATTTAACAGCAAGCAAAGCTGAAAGCAATTCACTTTCCACACACTGTGTGTGTTTGGGTAAACGATCATGTTCTCACACCACAGATTCATTTGTTTAACAGACGACATGCTCGTCTCGTGTGCGTGCAAAGCTCTCTGCCCACCTGCAGGTCGTTCTGGGGGTTCCAGTCCGAGTCGAAGATGATGCAGGTGTCGGCGGCTGTCAGGTTGATTCCCAGCCCTGCGGCTCTGGTGCACAGCAGGAAAACAAAGCGGTCTGAGTCCGGCTTGCAAAACCGGTCGATGGCCGCTTGCCGCAGGTTGTTTCGCACGCTGCCGTCGATGCGTTCGTTGATCACATTCTTTGTTCATCTCTCTGCCTCTGCTTTTCTGTTTTTACTTCCCTCGTTCCTCATTTCCTTTCCTGTCGTTTCCTTCCTTTGTTCTCTTTCCTTAATTTTTACCTGCTCATTCAATTTTGCCTCCTTCCCCTCATCCCTCCCTCCTCACCGTCTCTGGAGGAGGTAGTCCTCCAGGATGTCCAGACAGCAGACCATCTGGGAGAAGACCAGGACTTTGTGTCCCCCGGCCAGCAGTTTGGGCAGCAGCTTATCAATCAGCAGCAGTTTACCAGCTGCCTGAATCATGGCCTGCAGCTGGAAGTCCACCGCATCCGGACTGTGGCTCTTCTTGAAGCTTTCCAGAATCTTCTCTTCTGCTCCTGAAAAAAAAAAGAAGATGAAAAAGGTAAGGAAGGGAAGAAGACTTTAAGAGACGGAGAGGACCATAACCCACTGCAATTTTAAGAGCAATTAATTTTTTTGTTTAGTTTAGTTTATTCATTTTTCTCGATCAGCAGTTGCAATAACCCAAAATAGTAATACAAAAAATGAAATAAAATAAAATCAAATATATTCCAAAATAAATATGCAAAATACAGTGATTCATGACCAATAAGTAATAAACCTTTCTCACCAACAGGAAGAACAAAAGAAAGAAAAAATGACACAAACAAAAAGAACAGAAGGAAAAGAAAAACAAAAAAAAAACAAACAAAAAAAAAAAACACAAAAAAAACAAAACAAGAAAAGTGCGATCGAGAAGGAGCAGTGGGAAGCACAATGCTTATTCAAACTGCCCCTTTGTACCATTATGTACGATATCCCATGTTATATACCCTTGTGCACATACATACCACACATACCGTTACTTACATGCAATATGCAGTGTAATCAGTTTGTGTATGTATGTACAGTATATCTACATACATCCACATTCATACCAATGTACACCTACACCTACCTACAGTGCATATACACACCTATACATGCCTGCCTGTACACAGCCCTAAAATAAATAAGTAAATTAAAAAAGAACAAAAAACAAAACAAAACACTACACTTCGACTAATGTGGTCTTGTACTACAGAAACACCGCACATGCACCTGTGAAAGTTGCACAAAGTTGCGTATTAAAAATCATCTGTTTATATTTATTTTTAAACTGTCTGAGGTTTGAACATTATTTAAGTTCCACATCAAGTTTGTTCCACAGTTTTACTCCACTGCTTGATATGGTAAATCTTTTCATAGTTGTTTGAATACTGCAAATTTTGAAATTTTGTTTATCTCTCAAATTGTAGAGAAAATATTTGTTGGACTTGACCACTAATTAACTCTTAACTAACTCACTGTATCCTGCCATCAGTGTTTGCTGTGACTGCCTGTTGGCTGAGCACATGTTACCGTTGTAAACAGCTGTGTGATCATGGACTGACAGTAAATTTCTCATTAGTAACAGCTGGATAAGAACAAGGTCACTGATCGTGTGTGTGTGTTAAAGTGTGTGAGAGTATAAAGTGTGGGTGTATAAATTACAGGGGGCACTCAATTAGTTTCTTTTTTTTTTTCTTTTTACTGAACGTCTGGCACATTTGTGATGTGTGTGTGTGTTTTCTCACCTGTGATAAGGTAGGGGTGGTTGCAGCACTTGCGGAGCTCCATCATGGTGTTAATGAGGTTGGGCAGATTGCGTTTGCTTGCTCCTTTGCACAGGAAGGAGAAGTTCTTCTCCAAGATGGCTCGGTAGTATTTCTTTTGAATGTTGGTCAGCTCCACCTACGGAAACACAAAAGTGAGGAGTGTGAGTCTTCAGGCTGGTTATACGTGGCTTCTGTTGTTATGCTTTCTGCGCCTACTCCCTCACAGTTTAGCCAGAACAATGGACTGAGCTGTGATTTTCATTTCCAAGGAACAATCTTAGACAATAATAAAACCACCCAACCATTCATCTCTGTATTTGCCACTTATCCTGTTCAGTAACACACACACACACACACAGTTTCTAATCCACCGAAGCAGCATGTGTTTGGACTCGAGGAGGAAACAAACACAGACATGTGAAGAACATGTAAATTCCACACAGACAGACTGAAGCTGAACCCTGGATCTGTTTGCTCATATAATAAAATACCCAAACTCTTTTATTTACAATTGAATTCTAACTTCATTTATTATTCTGTAGTGATTAAAGACTAATAAATACGAAATACTTTGATCAAAACAACTCTCATTCCTAGACTCATTATTGTTGCCACATTAATTAAGCTTTTGTTGTGATGTTTCAGCTAAAAGTTTTAATTCAGCCAAAACAGGAGGAAGTGGGATCCCAGTTCTTCTCATTAATGGAAAGCCTAAAAAATCCCTTGGTTTATGGGACTGTTTGTTCTTGTAAAACTCTACCTCTATGATGGTCTCTTCTTTAGGTGCCAGGTTTTTCTCTACATCATCTTTCAGTCTCTGTAACATCATGGGCTTCAAAATGGCCTGAAGCTTCTTCGCCTGTTGGAGAGAAAAGGGGGGAGGGCTGAATGTGACATGAATGTCACATTCACATTCAATGGTCTAATTTTTTTTCTTATGTGGAAAAAGTCAAGTATCTTCCCTCCTCTTTATGTCTACACTGAGAGCATTTTTCAAAATCTAAAGTATTTTTGTTCTGAGAAAAAGAAAAGTGAGAGAAAAAAAAAGCAGAGGCACAGACAAGTTCCTGAAAAACAATCACGATGGAAAACAACGACTCGGATGGGTGGAGTTGGTGGAGTTCCCATTTAGGTTTCCGAGTTGGTCTGTCTGTACATGTAGAGTCTACATGAACACACCTGTTCATCTGTTTTCAGGTCTCCAAACCCTTCCAGGAAGCTGCTCTCTGAGGGAAACTGCAGCAGCTCCAAGAAGTTCAACAGACTGAACAACTCTTCCACAGAGTTCTGCAGAGGGGTTCCTGTTAGAAACATGGACAGGAACATCTTTAAAAAACATGAAACATTCATCCAAATGTAAAATGCAAATTCCATTTGGATTTCCATCCACTAGCACTGTTTCAATATTACACTCAGACTGACCAGGTTCATGAGTCTGAGGCCCTCCAGCAGTTTGCACTTCCTGTTCTTCAGTGGATGAGCTTCGTCAATCACCACACAGCACCAGTGCAGCTTCTTCAACTCCGGACAGTCGGCTATGATCACCTCAAAGGTGGTGATCAGCCCGTGAAACTTCAGCACACCTGGGATAGTGTTACCCTGTGGGCGAGAGACAGGGGGTGAGTGACACATTTAAATGATGGCGCGGTACGTCATGCCTCTCTTTAGCATTACCCGTCGTCGCCCTTCTCTTTTCCAGTAAAAGCAAAATTCAAAACTTCTGAAGAGCTGAGTTTATCACATAAGACCAAAATTAATGTTCACTCTCCTTGGTTATATGCAGAAAGCCAAATTGAAAACTTGTGAAGCTGTAGCGTATTAGCTGCATGTGGTGTTGTAATGATAACAGTGTTCTGTATTCTGGATACGCAGCAATAAAAAACCTTTTACAGCACTGAATATTTATACCACAGACAGTGAAAGCAAAGGAAAGGGCCGTTCTATATGACTACATAGATAAAAATATATTCATTTCCAAGAGTAATCCTCCTGACTCTTTGTCTGACCTTAAAGGAATTAAAGATTAACCGTTTGTTGTCAATTAAAAGATACTGTAGATTTTTTAAAATATCTTTTAAGACTGTTTTTCTAAGGAACTGGAAAAGCTTCTGAAATCTTTTCAAAACCAGCAGATGTTACTGGGACTCACAACACAGTAACCAGATACGAGGCGTGACTTCGATGAAGCCAGCGACAGCTCAACGTCAGCACTTCTTTATCCATGTTAGGACTCGCCCAGATAGAAAGAAAAGAGCAGACAGCCATCTACACCTTCTCCCTTTGGTTCTATTTTTTAAAAAACGTCTCACTCGTTCACTGGGTGATGGATGAGAGGCCATGACTATGCACAGACCAATAAAAACTCAAACACCACCTGCGGGTCACTGTGAAACATCTCGTACTGCCGGATCATCTGCCGGCTGATCTGGGAGCCGTGATACACGACGACATTCATGTGCGTCCATGTGCGAAACTCCCTCTCCCAGTTGCTGATGGTGGACAGGGGGGCTATGATGAGGAAGGGGCCATGGATCCCCATGTTGAAGATCTCATACAGGAAGGTGATGGACTGGATGGTCTTTCCCAAACCCATCTCATCTGCCAGGATGCAGTTTTTTCTAGGTAGACAAACAAAGACGTGAGTGACCAAGAGAGAACAGAGGACGGAGGGAGCCTTATGTTCTGCCAAAATCCTAAAATACTAATTAGAACAATAATTAAGCAAATGAATGCATTACTGTTTGTGTGAACATACCTGTCTCAGCACAACATATTGGTTTATATTTACATGAACTCTGTCTCGAGTCATAAATGAGTTCTGCAAGTTTCAAGAAAAACAACTGTTCTTTATTAAAATGCTAATTTCTGGTCAAATCCAGTCGTTTCTACGATGTGTTCATGGGTTTGTGTCAACACTCAGATACACATACAATCACAGGTGAGGGGAATAAGAAAGATTCTCGTGTGAATCAGATGGTGAGCCTTCTTTAACAATTTACAATTTTAATTTTTACACTTTTATTGTCATTTTATTTGCCTTCTCTAAAAGTAGAATGGGAGGCCGAGCCTTTAGCTATCAGGCCCCTCTCCTATGGAACCAACTGCCAGTTTGGGTTCGGGAAGCAGACACCCTCTCTAATTTTAAAACGAAGCTTAAAACCTTCTTGTTTGATAAAGCTTATAATTAGTTGTAGTTACAGTCCTAGTTATTTATTAAACTTATAGTTAGTCACAATTATCTCTATAGACACTGTTACAGTTAAGGATATAGCCCTTAGTAGGGCTGGCTCAGGCAACTGAATCATCCCCTAGTTATGCTGCTATAGGCCTAGGCTGCTGGGGGACATCCCATGATTTACTGCGCACTTCTTCTTCTTTCTCTTTCTCTCCTCAGACCCACTCTCAAATTTATTAGCCTTTATTACATGTCATTAACTCTGTGTCCTCTCTGTCCCGTAGTCCTGTGTTTGTTTCTCTCTGGTCTCTCTTTCTCTGTACCTTTCTGCAGGTACCTCTGGCTCCGGAGCTGCATGTTCTGTGGTCCTGGCTCCACCCACCTGCTGCTGTTTATTGTTTACAATGATCTATTTCTAACATGTTTAATGTTCCGTTCTGCTACAGATAAATATTTGATTAATATTCTTTGCAAACTGTAATGTAAATAATTACCAGTCATGACAGCTTTTTGCCTCCGTGCTCTGTTTCATAATTCTAATCTGCTGAGCACACATTATCCAATAACTCTTCACTAACTGTAATGTAAATACTGACCCACATTGTCTGTATTATGCTGCATGTCTTTCTCCCCCTCTCCTCCATTCCTAGCTGTCCTATCTTCCTCCTTTTCCTCCTTTCACCCAGCCCGGCCATCGGCAGGAAGGTCCCCCATCTGAGCCAGGTTCTGCTCAAGGTTTCTTCCTGTTAAAAGGGAGTTTTCCTTGCCACTGTCGCCTTAAGTGCTTGCTCTGGGGTCAGGCTCTGGGTCTCTGTAAAGCGCTTTGAGACAATTTTGATTGTGGAAGGCTCTATATAAATAAAATTGAATTGAATTGAATTGAAATTGAATTCTGTTGGGGATGAGAGTGATGCTGTGTTTTCCTCTCTCATTCTAACAGATTGATGGAACAGAAAAGATGAAACAGCACAGTCAGGACAGGTTCAATCACACGTCCATGTGTATGAACAGGTTTCTGTTCACTGTACCTGTTTTTCCTTTCAGTACTTTTTAGGTGTTTTCATTCTGAGTGATGAGTGACAACATCCACATCAGTCTGTGTATAAATAATATTTGAATGTCCAGCTAAAGCTTCATGCTGTTTGAGGCTTTTGCAATCTGAGTTTGGCAAATCAAGTTAATCTGCCGCGGCTCAGCCAGCACACACTATCTGTGCCAGCACAGAGAGGAACAAAGGATGGAACAAAAAAAACAGAGTATAGAAAACATCTACTGCATCTGACTAACTCAGGTTGCTGAAGCCTCAGATGAACTTTAAAATGTCTTTACTGTATCTTTACACTAACTGTGGATTTCTTCCCTCCCTGCATCAGATTCAAATAAAGCCTCTGTGGGAGGGGATGGATCAGGAGCCAGTGTCAGCAACCAAGGTTTGATAACTGATTCTGAATCAGACTGTTACCTCAAGCTAAAATAGCTAAATACAGTCCTGTACATTGATATTGGAAAAACTGTTTTGTTTTTTTGCATTTTGCATCAATTTAAGGTGAAAGAAAAATCTTTAAAGTGAGAGGGACTTCTACACAAATCTCTTTTAGTGACGGGAATTCATCAGATCAGACGCAGGGCTGAGTTTAGTCTGTGTTACACAGGATTCTGGTCAGGATTCACAGAATGAACGTGACTTTATGGAATCAAGTCATTACAGGTCTGCAGAGCTGGAGTGGGTGTGTGAGTGTCTGAACACCGGAGAAGTGTTGAGTGCTGAGTGAGCTGCCTCCATTTGTCCACCTTCTACCTCAGATACATTTAACAGTGGAAAACGGATGCAGTCCTAGTGTGACCATGAGCGCTGTGCCAACCTGTTTTGTTCTCAGTGTTTCATTTGTGTTTTATTTAACAGCAAATGTTCATTTTTCATTTGGTTTACAACAATAAATCTGGTCAGTGAGGATGTTTTTCTTCATCACAGTGTTCTCAGCTAATCAAATTACTTTGATGTGTGTGTGTGTGTGTGTGTGTGTACACCTGTTGTACCAGTTGAACAGTAACCAGTTCATTCCCTCTAACTGGTATTCTCTGAGCTGGTTTCCATTGTGGTAATCTCTGGAGTGCTCCAGCTGTTTTTCCAGAGGAGGACGTTCCTGTGATATGACCACACACACACACACACACACACACACACACACACACACACACACACACACACACACACACACACACACACACACACACACACACACACGGTCACACGGTTTCGTGACCATTTCAATCTTCTGAACAAGCTCTTATTAGATGTGATGTGAAAACGTTTCTTTATCTCAGTTGAATCATTCAAACTACATAGATTTGACCCAACAAAAGAACGAGGAGAATCTCACACATTAAAACTATTTGGTTCCCCTGACAGATCAGAAAGGATCTAAATGAGCTGTTCCAGTTTTCAAAGGTGACACAGAAAGTAAATGTACTGACAGGCCAGTCAGAAGACTGATGACCTGCACAAAATACACAACTGCCACAGAACTAACATCTGTGCTCTGCTCACATCAAATGACCTCTCCTGTGGTTTCTTGTCAGGGCTTCAAAGTGACACCCACACAAAGAAAAACCAGACTGAGGCCATCATTTAGCCAAGGTATTACATTTAATATTTTTAAAAGTACTCTAAAACAAAAAGTCAGGAATAAAAATGCTGCAGAAAGATGATGCCAAAGCTAAAACCAATGAACGTGATCCTTCTGACAGTCCATACAAGAGGTCAGCAACAGATCTGAGGCAGGAGCTGTGACGTACGAGCTTCCCTCCTCTGCCTCCTAAGGACTGTTCAGGCAGCCACCACTGAATCTTACAGAATGGGGAACAATGAGGACGTCTCACTGGGTGATGTATATTCCCTAATCATTCGTCAACGGGAAAGAAAGCAGAACAAATGTTGTTAATATGGCTACAGTTTGACATGCATGATCTAATCCATAAACCACAATCTATAAACGGAGACATATAAATGTCACTGCACCATGCAGTTACTAAACTGCCAACGCAAATACTTCTGCATGTGATCATGCAGAATGTATAATAATTAGTGGTGCATTGCTTTGCATGCACACTACTGTTCTTCCGGTTCAACTTCTTCTTCTTACTTCTTCTTCCTTCCCGATTTTCGGTTCGTAACTCGTCCCACACCGTTGAGCGCACATTGACAAATGATACATCAAAACGATCGATCTAACTCGCTATGCTTGTATTTTGTTATACAGAATATTCACGCTTCGCAAAGTTATTCGCAAAAAACTGTGAAAAATTTCCCATAGAGAATGAATGGGAAAAGGTCAAAAAAGTTTCAAATTATCAATGAATTCTCCCCCTTTTTCAAACATCTACTGCTCTGGCATACTTTCACCTAGAAACATCATTCAAACTGTAAAATGTAGACACAAGTCTTGTGTATTCGGGGTGTATTCAACTTTTTCCTAAGTTGTGTAGTTTTTAAACTGTGAGCCCTAACTGATCATGAGTGATTTTGGAAAAATTCAGGCTTTTCAATGAGTGTGTGTTGCGGAATGTTCCAGACTAGAGTGAGTGCTTAGAGTGGAGAGGCTTTAAAAAAATTCTCTGAAATTTTTTCTTTACACGATGACCACGGCCACAAATTTTACTCTACAGCAGTGAAATTCTCCAAGGTTGTAGCCACACTTGTCCTCTTTCTCACAATGTGTTTAGGATTTACGGTTTTTCTTTGGCGTGCCTTTTAGCAACAAGAGGAGCTCTCAACTGCTCCATTGACTCCAATGTTAATTGAGAAGAGGATTTTTGGAGAAAAGCAGAAAGTCCCCTTTTTTTAAACTCGCTGTAGAAATCACATTTCAGACACTAGCACCATAAAAAATAGATGACCGTCTTCCTCAAAGTCTTGTCTCTTTGATGGGTCAGTTTGTTTAGCAATACCATGTTTTGTTTTTCCATGAATAGCAGTTGTTCGGCAGGCCCGATTTGGCCGAAAATGAGCTCGTCAGAGCACCTGTGAGCTGCCTCAGCGGTGGGAAAGCTCATCCCCATGGCAACCGTGACTGCAAGAGCTGTGGCTCTCTCTCTCCCTGTAATTAGTGGTGCATTGCTATGCATGCACACTACTGTTCTTCCGGTTCTTCTTCTTCTTCTTCCTTCCCGAATTTCGGTTCGTAACTCGTCCCACACCGTTGAGCGCACACTAACAAATGATACATCAAAACGTGCGGCTCGATCGGACTCGGTGTGCTTGTATTTTGTTCTACAGAATATTCACGTTTCACGAAGTAATTCGCGAAAAACTGCGAAAAATTTCCCATAGAGAATGAATGGGAAATTTTCAAAAAAGTCGCAAATTCTCCCCCTTTTTCAAACATCTACTGCTCTGGCATACTTTAACCTAGAAACACCATTCAAACTGTAAAATGTAGACACAAGTCTTGTGTGTTTGGGGTGTATTCAACTTTTTCCTAAGTTGTGTAGTTTTTGAACTGTGAGCCCTAATTGATCAGTAGTGAATTTGGAAAAGATCAGGGTTTTCAATGAGTGTGTATTGCGGAATGTTCCATGCTAGAGTGGGAGGTTAGAGTGGAGAGGCTTTCAAAAAACTCTCTGAAATTTTTTCTTTACACGACGACTACGGCCACAAATTTTACTCTACAGCAGTGAAATTCTCCAAAGTTGTAGCCACACTTGTCCTCTCTCTCACAATGTGTTCACTTTTTCTGTAGGATACAGGAATGCATTGGTATGAATACTAGCAGTGCAATGCACCACTCTCGCGATTTCCCAAAGGGAAATTGTCTAGTAACTCTATGTCTCTCTGTCTTTGTAATTAGAACTATAGCAGAACTATAGGGGTCAAAAGACACAGACACACAGACAGACTGACACAGAAAGACACACACACACACACACACACGCAATACTGTGACTACTGTACAGTATTGACACTATTGTGTGACATAGATACATAAACACACACACTCACATTGACACATAATGGTGTCAATGGTGTCACAGACACACACACAGACACACACACACACACACACACACACACACACACACACACACACAGGACAGAGGTACATACACACACAATAGTGTCAATACTATCCTGTGCGTAGCAGTCACAGACACTAACAGACTCTCAAAGACACACACTTACACATACTCATAGAGACACACAATATTACTAGCAGCGCAATGCACCACTCTCGCGATTGCCCAAGGGGAAATTGTCTAGTGATTTTTACACTACAAATATTTGACTTTTCTCTAACTGTAATTTGTGAATCCATTATTCTAAATACAGTCACAGAAAAGTAAAGAATTCACATCCGTTCAGTTTGAATTAACAGACAAATCTCCCATGTTTCATTCATCAGCCCTGAGAATAAACTGCAATCATATTATTAAAGAGAGGCTGCTGAGGAGCACTTCACTGACTCTGGAGAACAGACCACTGCTGAAAAACAGCCCAAGTGAGCAAAGTCAACTTCCCTGGGAGAAATCATGTCATAAAAACTATTCACTAAACAACACAAGACACTGCTGATAAGTTTTCACCAGTCAACAGAGTGACTCTCAGCTCCTCTGAGGCTGCACATGGACACCTAGGACTTGCTGTAGATTAACCAGGGATGATTTTCAAGACATTTCTTTGATCACTAAAGCATCTGTAATCAGGTGCAGCCTCAAGAAGCGGCTCCTTAGAGTGAGCTCCATAACCCAACCAGTGCTGTGCCAGTTTGAGGCATTGTTTGCTCTCCATTTGCTTCTGGCACCCAGAATGCCACATGCTGCTTATTCCCACTTAAAACAACAGCTTCATCCGGCAAGTGCATCATAAAAAGCATCATAAGCTACAGATAAAATCCAGACTAATAAAAACATATTTTACACAGCTTGTCGTGGCTGAATCCAAGTGATAAAGACTGATTATCAGCTGACAGCGATTCAACATCATATCTGCTGTCTCATGTCAAATGCACTCCATATAAGCACATGTCCCCGTCCCTGCCAGTAGGCAGCAAGCGGCACACCAGCACAGCCACATGAAACAGCTCCAGTGATCACAAGCACTTCATCCTGGAGTATCAGTTTCCACCAACAGAGCCACAGAACAAACAGCTGAACTGAAGCTGCTGAAAAGCCAGGGGTTTCACTCAAGGAAACTTCAGCCGCTGGGTAAATAAACGCCTGGATTGTATTACACTGAGGGGTGGTTCTAATATTCTGTTCCCCCTCGTGTATAGTACGTCAGTAGGGTGGATAAAACATCCCTGGCATGGTTCACCTGGTCTGAGCAGGTGGGCAGTGGACACCGCAGAATGCAGACATAACAAAAGAAATGACACCAAAGCTGCAGTGAGCCAGTGGTTTGCCAGCAACATCCTCCTCACCTGAGCCTCTTCATCCACTGTGCATGACAAGTCCCCTCAACATCAAACAGGCAAAGAAAAATTCTTGCTCGCACTAAGCTGCACTTTATTACTTTACTTTACTTACTTTACTTACTTTGTGTTTATATTTTCTGTGTTCTGTTTTAAGTATTTGTGTTATTTATATGTGTGCCTTTAAGCCGAGATTCTCTGAAAAATTTTGTTATGCTCGCATAATGACAATAGAGACTCTTGAATCTTGAATCTTGCTGTTCTTCGATAAAGTACCACTCTGCCAAAACACTGAATGAAACCAGAGTCCTTAAAATCACAAATATAAAGAGCCAGTGTATTTAAATGTATGACTGAGCAATGATGAAGAGACTCACAAATTTCTAAAACTCCTCTGTCTCCTCCACTTGTTCCTCTGACAATGAAGTCTTAGGAGACAGAGACACAGATTAAGGAGAAATAAATATATAAACATAACATTTATAATCTATAAAAAAGAAATTCCATTCATGAAAGTGCGTCCATGAGATTGTGTGTGTGTCTGTTTTCTTTCTTCTTCACCTCTTTCTTCACTGTCCTGACAGACAGAATTTTCTCAATGATGTTGGCCTCGTCTTCAGGTGGCTCCTGAGAGAGAGAGAGAGAGAGAGAGAGAGAGAGAGAGAGAGAGAGAGAGAGAGAGAGAGAGAGAGAGAGGAAAGATTAGCAGCCCACAGAGTTTTCGCTTACAGCAGCAGTGCAACAAAAACTTACATGAGCAGCTCACAGAGTTTAAACTGCATACTACACATCAATAATTATCAGATAATATATCACACTGAGAGCTGCTAGCAACAGTTTGTCCACCCTGTTTATATCAATGAGTGCAAACTAAATATTAGAAGCTCTCAGTATAACATGATACATATCCATACACAGCATAACACAACTCAACAGTGGCACAAAATGAACCTGAATCAACATTAGAACTTTAATAAAGGTGGATTTATTGTGCGGTGTTGTATTGAACTACTTTAGTTAGGCTGACCTCACACAAGCAAACAAGCTTATCAGTTTGCCGCTTTAGACAGTGACATCTACACAACACAAAGATTTTCTACTGCGATAAACTAAAACTGGGACTTCAGTCTTGCTGATTTGGTGATGGCGACACAGAGCGGCAGATTCCTATAAGACAGTAAGAATTAAAAATTCATATTCATTGTAAATTAATTCATAACACTAAAAATAATGTCTTCTATGACTCTTAAACAATGCTGAGGATAATGTTATGAGACAAATCAACCTATTTGGAGGGTAGATTTGGGGTCAGGACACCTCTCACTGGACATGAGGGACCTGAACAGGGTCCCCTATCATACTAACAGAGTTATAAGGCCATGAAAGAGACCTTTATATTATCTTATAGGGGTGATGAAAAAAATCGATTATTGATTAATCACGATTATATTATGGACGATTATGAGTCGATTATTAAATTTCCAAAGATCGTTTTTTTTTTTTGGTCATACACAGCAGTGATTCTCCAGTTACTGGCTGTCATACAGAATTTAAACACAAGGGGGAGCTGTTGACTAACAGTCACGACAAAACACCCTGTAACAGAACCAGCCAGCGAGCTGACCATGCTAGCAAGACCCAATAGAGACACAATACTGAAGGTGCTCTGAGAGCACCTTTTGGGTTACTGTTGTCAAATGGAAACTCAATAATCGATTGCTAATCGAATCGAGACGTCAATAATCAGAATGGAATGGAATCAGGAAATTGGACTGATTAACCACCGCTATTATCTTATTATTCACAGTTTGGTTCATTATTCCGTTACCGTGTTACTGGTTAATGATTATGTTAGTGCTACTGTTCCTTGCAGCAGCAGTGATGCAGGATATTATTTAGGCTTGCGGGGGCTTAAAATATATCAAGTCAATTACAGTAACTTCTTATAATGTAAATGAGTGCACACATGAAAAGAAAGATACTGACAGTAGATTTGTACTGGTGCAGTGATATCCACAGGGTGTTTCAGTTACTTCTCTCCTCCGGGATCTGAATGAAAATTCTATAAACAAATCTTTGAATTATTAATCTCAGAGGCTCAGGGTATCCTAATTTGTGAGGGAGACTTTAATGTTCACTTCACCCAACTCTGAATAAGCTGAAACCTTGCTTCATAGGAGAGAATAAAACTACAAAAATCTAAAATTACTGATGGAAGAGCTGGGACTCTGAGACGTGAATTCTGTCTATTCTTGGCTTGACTATTATTTTTATGTCACAATGAGATTTATAAAAGGTGGTCAACTGCAATATTGGAACCATGGACTTGTCAGATCACACCCCAATTTCTATCGATTTGATATTAGGTTCTGCAAAGAAGAGCACTGTCTAGAGGCTAAACGCAGGGTTTCTAAACCGACGAGACAGAAAATAAGGATGGATATAAAAGATTATATAGACAAAAATTATAACAAGGAAGTGTCCCCACCGCTTTCTGATATGTGTATGTTTCTGATAACCTATTGTTCTAATTTAAAAAAGCAGAAAAGAAAGAACAATGTGATCGTGGATCGGAGTCCACTCAGAACATGTAAAAACAAACCAAAAAAACCCTGATCTTTCTGAAACAAACACAAAACAAGAGGAAAATCGGCTAAACTGCTCACTCACAAATTAAATAAGCAACAAACAGGAAAAACAATTTATACAGCAAAGGACCCTACAACAAATTCCATACACTGATACTTATACAACAATCATGCGAATCATTTTAGAAAAGTTTAGATACACAGCTCAAAACAGATGCAACAGATGTTTTGCCAGGTGTTTTTTTTTCCCACAACCTGCACCAACCTTCAAAGACTCCTCTCACTGAGTTTCACGTCCTGGAAGCGTCTGAACAGTTTAATGACTGCGAAACTTCTTGATGACATTAGAAACTGTTGAAACAGGGAATTCACGGTCTTTGGCGATCGCCATGTAGCTTTTGGAATTGTGTTTTTTGATAGCAGCATTTCTGAGGCTTTTCTCTTGGTCAAAGCACCAGCCCTTTTTCATACAATAAAACCATCATTACCTGGTTAATTCAGGTCATGTGAACACTGAAAATGATTTGGGGTTTTTTTAATATATTTGAGGAACTGATTTAAACTCATCAATAGGATGCCAATAATGGTGACCAGGATAAATTTTGTGTTTGTATTATTTCACTATTGTGCAGGTTTTGTTTCCTTTTTTCAGTAAGCGTGGACATTTTATTAAAACATTGTGGTTATTTATTTCTGATGGTATTCAGAATGATGTACTTCAAATTCAGGGGTGCCAATAATTTTGACTAGTACTGTATTTGGAACACTGAGCGTAGCTGCTGGAAAAGCAATTACAAGGAAATGGCTTCAGCCAGACACCCCATCTACAGATGACTGGCACGATATCATTTATGAAATCTTTGTAATGGAAAGAATCACCTTCTTCTTCATGAGACAAGACGAGAGACTGACATAATACAAGGAAAAAGGAAGAGATAAAAAAGACACAAACCGACAACAAAGTGGGAGTCTGTGTGCGTCCTTACCTCGGCCTGCCATGCCAGCACGGTGGCGTTAAGCGCCGAGATGCGACCGGTGTTGTATTTCCTCCTCTTGGCCTGTCGTCCTGAACGCCGCTTCTAAAGGTGAGAACGAAGACACAGTCGTGGAGACAGAGGGGGGTGAGGCTAGGGATGCACATTTTTTCACTTCCCAATACCTGAATTTGGATATCTGTCGATACGATACTATTCCCACAGCAGAGCTCTGTTTGCGTTAATATTATTATTATCATTGTTGATTTTATATGATGCTGTAATGAATCTTCTCTACAGGCAAGTATGAAATGTACGAATGTATACATATATGTCTAAAAGGCAACTTGAGGTAAGTATAAGGTCAGAAAAACAGGAAATCCTGTTAACAGTCAATATTTATTAAATTTAAGACAGACACCCATAAAGGGTAACCTTCTCTTAGACTACCCCTCTGCAAATAAAATAGAAATAAAAAGGGCTGCTTGATCTGACCAGCACAAATTAAGTACACTGGCTCTTGTAGCAGCAACAAATCAAGGTTTTTCAAATTTCACAGACTCACAAACTTTCACAAACTCACCTACAAATTGTAGGTCGCAACGGATATTTCCGATCCGTGAATTATGTTGGTATTGGAACCTGATACCGATACTGGATGGGATCGGGTGAAGCAGGAGAAAAAGTATTGAGGAGTTAGGAGTGATGGAGAAGGGATCAAAGGAATCAGGAAGACAATCCAGAGGTGGAGAAATGGAGGAAATAACACCTTAAGATACTGGGGTGAAACAGGGGGAGTGTGAGAGGAAGAAGAGGGGGGAGAGGAGGTGAGATGAAAAGAGGAAAAGCAGAAAGAATAAGATGAAAGTGTCAGAAAGTGTCTGGGTTTGGGGTCATAATGCCATTGGTCACCTTCACTTCTGTCAGCCTGTATCAATATAATTCCCAACTAATGTGGATGTAGTAATGTACGTATGATTATTAGAAGGTACAGCAGTTTTCAAATGAAATGTTTTATTTAAAAGACTGTTGTTCCCTGACACATGTCACAGCATGTTAGGAATCATCTTTCAATCCTTTGGCAATGATCCTGTTTGTTTACAACAGTTAAAACTAAAGTTTCTAACAAATGTTCTCTCGATTTTCAAGAGTTTAAATACCACATAAATCATCTTTAACCACATGTCTGAAGCATAATATAAAGTTACACTTAATGAATTAGGCAGCTCTACCCCAGTCAGTCTAATTAACCCACTGTGTCTCAGGTCTATCCAGTCTTTCTGTCCCCTCACCGCATTATCCAGGGGGTCCTGGTTGTCCTCTCCACCCATGTTGAGGGCTGACATTGAGGTAGTGTTGTCGCGCTCCACCCCCTCCTGGACAGCCAGCTCCTGGTTTCTCCTCTTCCCCTCCTTCTTCTTCTCCACTGGAGCTGCACCAGGGTCTCTGAGAGAGGAGGAATTCTGATGAGTAACTAGCAGCACCAGTAGCCTGCAGCAGTGTCTGCTCACAGGCAGAGGCTGGAAAGTTCACTGATCCCTGAGGAGTTCTGGAGGACTGTTTAAGATAGTTAGATGTGGCATAAATATTTAACCTTCCCTTTTTATTAATCTCTCCTGGTGCCATTATTTTGTGATCATCAAGACAAAAGACAACCACTGGCCTGATCTCAATTCAATTCAATTCTCCACCCGCACTGTTGAATCAAGAAGTGGAGGAGGAGGGAGAAATTTTTAAATTTTAACTGTGCGGTTCTGAAAATAAAAACAAGGATTTTCCACTTGATATCCAAACACCCACCTCCAGTCTGGAACATCATCCACTAATGCAGCAGCTAATGATCTAAAACACAGCTTTATGAGATGGGAGGGTTAGCTGGTCACCCCAAAGCACGTTTGATGAATCATCAAAAAAAAAAGATTTCTGCACATGCAGCCTGAGGGCAAGATTAGTGTGAAATATTCTAACATTTGACAGAAAGAGGAAGGAGAGGGACCTGGTATATATTAAAATGATGTTGATCACGATATGTATTTTTTTAAATATTCATATACAAACAGATAACAGATTCATTTTGGGAAGAATTTCTATCTTCAGATCTGTGTGTAAAATTTGAAAGCTTCTGCATGTGTGTGTATCTGTGTGAATGCATCCCAGACACAGAGAAGTTGATCTGTCCATCACACAGGAAACACTGGGAAAGATCATTTACATCACATGCACCAGCTTCTTTTTTTAAAATCAATTTGTAATTCTTTTAATACAAGTAACATATGAGTCACTTTGCTCAACATGCATCTGAGCCACAGCTGGACCCCATTCATGAGTCTGAGCTGCAAAAAAGCCAAAATATACCCTCAAAGTGAGATAGTTGTTATGGAGCTGCCCACAGAGGAACAGCATAATTTGTTGGGGGTGACAGGTTTACTGCAGCCTAGCTCACCTTACTCCATCACTGCCCACCTCTGGGGCTTTTCAGCCACAGCCTCTTTCACTTTCTTTCTACTAAATTCTTTCTCTTTCTGGCCTCTGCTCATTATAAATTCATTTCTCCTCCCATGATTTACGAACCAGCCAAAATGTCTTACCTGGGTTTGCAGCCCCTCTGTTTTGGAGCTGAGGGGACTGTGGTCTTGCTGTTGGCCCGGACATGGCTCTTGGCCTGGGTGCCTTGGACCTGCCCCAGGACATCAGAGTGGAGTCCTGAGGCAGGAGGAGGTGCTGTTGGAGGAGAGAGGAATGGAAAATGAAGAGGACATGAACATGAGGAGAGCCAGCTTCAGAGGCAGCAGCAGGTGACAACATGTGTCCTGGAGACAGATCATGTCAGTCTTAACTCTCCCAAAGCCAATAGTGGGGTTTGTCCATAATACACAAATAGAAAAATTTGTCTTACTGGTTGTGCAACTGCCCAATAAAGCACTGTACAGCCATGGGACTGTCCAAATATATATATGTAAATATTCTAGAGCAGAACTACGAAGCCTTTCACACTAGATTCTGCACTGCTTCATACTGTTGAGCAGGTCACAGCCACAAAGCTTAAGGCGCACAACAAAAACCATCAGAGATAGACAAGTTGGCATCAGAACCACCAGTGTGATGGAAAAAATATGCTTTCACTGCCTTTAAGGTGGATTTCTCAGATGTACTGTGGAGCTGTATGCACATAAGTGTCTCTGTTGCAAAATATTTAAAAACAATTTACTCAAAATAGAGCAGCAAGCCCAAAACAAAGGCTATAAAATCTCAGTTAGTATGGAAACCTGCTCATTTTCCCATTTTTATTCTGTCCTCTGACCTTTTCACACTTTGAACCTCTTAATTACCAATTAATACATGTTTTAAAGACATTCAGCATCCTCGTGGTTCATGACGAGGAGTGGCATCTTCAGACATGCATTTGTGCAATTTTTGATACACACACTGAACATTGTAACAGCCTCCCACACGACCACTGTGCACCTTCAACTCAACACCAACACACAAACTCCAACACAAACCCACTTAAAAACGCTGGTCTGGGAGCTACTGTGGCGCCTGGCACTTTCCCTGATCCCACATTCTTTAGGTCTGCCCTGCTCTCTTTCCTGCCCTCCTTCGCCTTGGTCTTGCCCTCCTTCCGCTCTTTGCCTTCCTTAGGCTCCTTGCTCTTCCTCAGTGTGACCACTGTTGCCACCTTCTCATCCTTTCGTTTCTTTGGTTTGCTGCATTCCCTTTCCTCCCCCTCCCCTCCTCTTTTCTCCCATTCTCTCTTGTCCTCTTTCTTTCGTTTCTTCTTTAACTTGCCTCCACCTCCTCGCTCAGGGAGGAAGGAGGTCGCGGGGCTCCTCCGGAGTGCTCAGTGGCGTGGGCCCCAGTGGTCGTGCAGTCATTGGACGTCGCCGTGCTGCCCACGGGGGTGAGGAGGCGGAGCTGGCCCTTGGGGCCCACGACCAGGTATCCCCGTGGGATAATGGGAACTGTAGTTTGTGAGTTGCTGTTTTGGTCCGAGGCAGAGGAGGAGGCTGCTGCAGCGGAGGCCAAAGGTGGCGCGCGCTTCAGGAGACCAGTGAACATCTGAAACAGAAAAATGAGTCAGAAATGAAGCTGATCAGCATAATTCTGCTCTCATTCACTAGTTAGTCATTACTTCTGCTTTCTACTGTTGAGGAAGTGTTTCACATTAAAAGCCTTGAGTTGTGATGAACGTTTAATGCTGATTAAAGAAAAAATGAAGAGAATCAACGAGCGAATGAAAACAGCATCGGAGAGCAGCAGAGTATGACCTGTCTCTGTTGTTGTTCTGATGGAAGTAATGCTATGGAAATGTATATTACACAGTAGTTCTCTGAATGAAAGTCTAATTTATTTAGTTTTTTTACATTTTAGGCAAACTGATTCAGCTGATTCAGAGACAGAGTGAGAGCAAGGTGCCTAATATATAATTTCAAGCTCCAAACTGAGCGAGATCTTTGAGCTCTCAATTCCCAGGCAAAAATAAAAAAAAAACTGGATTTTATGTTGCAAAAGAATCTTTGCCTTTCATTCAGAAAGAGGAGCTGAAACATCCTCTGCCTCCTCACACAGGAAATTTCCCAAACCCAGCACGTTTCTGTCAGCCATGTCAATCAAAACCCAAACACTGTGTCACAAACACTGACAGGAGCAAGAGTCAAGCAAACCTATCAACTGGTCACACAGGCTTTACACAGATGTGACAAACACATTCATCTCAGCAGAGACACCAAAAGAGAAGCAGAGGGCTTTTATTTGTCAAGAGAGCGATTACCAACTGCTACGATGAACACTTCACAACTAAAAACAGAAATCAGACACTAGTACTGTCTCCCCAGAACACCTGTTGGATCACTACCCTCAGGATTACAGAAAATAGAACAATTTGCCACCAGACAAACGGAGAGTATGTTATCAACATCAGCATCTTCTCTAAACATTTCCAAACAGGCATCAGTTCCACTACACATCCGTCTGCCATGATGACGTTATCACTCTGTTGTTCCAACACAGGCCAGATTATTTATGGATGAAGCCACAGTGTCTTTTCTGTTCCTTTTATACTGATTCTGCTTTGTCATAACTTCATGTGAAACGTCAGGTTTCAATGTGAAACTGTGACATATAACTTTATTAATCATGGCTGTAACCAAACTTTACCCTGATCATCAATGATGATCAGTTCAACCAGTATTATAGTGCAGGCTCACATGAACTCACTTTACGTGACATGTTACTGATTGAGGAGTTTGTCCTTTTCAAGCTGCTTTTCAAATGATTATATAAAATGCAGCTACGCACAGCATTACAACATCTAAACCACAGAGTCAATGAGAAAACTTGTGCATATCCAAATTCAGTGGAGTGCATTGCATTGCATTAAGGCTGTTTTAGCAAGAAGACTGTGATTGAACACGTGTCCAGTGCTGCTAGCAGTTCTACGAGGCTGCACTTTCAGGCACAGCGGAGCTTTGAGCATCAGCTGCTAATATATTATTCATTATGTCATTTGGCAGCTATCTGGTCATAAATCAAAGTATTGGACAAAGTAAGACCTAATGGTGGCGCTAGATGAAACTCAGGGGGGGATCATCAAAATGATTACAATTCATCCTAAGAGGGAAGGAAATCACTACGAGAAGAGTTGGCCTGATACAAACCTGTTGCTTGTCCTTTTTGTCCATCTTCACCTTCTGTCCCTTCACTGCATCTGTTAACAGAAAAGGACATAATTCATATTACTTCCAGAAATGCACACAGAAACAAATCTTTCCTTTCATCTGTCACCCATCTGTGTATGTGCCTATGGAAGTTTGGATGAAGTGAAAACACATTAATGCCTTTTTTTGAGTTGCTGTCAAACCCCATTGCCTCCATCAGTCATTCATTCTTTTAACTTTCTCCTCCCCTTCAATACATCTCACCTCAGCCTGTACTTAAATTCAACAACTTTTATAATACAGAAATATACACAAGCTTTACCAAGGATAGTTTCCCTGTACAGTGTCACCTGCAGTGACTGTACTACGCTCTAAAACGTTAATGTGAATCTGCAGATGTCTTCTCAGCTTCTCAGCAACACAACAGAAACCAGCTTCATCCCAGCAGTGAGTGTGCACTCCATGAAAAGGTCTTCTCCTCTGTCACCCATTGTTTGTTTGTCTGGGTTTTTCTTCTTGTAGAAAACACAAAAAAACATCACAGCCTGGTTGAGTGTAACATGCTGTGTGAACGCTGTGTCTTTGACAGTATTTCTTTTTTAATTATTTAACACAACACTGATTCCAAATAGTGCCATCCCTTAAGATGAGCACAAGCCATTTCAATTCAAATGCAGAAAACATGAAACTTCTGTTATCACAGAATACACTCAAACACCTTTGTTCGTGCATTTTTTTCTCCATCAGGTGGATTCTTGAAAGTTTCCCCTCTAAGAAGCTGAGTGTCACACAGTTGCCTCAAGTGTTTTTTTAATTTAATGATATATAGTATATATACTCTGTTCTGTCAACTTACAAAAAGGAGCATTCTGCACCCTTTAATGATCACAAAGCGTTTTTAGAAATGACCTTTGCATCTTATCTGTTTATAACTAGGTATTAATTGTCAAAAATAAACAAAAATGAACAAATATTTCTACTAAAAACACACAGTAAAGGGGCAGGGTAAAGATGTGCTGTTAAAAAAAAAGAAGGGTCACATGTTCTGTGCCAACACTAGCTGGTATCCAACTCTGAGCTGTCTCTATGATCTCAATGTTTTCTATACAAACAGCAGCTGCAAACATCTGCCAACGTGTATTTCTCTTAGATCAGTATGAGCAGAGTACTGCAGATGCTTATTGCTTATTAATGAACGTAATCAAGTAGAACTAACTTAGTACACTACACCATACACAAATGTCTCAACTCCTGCTTCAGCAGTCAGCTGTCTCAACAACTGAGAAGGAGGCGCATGTTGTCCCCAACAAATTCCCAACTGCAGATTTTTTTTACTAAACAACTAAGGTTTTTTAAGGTCCACATAGGAATTTTATATAAGGTATGAATGTTTTGGACAGTTTCTGCTGAAAGTTAGATACAAAAACATTTTATGCAATGTTACTGCCAATGGAAAGGAAAACCAAAAATATTTAAGACTTATCCAAATGAGATTTAAGGTTGTTTAAGACCTTCTAAAGGTGTAATTAGTGTATTTTAAGCCTTTTCAAGACATGCAGATGCCCTGTGTGGAGGACAGTTTCCAGCCCAGCACCATCCTAGAGCCATGATGGCTCTATGATCTGTCTGACACAAAAATCTAAATATAAAGGGAAACCTATTTACCTTTAATGGCTTTAAGTTATTTTGCATAATCACATTTGATGCAATTATCATTGCGTCATACCACTGTGATATGCGTAGCTTTTGGCACCTTTAGTCTGTAGCCCAGGGGTGTTACACATGGCCAGGTGAAAGTCTGTCGATGGACAGACAACACAATCACTTCATGACTCACTGTGCCCTCGCGCGCACACACACCTGGCTGCCACAGCTACAAATGTTTCAAGGGGCTAACAGGCTAGCAACCTAGCTTACACCTCCTTGAGGTTTTGGCTAGCAGACGCAGGGGCTAATACATAGCTAGTTCCCGGCGAGCAACACGGCGACTTGGGATGAAAAACACAAAACACACTGTACACACCGACAGAGAAAAGGAGGCACTGTGTCCTATTTCATGTTAGCACCCGTAGCGACAGAGCTAGCTGTCTCCGCTAGCTCTGTAATGTCGCTGCATCGCTGTTGTAAATACATTGTAACAGCCCACTCCCTACACGTGTGGACAGCATCTAAAACTTCTTCTCGGGCACATCTCCCCACCGAAAAACCCTCCCCGGCGGACTGCTCACCTGCTCCGGACACCGGACACACGCTCTCCCCCGCGAGACATCCCCCCAGTTAACTGCGGTCAAGCCAGCCGTCTCTCCTGTTTCCGAAGTCAAGCCAGCCGTTCCAACATTTCAAGTGCTCCCGTGTTACAGACTTTACGGAAAATAGACGGATGAGGTTGAGAAAGTCAGCGTTAGGATGCTACAGCGTGGACCAACTTCCGGTTTTCAAAATAAAATGTGGGTTAAATGTGGGTTGGTTTTAAAAAGGTGTATCTCAACCAGCCAGTGTAGTACTATTGAGCAAAAATGCAAATATTTACATTAAAAAAATTATTAAAAATCTCAGGACTGTTAATATGGAAGAAAAAAAGGTGTATCTCAACCAGCCAGTGTAGTACTATGATACTGCACTGATTTGGAGTCATTAGGTCACATGACCTGGAAGCTATTGAGCTAAAATGCTAATATTTACATTAAAAAATTAATATAAAATGTCAGGAAAGTAAAAATTGAATAAAAAAAGGTGTATCTCAACCAGCCAGTGTAGTACTATGATCCTGCACTGATTTGGAGTCATTAGGTCACATGACTTGGAAGCTATTGAGCTAAAATGCTAATATTTACATTAAAACATTTATATAAAATGTCAGGAAAGTAAAAATAGAATAAAAAAGGTGTATCTCAACCAGCTGGTGTAGTACTGTGATCCTGCACTGATTTGGTTGAGATACACCTTTTTTTCTTCCATTTTAACATTCCTGAGATTTTTAATAATTTTTTTAATGTAAATATTAGGGAGCACTTGAAATGTTGAAACGGCTGGCTTGACCGCAGTCCCTAGACCACTTTCTGGAAGACACTGTTTGGGTGTGACGGGTTTTTTTTCGCGCTAACCGGGGGTATGTCGCGGGTGAGAGCGTGTGTCCGGTGTCCGGAGCAGGTGAGCAGTCCTCCGGGGAGGGTTTTTCGGTGGGGAGATGTCCCCGAGAAGGAGTTTTAGACGCTGTCCATACGTGTAAGGAGTGGGCTGTTTTAATGTATTTACAACAGCGATGCAGTGACATTACAGAGCTAGGGGAGAAAGCTAGCTCTGTAGCTACGGGTGCTAACATGAAATAGGACACAGTGCCTCCTTTTCTCTGTCGGTGTGTGCAGTGTGTTTTGTGTTTTTCATCCCAAGTCGCCGTTTTGCTCGCCGGGAACTAATTTTTTTCCTCCTAGCTAGCTCTCCCAACTTGTGGCAATCCAATGGCTGACAACATTGAAGCTAGCTGTGTGTTAGCCCCTGCGTCTGCTAGCCAAAACCTCAAGGAGGTGTAAGCTAGGTTGCTAGCCTGTTAGCCCCTTGAAACATTTGTAGCTGCCAGGTGTGTGCACGCGCGAGGGCACAGTGAGTCATGAAGTGATAGTGTTGTCCGTCCATCGACAGACTTTCACCTGGTCAGGTGTAACACCCCTGGGCTACAGGCTAAAGGTGCCAAAAGCTAACCCATATCACAGTGGTATGACGCATTGATAATTGCATCAAATGTGATTATGCAAAATGACTTAAAGCCATTAAAAGTAAATAGGTTTCCCTTTATATTTAGACTTTTGTGTCAGACAGATCATAGAGCCATCATGGCTCTGGGATGGTGCTGGGCTGGAAACTGTCCTCCACACAGGGCATCTGCATGTCTTGAAAAGGCTTAAAATACACTAATTACACCTTTAGAAGGTCTTAAACAACCTTAAATCTCATTTGGATAAGTCTTAAATATTTTGGTTTACCTTTCCATTGGCAGTAACATTGCATATAAAATGTTTTTGTATCTGACTTTCAGCAGAAACTGTCCAAAACATTTCTGGTGCTATTGTTCCAGATCTTTCACCCTATATAAAATTCTTATGTGGACCTTAAAAAGATGAGTTATTTTTTTAATGGATTCATCCATCCATCCGTTTTGGCATTCTGTGTGGTGTTAAAAATGCTTTGAAAAGTCTTACGTTTAACTTAGTTAATCATGCAGAAACCCTGTTCACAGATTCTTCATCAAGTCCTTTGTATTCAGTATAAAATCTGCAGTTGGGAATTTGTTGGGGACAACATGCTCCTCCTTCTCAGTTGTTGAGACAGCTGACTGCTGAAGCAGGAGTTGAGACGTTTGTGTGTGGTGTATTGCACTAAGTTAGTTCTACTTGATTACATTCATTAAAAAATAAGTAAAAGAATGATCTGCAGTACTCTGCTCATACTGATCTAAGAGAAATACACGTTGGCAGATGTTTTCAGCTGCTGTTTGTATAGAAAACATTGAGATCATAGAGACAGCTCAGAGTTGGATGCCAGCTAGTGTTGGCACAGAACATGTGACCCTTCTTTTTTTTTTAACAGCACATCTTTACCCTGCCCCTTTACTGTGTGTTTTTAGTAGAAATATTTGTTCATTTTTGTTTATATTTGATAATTAATACCTAGTTATAAACAGATAAGATGCAAAGGTCATTTCTAAAAACGCTTTGTGATCATTAAAGGGTGCAGAATACTCCTTTTTGTAAGTTGACAGAACAGAGTATATATACTATATATCATTAAATTAAAAAAAACACTTGTGGCAACTGTGTGACACTCAGCGTCTTAGAGGGGAAACTTTCAAGAATCCACCTGTTGGAGAAAAAAATGCACGAACAAAGGTGTTTGAGTGTATTCTGTGATAACAGAAGTTTCATGTTTTCTGCATTTGAATTGAAATGGCTTGTGCTCATCTTCTTAAGGGATGGCACTATTTGGAATTAGTGTTGTGTTAAATAATAAACCATGTCACCAGCACATATGTACCTGTGCACCACCAGCACAGGTACATATGTGCTGGTGCTGCAGTGAAATGAAAACTACCTGCTTCAGTAACAATGAGGTGGCTTTATGTTATGAGTTATATTTATATATAGGGTTTTTGGCAGCATTTGCATTGCAGTATATGTGGGAGCAATACACATATTGCAAATGATTCAATGCAATAAAGCCCACCCACCATATAGTGGTATACTATACACTGCATACCATTTTCTGCTTATTTACCATTTTACTGCTAGAAAACTAGCAGAGTTTGCTTGACTATGTTCTGACTAATCATAACAGCAGCAGCTTTTTGTCTAATTTAATACAACTTAATAATAATTACATTTGGGTGACAGGTTTCTTAAGCAGGCTCTACCTGCACAGTGAAGGACCAATCAATCATTCTTAAAGCAGACTTAGTTTTTTTTATGATGTGTAAGAAAAAATAAGATGCTGTAACTGAGCCTTAATCCCATTTCACATATGAACTCAGTCAGTCTCCAACTTTAGAAAGCTACTGCCAGTTAAACTTATGAGAGACAGCAGTTGCTTTAAGATTATCTTCATTTCCTGTAGTGTGTTGCATTGTGACAGAAAGGTGTATATTCGCAATACACTCAAAAATCAAGGCTTTTTAAGTTTGTGCTCTGAAGGCTGTGAGAATACTTCAGTCACTTTTCCAGAGTGGCTGCGCTGCATACTCAAATTGTGCTTTTAATTAGTTTGTAGTATGTGGAGCAAATGTAGGTACTTTGTTGTCACATTACGAGGCAGCGTGGTGATTCATTTTTTGAAAGCAACGCATCAGACTCTGTGCTTTTCCTTGCCACAGACACCGGTCCACTTTTTGTACTTAGTAGGTCTCAACTCGAGCATCGAGTTGAGGATGCTGTCGAACACACAAGTTTCTCAGGTTGCTTCCAGATCTTTCAGTATTTTCAGGCTTCCAATAATGGCAGACATTGCGGCCTTAGGCTTTCCTGTGTAGACACCATCCTGTCATTAGACGCTCGCAGGTTCCGTGTTCAGCTGCAAGTGTTGGCAGCGACAGGAGACTGTGAGAAAAACTTTAATACCAAGAAATACTGTCAAAAGACACAGCGTTCACACAGCATGTTACACTCAACCAGGCTGTGATGGTTTTTTGTGTTTTCTACCAAAAGAAAAACCCAGACAAACAAACAATGGGTGATAGAGGAGAAGACCTTTTCATGGAGTGCACACTCACTGCTGGGATGAAGCTGGTTTCTGTTGTGTTGCTGAGAAGCTGAGAAGACATCTGCAGATTCACATTAACGTTTTAGAGCGTAGTACAGTCACTGCAGGTGACACTGTACAGGGAAACTATCCTTGGTAAAGCTTGTGTATATTTCTGTATTATAAAAGTTGTTGAATATAAGTACAGGCTGAGGTGAGATGTATTGAAGGGGATGAGAAAGTTAAAAGAATGAATGACTGATGGAGGCAATGGGGTTTGACAGCAACTCCAAAAAAGGCATTAATGTGTTTTCACTCCATCCAAACTTCCATAGGCACATACAAAGATGGGTGACAGATTAAAGGAAACACCTAAATAAGTGAGTGCAGTCGTAACAAAAGCCAATGCCTCCACACAGGGAACAAAAGCTCACTGGGTGGTTTAAGGAGCATGAACATTAGTGACATGTTAGCTTTGTGTTGAGACAGGGCTTTTCTTGGTGTCTCCAGTCTGGAAATATTTTGATTTGAAATGTTCACGGCCAAGTTAGGGAGGAGCTTGTGGAGACAGCGTGTGTGTATCTGGGTATTTCTACGTGTCCCAAGGGAACACTTTCAACACAGCTGGCTCGAAAGCCTCAGTGCTTCAACAAGGCTTTGTCAACTCATCACTGTTTCTCCATCTCAGCCCTACTGAACACCTGTGGGATGTTTTGGAACAAAGAAAGCGTTTTCCTCCACCGTCATGGAAACACAGAATGAGGGAATATCTTTTGATTGAATGGTGTTCACCACTCTGATAGAGTTTCAGAAACTCTAACAACTCTAACAGAAACTCTATAACAAAGAAGCAGTGAAGCTGTTTTGGGGGCTCAAGGTGGAACAACACCTGCTGTAGTTTTTCACATGACTAGTTAACCTGTGTAAAACTCATCTGCTGCTACACAAGCAGCAAAAACATGCCTTAATGAGCTGCTTCTCTAGATTACAATTTTATTTATTAACCCAAGCAACCCCCACCTTCCCTCCCCCACCAAATAAAATGTTGAGTTTGAATTAATAGCATATAAAACCGTGCACCCATCTGCTGTCTGGTGACTGCTGCGTATCTCTTGCTTGAGCAGCATTTTGTGTGCTGCTGTGTTGTACACAGGATTTCTGTTTTTCAAACTTGACTTAGGTGGCTGGAGAATAAATCATTTGACTTTGTGTTTTAGATTTTATGATCAACCAGAGATTGCATCTACAAAGAGTTGCACAACAGATATCTGCAAGATGTAGATGAAATAACAGGCAACACTCACTCCTTTCTTCCCCACAAAGAAATGTATGGAATGATTCCCCCACCCCAGTGAGACTGTGACTACACATACTGTGAGATAATCAGTGTAGAGTGAATTGTCAAAGGTGTTTTGTTGTTTCAGTTGCACCTGTACTGTACCGGTACTGTCAGAGCAGAGTGTCAGCAGCTAAAAGTGCTCTGTGTTCCTGTTGATGCTGCAGAGTATTGGTTAGAAGTAACTGTGGCAGCACCCAGTGAAACCAGGCTTTACCCAGATATGTTTGGATATGACAAAAAAACACAGCGGACAAACATCTTTTCCCAGAAACTAGTGCAAACTACCACTGAGAAAAGATGCCACATCTCTGTGTATCTGTACATATCATTCTTCTTTGTTCAGCATCCAGATGTAAGTTGCATGTAGGTCACAGGCCTGGGGAACTGATTTTGTGCCTCATATCCTTGTGGTCCACATAGGAACTGGGAAAACATGTGACTCAATGCAGATTTTTGCTGCCCACAGCTTAGAAAACATGAGATCTGTGTCACATGGAAGAGGCACCGTGGATTGTTTTGAAAATGTAATTGTATGTTACACTTATACGTACTTGTCTTTTGAAAGTCAGTGAAACAAGTTGGTGCTGCCTCAGTGTCTCAGCAGTTTAACAGCCACCTCAGTGTCTTTGGATGCTTCCAGGAATGAATGTGTGTAACTGGAATGTGAAGAAGGTTGTTGGTAGAAAGCATTTGCTCCTTCAAACCTTCACCTAATATGGATGAGAAAGGTTTGCTGGTTTGAATAAACAGTGACATGTACACTGCATGTGGCTTTCAGGAAAATGGATGCATCACTTCAGTGCTTCCTACAGTGCTCGTGGGTATTTGTCATCATTAGAAATGGCTTGAGTGCAGTATGAAGTCAGTCTGGTATATTTTCACTGCTTGAATCACCTTCATGCGCTTTTGTATTTCAGCTTTACCAAACTTTCCTCACAGCTGTATGGCTGTGTTGTTGAAAGGCAGAATAAGGTTCCAGTTTGATTTGTTTCTGTGTGCATTTCTGGAAGTAATATGAATTATGTCCTTTTCAGATGCAGTGAAGGGACAGAAGATGAAAATGGACAAGAAGGGCAAGCAGCAGGTTTGTATTGTCTCACACACACGCACACACATACGCACACACACACACACACACACACAAAGAGTCACATAAAAAGTAGGTCATTTATAAAAATCTCCATACAAGAAGCAGTTTTGATACTAAATAAAAACGTGATTTTTAGGCTTCAGTCTAGAGTGTTTTCAGCGTGCACATTACGGACGTATTCAAGAGCCCTTTGATACTATAACACAGATTAACCTCACATCCTGGGTAGGGGTGTGCTTGATTCATCGATTCATTGATTAATCGTGACACTTGACGATTCAGAATCGATTCGTAAATGTTCAAAAATCGATTCTTTTAATAACGAAAGGAAAGTGCAGCGGTCGGAACGAAAAAAAAGTTGCGCGTGCCCCCCTATGATTTCCGCGGTCACTGAATCGCGGAATTGGCCGACTAAAACAGAATTAAAATATTTTTAACGCGCAATATTGTGGAATTTGACATAATTTGAGTGCAATTCTGTTTTTGTGTGGAATAGGAACGTGTGTCTGGGGAAAACTGCACAGAGGGAAGCAAATCTGGGTGGCACAACAAGCCCCTTCCACATACTAAGCCCCTTCACCTTCAAAACAATGCAAGCATGGCGAAGCGGCTGTCTACGGCTCTGTGTTCGTTGGCAAAAAAACTGCGAAACTCGACGCGAACTGCTCGGCTCTGTACTGAGGGGTTAGTGTCGAATGTTACATATTCTGTCAACACTCTGTTGACTGAAAACGTGCAGTGACCACGTAGTGTACAAAATCCATATAAGAAACAATCTGGCTGACATGCACATACAATAAGATTTAAAAGGATTACTTTCTGGACATGTAAATCAAGATATCGAATTGTAATAGAAGTGGAAATATTGTCCATTTCCTTTCCCTATTTTTTTCTTTTCTTTTTTAACAGATATTTTTTTAATTTACATGTTCATAATAAAATAATCAAGTCAGAATCATGTCAGTACAGCCACACAATATATATTTTTAGTATTATTATTATTATTGTTTTTAATCTACATCAATAAATGAAACAGACATTACATGTGCGAGCTAATGTTTTTTTCTTCTTTTATCAGAGGAGTTGAAAACAAATACTTTCTTGTGGATGTTGTCTTCACTGATAGATGCAACTACTCAACAGTTAATTTCTGTTTAATTTGTGTACATTTTAGTCATTTACATTAAAAACACACTGTTTTTGGGTAGATTCCCAAAAACTATAATGGAAAAAACATAATTCCCAAAAATTAAAATGGAAAAAAAAGAATTTGGGAAAAAATAAAACAGAATTTATAGGGCCCTAATATTAGGAGACGGACCTCAGTCCAAGAGATGGCAGCGTGTAATGTGTCACAGTGTGCAGTTCACACATTGGGTTTAAAAACGACAGTGTGGAGACATTATATTTTCTAAATGCTGAGAAATTGCTAAAGTTAATAATAAAGAAAAGATAGAGATAAACATGTTTTACTTCAATAAATGGATATTTAAAAATATAGATTATTTTACAAGTAACTACAGAGTGAGAAAAACATTCTATGTGGGGAAAAAAAAGATTAGTCGAGATGCATCAATAATCGGTGAATTATTGAATCGTAGCACTGTGAATCGTAATCGAATCGTGAGGTGACTTAGATGGCACACCCCTAATCCTGGGGTAAGTGTGTTCTACGTTACTGTTACTGAATGGAGGCTCCTGAAATATGTGACACAAATGCTGTCGACTCTGCTCGAGATGAAGTAGTGAGCTAACCCTAACAGGGCTCTCTATATTAGCAGCTCAGCCTCGTAGAACTGCTAGCAGCACTGGACACGTGTTAAATCACAATCTTCTTGCTAAAACGGCCTTAATGCCATGCACTGAATTTGGATATGCACAAGTTTTCTCATTGACTCTTTGGTTTAGATGTTGTAATGCTGTGCGTGGTTGCACTTTATATAATCATTTGAAAAGCAGCTTGAAAAGGACGAACTCCTCAATCAGTAACATGTCATGAACTCATGTCAAGTGAAGTGAGTTCATGTAAGCCTGCTCTATAATATTGGTTGTACTGATCATCATTGATGACCCTGATCATTGATGATCAGGGTAAAGTTTGGTTACAGCCATGATTAATAAAGTTATATGTCACAGTTTCACATTGGATCCTGGCGTTTCACATGAAGTTATAACAAAGCAGAATCAGTATAAAAGGAACAGAAAAGACACTGTGGCTTCATCCATAAATAATCTGGCCTGTGTTGGAACAACAGAGTGATAACGTCATCATG
Organism: Toxotes jaculatrix; assembly: GCF_017976425.1. NCBI lineage: Eukaryota > Metazoa > Chordata > Actinopteri > Toxotidae > Toxotes > Toxotes jaculatrix. The sequence continues at coordinate 1,000,965 of NC_054395.1, read as the reverse complement.
GCAGACGGATGTGTAGTGGAACTGATGCCTGTTTGGAAATGTTTAGAGAAGATGCTGATGTTGATAACATACTCTCCTGGCAAAGACCAAACATTTGTCTGGTGGCAGATTGTTCTATTTTCTGTAATCCTGAGGGTAGTGATCCAACAGGTGTTCTTGGGAGACAGTTGCAGTGTCTGATTTCTGTTTTTAGTTGTGAAGTGTTCATCGTAGCAGTTGGTAATCGCTCTCTTGACAAATAAAAGCCCTCTGCTTCTCTTTTGGTGTCTCCGCTGAGGTGAATGTGTTTGTCACATCTGTGTAAAGCCTGTGTGACCAGTTGATAAGTTTGCTTGACTCTTGCTCCTGTCAGTGTTTGTGACACAGTGTTTGGGTTTTGATTGACATGGCTGACAGAAACGTGCTGGGTTTGGGAAATTTCCTGTATGAGGAGGCAGAGGATGTTTCAGCTCCTCTTTCTGAATGAAAAGGAAAGATTCTTTTGCAACATGAAATCCATTTTTTTTTAAATTTTTGCCTGGGAATTGAGAGCTCAAAGATCTCACTCAGTTTGTTGCTTGAAAATATTATATATTAGTTTTGTGTATAAATATATTTTATATGTAAATATATATTTTTTCTTTCTCTTTTTTCACATACATTTTGAAGCTGTAACTGTTAATTAATTATCAAAATGGTTCAGATATGTGTGTGTGCTGGCAGTGATCACGCTGCAGTGCCCCCACATGTGATGAATGCATATAAACTGCTCTGTACACTGAAAACCATTGTTTTTCCACCACAGTCCATGAATCAGCAAGTGCTGTGTGAAACTGGGTTTTCTGCACTTGACAAGTTATCATCTTATTAGTTTAACATGGGGAACATGACTCATTTTTCTGTTTCAGATGTTCACTGGTCTCCTGAAGCGCGCGCCACCTTTGGCCTCCGCTGCAGCAGCCTCCTCCTCTGCCTCGGACCAAAACAGCAACTCACAAACTACAGTTCCCATTATCCCACGGGGATACCTGGTCGTGGGCCCCAAGGGCCAGCTCCGCCTCCTCACCCCCGTGGGCAGCACGGCGACGTCCTATGACTGCACGACCACTGGGGCCCACGCCACTGAGCACTCCGGAGGAGCCCCGCGACCTCCTTCCTCCCTGAGCGAGGAGATGGATGGAGGAGGTGGAGGCAAGGTAAAGAAGAAACGAAAGAAAGAGGACAAGAGAGAATGGGAGAAAGGAGGAGGGGAGGGGGAGGAAAGGGAATGCAGCAAACCAAAGAAACGAAAGGATGAGAAGGTGGCAACAGTGGTCACGCTGAGGAAGAGCAAGGAGCCTAAGGAAGGCAAAGAGCGGAAGGAGGGCAAGACCAAGGCAAAGGAGGGCAAGACCAAGGCGAAGGAGGGCAGGAAAGAGAGCAGGGCAGACCTAAAGAATGTGGGATCAGGGAAAGTGCCAGGCGCCGCAGTAGCTCCCGGACCAGCGTTTTTAAGTGGGTTTGTGTTGGAGTTTGTGTGTTGGTGTTGAGTTGAAGGTGCACAGTAGTCGTGTGGGAGGCTGTTACAATGTTCAGTGTGTGTGTATCAAAAATTGCATAAATGCATGTCTGAAGATGCCACTCCTCGTCATGAACCATGAGGATGCTGAATGTCTTTAAAACAAGTATTAAGTGGTAATTAAGAGGTTCAAAGTGTGAAAAGGTCAGAGAACAGAATAAAAATGGGAAAAAGATTTTATAGCCTTTGTTTTGGGCTTACTGCTCTATTTTGAGTAAATTCTTTTTAAATATTTTGAACAGACACTTATGTGCATACAGCTCCACAGTACATCTGAGAAATCCACCTTAAAGGCAGTGAAAGCATATTTTTTCCATCACACTGGTGGTTCTGATGCAAACTTTTCTATCTCTGATGGTTTTTGTTGTGCGCCTTAAGCTTTGTGGCTGTGACCTGCTCAACAGTATGAAGCAGTGCAGGATCTAGTGTGAAAGGCTTCGTAATTCTGCTTTAGAATATTTACATATATATATTTGGACAGTCCCATGGCTGTACAGTGCTTTATTGGACAGTTGCACAACCAGTAAGACAAATAACTCTTTGTCTGTTTGTTTATTATGGACAAACCCCACTATTGGCTTTGGGAGAGTTAAGACTGATATGATCTGTCTCCAGGACACATGTTGTCACCTGCTGCTGCCTCTGAAGCTGCCTCTCCTCATGTTCATGTCCTCTTCATTTTCCATTCCTCTCTCCTCCAACAGCACCTCCTCCTGCCTCAGGACTCCACTCTGACGTCCCGCGGCAGGTCCAAGGCACCCAGGCCAAGAGCCATGTCCGGGCCAACCGCAAGACCACAGTCCCCTCAGCGCCGAAACAGAGGGGCTGCAAACCCAGGTAAGACATTTTGGCTGGTTCGTAAATCATGGGAGGAGAAATGAATTTATAATGAGCAGAGGCCAGAAAGAGAAAGAATTTAGTAGAAAGAAAGTGAAAGAGGCTGTGGCTGAAAAGCCCCAGAGGTGGGCAGTGATGGAGTAAGGTGAGCTAGGCTGCAGTAAACCTGTCATCCCCAACAAATTATGCTGTTCTTCTGTGGGCAGCTCCATAACAACTATCTCATTATGAAGGTATATTTTGGCTTTTTTGCTTTGTTGGGGAGTCAGAAATAACAGGACGGGGAGTTTTAAGTAGACCCAGGACAACAGGGATACCGAGTATGGTTTGCACCTTAACAAAATCAGCCACTAGAATGAAGCTTGAATTTTGTGATTCTGGAAATGCCCTAGAATGAACAGGCTCACCAGATTTAGTTGAAATTGGATCTGAGATGTTGCATGTGATGGATGAACACACAAATAGATGAGGGCTGCGCTCAAGGCCTGAAAATAGATATGAATGAAAGGGAAAAAGGCTTTTCTTTTGCTTCCTGTTGGGTCATGAAAACACTTTATACACAGCTCTCTTGTATGTGTTACCTCTGTTACTTTGACCTCTTGCTTAAAGACAGGCTGTTATATGAATCTGATGTAGGTGCACTTGTATTTAAGCAGAAACAGTGTTTAGAAAGAAACACAGCGAGGATCTGTCCTTTGATTTAATGCTGCTCGCACAAAATCTAATTGCAACAGTTTGGATTTTGTGTGTGTCTCTTAGTTGTTGCTGTGCTCTTAACTAAAATACTCATTATTTTCTGTACTCAAAGAGCTTATTAAGAGTAAACTCAGATGCCTGGACGCACTTACTGGCGTTCTTCTCTAATATTTGGTTGCAGAACCTTTGACAGCAGTGCTGGCCTCCTAAACGTTACTTGTTTTCCTCCTTGAAGCTTCTTGCACCTGTCTGCTGGTAGTTTCTGCCACTCTTCCATTGCTGTGCTTGGAAGAGTGATGGATTTCAGCTCTAAAGGTTTTAATGGGATTCAGGTCAGGACTCCTTGCTGGCCAGTTTAAAACTGTCCATCTTTCCCTTTTCAGTGCCTCTAAAACCAGAGGCAGCAGAGCAGCCCCACAGCATGTTTAACTGTAGCTAGGGTATTTTTTCCTTATCGGTATTTGCTGTCCGTCGATTGGCTGTGGTCCAGTTCCTATTACTTTCCAGGCCCAAACTGTTTGGCTCTTTTTGAGCCATCCTGCTTTTATGCCCTTAGTCAAAGGCCAGCGATCTTTGAGAGGCAGACTGGGAGCGTGAAAAGTGGCTCTATGTGCATTTGGTCACCAAACACAGGCAAAATGTTGAGATCTCTTTTAATCCAATTTTATGCTTGTTTTTTCTAAAGATCTTAACCTCCTCTTTTTTATTTTTCTCCCCCCCTCCCTTGTTTTAATTTTTAATAAACTTTAATCGCTTTATGGTTTTTAACTCACGGGATTAACATCGGACAGCTCCAATGTGGAAAAAAGCATAGTTGAAAACGACGAGGCCGTTCAGAGGAGAACAACAAACGGTGAGAGAACTTTATTGAATAAGTGTGTGCACACTGAAGACATCCTCGGAGACTCACCCGATCCTGGAACGCTGCTCCTATACATACGGGTTTTTATCCACTTTTAACGTGAGACTCTATGAGAAACTGAACAAAGAAATCCCGGAACCATCTTCTTCTCTGCTTGGAGAAAGAGACCTTAAAATACTTCACCAGGGTTTCTCCAGTAAGGTTTTAACCACCCTTTCTTGTCTTTTAGGAAAAGAAGAAAAGGACTACTAACATTTCCTCACCTTTTCCTTCCTTTTTCCCTCCTTCCTTTTATACACAGCAGGATAAGATATACAGGTCTAGACAGACTCCATTTTAGTAAGTAATATACGTCCAAACAATGGATAAGTCTCTTTGAAGCCGACTATTTAGTACAGTTCTACTGTTCTGTATATTCCATATCTGTATATCCCAGGGCATCTATTTAAACATATGGCTACACCGCCAGAACGATCAGAGCCACGGCTGAACAATATTTTTTCTCCCCACTGGTTTGATCAGAAGGTGGCATCAGAGTGACATTAGTGTGTTTCTTGTAGAAAAGTGCAGTGAAGTTTTTGTCCTTTACAAAATCAGAATACCGCTTTCCTCTTCACATTGTCTCTGAGACCACTTGCTTGCCTTGTCTGATCTCTGTCACTCTCTCAGAGCTTGCTGAAAGTCATGACTTGATTGTGATTGGACAATCAGATCCAATCAGTAACGAGCATTGCTTACGTCTTTCAATTACAGAGTATTTATTAGTTTAGAGACAGAAATATAATATAACCATCCCGACGTTACCGTGTGTGTTTACGGCAGGATGGAGGAAGCTGGCGGCAGGATGAAGAAAAGATGCAGGATGGAGAAAGCCCGCAAGAAGAAGTTCGTCAACCTGTGCAGTCGGGGCCTCTACAGGAAGATGGTGGCCCAGGACGCATCCGAACAGGTGAGCCGGGCTAACGGTCACGGCTAACTGCGGGGGTGTGGAGGTCAGTTGCCACCAGGTGAAGACCCCTGGTTTCTAAAGTTATCACTCTGCGTACAATCTTGATTGAGCGGGTTGTCATGGAAACGGATACTACATTTAAGCCAGTTTAGAGTAAACACAAGGACTTGGGATGACGTCATAAAGGCCAGGGTCTCAGGCAGGTTCAGGGTTCGGGTTTCAGCTTCTTTCAGTGACTCACTGATATGAGACTATGGCCGGAGACGCCGTGTTCCCTCCACTGCCGGTGAGAAAAGTAAAACTAGCCCGACCGAAATGCCGAGTTGAATACACTTTAACAAGAATCAGGCATGTGTTACATAAAAAAAAAACGAAACATCCTTTTCAGATGCTACAATCCTCCCCTGCAAAATAAATGTTGTTCTCAACATTCGTATTAGTTTATAGAGTAACTCTACCACTAATAAACATGATACCAATACTATGTGACAACTGCAGTACTACAGTTAACATCTCAGATGCAACAAGTCACACAATGGCAATGGCTTTCTTTCTAGAATCTGCAATAGGCAAACAGTTTTAAGTACATTATAACAGGTTTTACCTAAACGGTACATTACTATTGCTTACCATGTGACCTCATCACATTCCACTATCAAGTAACACCACAGTGTTCCACCTAAGAAGTCTCAATTTTAGTAGTTGTAACAATGGCACAGTACCATTTTCATGCTCTGAAATAAAAACATTTTGCCATTTGTCTCTCTACCCTGTATACTCCATAGAGACTTGACTTATCTTTCCTTAAACATATACTGGAAACATTCCGTTTACCCTAGTCCAAGGCCATAACTTAACTCAGAACAATATTCAGAATTTTGTGGCTAGAACTTCTCTTGAGTTACATACCCATGGGTGTAGTACTTTTTTTCAATATAACCAACTTACTAAACCCCTTTTCTTTTTTTTAACATGTAAGTGAACAAAAACACTAAATCACTGTAGGTGACTTCCCATTACATTCAAACAAGTTTTCAATTTCCTTTTCCTTCCTTAATGTCCTATGACATCTGTAACAGACAGTAACTACCCAGTTCATAAGCAGTCCATGTTACTGTGTCCATTCTTCCCAGAATAACCTGCAACAGTCCATAGTGAGCCCATTACAGTCCTTCAGTAATATCCTGCAGGGACAAGGATAGGAGAAACCAGATGCGTTCCAAACATTTGTGGAGGTGGCCAGGGCACACTGTATTGCCCATAGACTGGTGCCAGTGTATAGCCATACAGCGGATTAGTGAGCGGCCCCACCACACAATGAGTAGGATGACCCAACGTTTCATAAGCCAATGTCTCTTTAGGTCGTCTCTCTCTCTGTGACCTGCGTGGTTGCTTGTCAGAAGCCTCTGGCACCTACTGACTGGGTGGGTCTACAGACTGAACAGTTTGTATGATCTCTTGAGTGTCATGTCCAGTTGGAACATTCCTGTTCAAGTCACTATCTGTCAGCGTTTGTGCTGGAGTTTCCATTCTGAATTCCTCAGCTTCAGCATCAAGTTCAGGCTGAGGTTCTGCCCCAGGAGGACTGGGTGGTGAAACAGTTGGTTCTCCAGGCTGGTGGTGATGGTGCCTCAGTCTAAAAGCCCAATAATGTTCCTCCCCATCTGAACTCTCTGAGTCCTCTGATGCTTCATTTAGTCTATTGTCTCTGTCTTTCTTTCTGTGAGAATCTTGTCCTCCCACAGTGCTTTGAGCTGGTTCCTGCAGTGGCAAAGCATTACACGGCATTAACATGTTGCGATGGAGGATTCTGCCTCTCCCTGTACAACGTTCAGGTTTTACTTCATAGACTGGGCTGTCTTTGCACTTTTGTGAGACTACGACGTGTATTTGATCTTCCCAGTATGAACGCAATTTCCCTGGTCCCCCACGCTCTGACATATTTCTCACAAGAACTCTGTCACCTGGGGAAAGCACTGAACTTTGCCTCTTTTGGTCATAATATGCTTTTCCTCTTGTTGTTGTCTTTTTGATGGTTTTGGATGCAATGTCATATGCCTCTTTTATTTGCTGCTGCCATTTTTTTGCATATTCCTGCTGTGAATTAAATCCTTGCTCCTTATTAATTCCAAAGATTAAGTCGATTGGCAAATGGGGGTTTCTTCCAAAAAGCAAGTAGAAAGGAGAATATCCTGTTGTCTCACTGGTCGTGCAGTTGTAAGCATGCACAACTTTAATCACATAGTCACTCCAATTTCCCTTTTTCTCCTCGTCCAAGGTTCGCAGCATACATAACAGGGTGGATGATAGGGAGTTGTTTTTGAGTTGGTCATTCCAGAGTACTTTTGTAGTCGTCTGAATAACTGGTTCTCAAATTCTTTACCCTGATCGTGATGTACACGTGATGTACATGTAGTCTATAGAAACCATTTCGAATGGGGCTGTCGCAGGTACATGACACATTGGGGCTCTGCTCTGCACAGCAGGTTTTTTCTGGATGTTACATTTACAGACTTGGGTTATAAAAAACTGGATGTCATCCCAGGCCAATAAAATCTCTGCCTAGCAAAGTGCAAGACACGTTCTACCCCCAAGTGTCCCATTTCACAGTGAAGGTATTTGTACACCAGCTGTTTGTATTTTTCTGGGAGTACAATTCGAGTCCAAGTTGCTGTGTTTTTCCGGAGTTGGTAAAGTCTGCTGCCGTGAAGTAATATCCATAATAATCTCGGTGGGACCTCCAAAATGTTACACCACTCAGCCCACAACAGTATGGTGTAGGAAAAAAAACGTTTTTTTATTATCCACCGGCAGAACCAGAAACACAAACATACACCCAAGATGTCGGTACCGCCAGGCACACTCGCCTTCTCTTCTCATGCTGCTCCAATACCGCCAAATCCCCTTGCACTTTCCTGGCAGAAATTTTCTGCCCATGTTACCCTGACCCCTACCGGTGAAAATTGTTATACACGCTCAAACAATAGAACTGACCGAAATGCCGAGTTGAATACACTTGAACAAGAATCAGGCATGTGTTACATAAAAAAAATGAAACATCCTTTTCAGATGCTACATACAGACATTTACTACATCTGTATAATGATCTGTCTCCTCCCTCAGGGCCCAGCAGTGGCACCACCTCCCACAATGGGGACCCCGCATCCTCATACTGGCTTGTCCTATAGGGTGCAGAGAGGTTCGGGCCCCCCCCCCCACCTCCACCTGGAAACACCCCTGTGTGTTCATTCAAGGAGGACCAGGAGGACGAGGGTGAGGGGGACAGACACATTAAAGTGAATCAGTGTAAAAAATGTCTCACTCTGACTCCCACAAAGTCTCATCAGACTTCTGACTGTGGTCAGAACCAAGGTTCTGTTACACCTGCTGGGCTTTTATTGGGTAACATTGTGCAAGAAGTGAGGGCTTTTACTGCTGAGTTTTTACAGTATCTCTGATGACCATGACTCGTGTGTGTTTCTGTCAGCTGAGTACAGCGGCGAGTACATCGACGACACTGAGGGTGAGTAACCTGATCCCACAGGACGTTTACTGCTGTACTCAACAGAATAAGAGACTTCACAGACTGTTGACAGAAAACAGAGTGACTGGAGTCTGAATGTGTTTCAGATCAGAGCTGCCAGACCTCAGGTGTTTACACTGCCGCTGAGCCCTCCTCCACCCAGGTACTCAGCTGACCTCTGACCCTGCTGATGTTACAGTCGTTCCGATGGTGGTCTGGTCTTAACCCGATCCTTGTGGTTCTTTTCTGTCTTTTGTTTTCTCTTATTGTGAAAGAACGAGCAGGAAGGAGGTACTGCTGACTCTCCACCTGAGATGAACTACAGCTTCACCCAGCAGGTAGAGGACGGAGACAGTGGACAGAGTGAGGACATCAAAGGTGCTGTGAGAGGACGGTCTAATATAACTCTGTCTGTCTTACTCAGGTGGTGAAGCCCTTACCATTCATCTGCTCCTCTCCATCCTCTTCCTCCTCCTCACCCTCTTCATCACAAGTACCGGCAGCTGTTCACCTGCCGCCCACCACACACACACACACATGCTCAGGTACATGTGCGCACACACACACACAGTCACAGACACACAAATTCTGATGTGATGTTTTGTGGTTTTAGTTGCCATGGCGATCCAAGCCTCCTCCCCCTGGCTGGTTAATGGGTTCGGTGAGGCTCTCTGCCCTGTGGTGGCTCCACCCCCTTATTCCTATGACCCTAATGGCAGTGATTTACCCAGAGGTCAGAGGTCATGCCCTTTAAACACAGTGTTTCACTTCCTGCTTGCAGCTTCCTGTCTCTCACTGGTCTGTCTGTCTGTCTGTCTGTCTGTAGACAGCAGAGTCCTTCAGTATTACTTCAACCTTGGAGTCCAGGTAAGTTGTCCTGAAGTCACCTGCCGTGCTGACATCATCATCATATCAACCTGTTGATCAGTCACATGTGATGATTGATGATGTCACAGTCTGACCTTGTTCCCCCTTCACAGTGGTGCCATCAGAGCTTTTGGCAGCAGCAGCAGACATACCCCGCCACCTTACCTGAGACCAGGTACCCCTACCAACATTACAGCCCCTACCTGAGCCACTGCATGGTAAGACCTGCACCCTCAGCCTCCTCTGATGTCGGTGAGAGGATGAGTGAGTGAGGGGGAGTGAGTGAGAGGATGAGTGAGTGAGGGGGAGTGAGTGAGAGTGAGTGAGAGGGGGAGTGAGTGAGAGGATGAGTGAGTGAAAGGATGAATGAATGAGAGGGGGAGTGAGTAAGAGTGGAGTGAGTATGGAGTAAGAGGATGAGTGAGTGTGAGTGGAGTGAGAGGATGAGTGAGTGAGGGGGGAGTGAGTGAGTGGAGTGAGAGGATGAGTGAGTGAGAAGGGGAGTAAGTGAGAGTGGAGTGAGAGGATGAGTGAGTGAGAGGAGGAGTAAGAGGAAGAGTGAGTGAGAGTGGGTGAGAGGATGAGTGAGTGAGGGGGAAGTGAGAGAGGGAGTGAGTGAGAGGATGAGCGAGTGATGGTGGGAGTGAGAGGATGAGTATGTGAGAGGGGGAGTGAGTGAGAGTGGAGTGAGAGGATGAATGAGTGAGAGGGAGAGTCAGTGAGAGGGGAGTGTGGTAACTGCTCAACACACCTGCAGACCTAACATGAAGTAGAACCTGTCTGATCTGGTCCTGGTCTTCTGTCCCCAGCTGGCCCTCCTTCATACCCTGAGACAAGCCGAGGCTCCCATCAGCCCCCAGTCCTCTTACCCAGTCCAGCAGGGCAGGAGACGCAGACGGCGGCGGTTAGTACCTTGTGAGAGGGGGAGTAAATGTGAGGGGAGTGAGTGAGAGGATGAGTGACTGAGAGGATGAATGAGTGAGAGGGGAGTGAGTAAGAGGATGAATGAGTGAGAGGGGGAGTCATACCTACATTACCCACGTTGCAGCTCTTCCTCTGATAGTAGTTGTGTGTTGTCGCAGCAGGGGGCTCTCACACACACACACACACACACACACACACACACACACACACACACACACACCTGTAAACAGGGCGTGGTCGAGCTCTTTCTCACGATGAAGGCTGACCACGCTCCTCCTCACTGAAGGTTCTTACTCACAGCTTCCAGTCGTTTTATGTCATGTTTTGTCTCCTCCCCCTCTCAGAAAGGCACCTCCTCCTCCATGAGCCCTCCGTCACCCCACCCCCAAAATAAAATGAAAATATAAAAGAAGATTTAAAAAATTTAAAGAATTTTCCTTTTTAAGGCTGTTCAGTCCCTGTTATTGATGAGGGATCCTTTTTCATTTGTGTTTCTGTTAATAAAGTTTGTTTTAGCAGAAAACGATGACTCACTGTTTATTTGTACTGGGACCAGGATCCTGTGAAACCCCGATCGGGAGCAGGACCCTGGGTCACATGACCACACAGAGGAAACAAAATGAGCTTTGTTTAAAAACTTTATTAACAAAACAAGATTTAAGGTGTTTACAGCAGAGTGAATGTGGAGCTCCTTCATGTCAAACAAACAAAACCACCTTAAAACTTTGACACCAACAGTCAACACTCCTTAAGGCGGTATTGTGGAGTTTTTAATCTCATAAGCCCCGCCCCCTCCATACATGTACTTTCATATTACTTTTGGGTTTCACGTCATGGTTAGCAACTGCTCACGCTCAGCTGGGTGTGTGGGCGGGACCTCCATACCACAGCTCCGCCCTGATTACTACTGACAGTCTCACTCTGAATCACGTCACCTGGGCGACGTGGCAGCACCTGTCGGCCATCTTTACAGTCTGGACCGAAGCGGTTGTCATGGTAAAGGTTCACTGGGCATCTCCACAGTCCAGAGGTCGCGACCCCCTCGGGTGCTCAGTGGATCCTTGAGCCAGCGTGGGTTAGACAGGTGAGTAAGGTGTTTGTCCTGCAGACCAATCAGGACAGCTGAGGGCTCCAGGTGCTCAAGCTCCTCCTCGTGCAGGGAGGTGGTGCACAGCCATGTCTCTCCCACATCGACCAATCCTGAAAGAGATTTGGACAAGTGATGCCCTCGGGTACTTTATGAGCTATTAGGAACACCTGAGGACAGTGACATCATCTCCCACCTGTCACCACACTGCGGCCAAACCGGAACGACAGACACCACACCTGCACCGACATAAACAAGCACACCCCCGAGTCTGAGCTGCAACAGAGAGACAGACACACAGACAGAAAGACAGAAGCACACAGACACACGTGTTTTTATTACTGGCGTCTGATTCCTTCTTCCACAAACATTAAATCTGCTCAGTGCTTTTATCACTTAACAGCTTTAATTTCTTCATCACAGCTGACTTTGTAAAAGAGGTGCTGGGTTACTGAATCCCCAAACGTGTAACCTCAGGAAGGGTGTGAATGAATTCTTAACTGCTGATTTACTCAACTCTCCACAGGTTGTCTGCTAAGAACAGCATGAACACTGTCAAATGAAGCACACTCTCTGACATGCCACTCATTTATTGCTGGTTATTAGTTTCTCCTTTAGTGTGGCTGTTATACAAAGAGAATATGAATAATAAATAATAAAACCAGAAGTGGCTAATATTACATGTAGGTATATCTAATATATATCATAGAAGTTCTTAGACTGTCCCTGGGTTGAGCCATATTGTAGACTCCTCCTGTGGTCTCTTGTAGAATCCTGCAATGCAGGAATCTTAACTGTAATCATATACGAAGAAAATCTTTAGGATCTGCTGCAAAGTACATACAGTATTACCCAATGCTTTATACTATCAATTAACAAATACATTAGGATGGAGCTGAAATGTTAATGCTCAAGGAGGATTCTAGTTGAATCTTAGCTTTATCATCTGTCTTTCTTATTAATTCACCTGATCAGGGCACAAGATGAAGAGTAACAATCCACAAAATGAAGCATGTTTGGTGACTGAACTGTATCTTGTATTTATCCACTGTACAATAACACAATGCCATGTACAGTCCTCTATATTTATTTTTATTCTTATCTCTATTTTCTATTTTTAACCAAGGATTTATTGTTTATTGTTCATTTTTAGCTAAGAGTTTATTGTTTATTTTTTTTTACATATTTTTTTATACATATTTTTTTATACATCCAGTACCAAAGAAAAACCGCCCAGGTGAGCTGAACGACTACAGACCAGTGGCACTCACATCCCAGCTGATGAAGACTATGGAGCGGCTCATTCTCAATCTCCTCAAGCCCCAAGTGCATCAGAACTGGACAAACTGAGGGGGATGCAAGTAGAGCCCTACTTGGTGTCCTGGATTGCTGACTACCTCACAGAGAGACCGCAGTTTGTCAGGCTAAAGGACACTACTTCAGACACTGTCATCAGCAGCACAGGAGCACCCCAAGGGACGGTGCTGGCCCCCCTCCTCTTCACCCTCTACACCTCAGACTTCTGCTACAACTCAGAGTTGTGTCACATCCAGAAGTTTGCAGATGACACAGCCATCGTGGGATGTATCAGGGATGATGAAGAGGAGGAGTACAGGAACCTAGTCTGTGACTTTGTTGCCTGGAGTCAGATGAACCATCTCCAGCTCAACACCTCCAAGACTAAGGAGCTGGTCATCGACTTCAGGAAGTCCAGCCCACAACCACGGCCAGTGACCATCAAGGACGACGAGGTGGAGATTGTAGGCAACTACAAGTACCTCGGGCTGTGGCTGGACAACAAGCTGGACTGGTCATACTGTACAGATTACCTGTACAAGAAGGGCCAGAGCCGTCTGTACTTCCTGCGGAGACTGGGGTCCTTTAACATCTGTAGAAAACTCCTGTGGATGTTTTACCAGTCTGTGGTGGCTAGTACACTTTTTTATGCTGTTGTCTGCTGGGGGGGCAGCATGCCAAAAAGGTGTGCTAACAGACTGGACAAACTCATCAGGCGGGCGGGCTCTGTGGTCGGCATGAAGCTGGACTCCCTGGTGACAGTGGCAGAGAGGAGATCACTAAAAAAACTACTGGCTATTATGGACGATGCCAGTAACCCTCTGCACACTGTCATCAGTGCACAGAGAAGCCTGACCAGTAACAGGCTGCTCCTCCCCAAGAGTCGGACCAACCGGCTCAGAGACTCCTTTGTCCCCAGAGCCATCAAACTATACAACACCGAATATGGCAGGAGGGGGAGAGGGAGAGGGAAGGAGTACAGCCTGCCGGACACTACTATTCATGTGCAATAACCCATGGGCAATAACAATACTATCCATGTGCAATAACTCATGTGCAGTAATTTATTATTATTTCCACCTCTTAGAGTGCAATGTTTGTTTGCAATGTTTGTATATACTTTATATTTTAATTTTTTACTTGAATCCACCCTTGTTCTATTTTAGTACTAATTATTCAAGAGTTTATTCTACTTTTATATTTTATTTCATTTACATTCTATTTTTATACCAGCACCTTAGTTAGTTACTTTAGTAACTAACTTAACTTAGTTACTTTTTACTTTTTTTTTTTTTTTACTTTGTACTGCTGCTTTACTGTGTTTTTTGGTGTTGTACTGCTGCTGGTACCCAAATTTCCCCAAGGGACCTCCCAAAGGGATCAATAAAGTATATTCTATTCTATTCTATTCTACATCTGTTTGCAAGTAGTTGTTGTTTGCAAACTGCCCTGTGTGCTGCTTCTTTACTTTGTAAGCTGCTGGAAATTCAATTTCCCTGAGGGAGTCATCCTAAAGAGATCAATAAAGTCAAGTCTAAGTCTCTTTTCATCTATATCCTTAATATTTCAATGATATCATTATGATGATTATAACATCTTTTGACTTCCAGGGGAGCTATTTTGCCCTCAATACTGTCTTGAAGGACAGCAAAGTCCTCCTCACTCATGGTGCTGAAAGTTCCTTCAGTTACTGTAGACTTTTATCCAGTCACACCTGAGACACTTGCACTTCCATGTATGTTTTGGTGCCATTTCAATAAACTGAGCATGTTTCCATGCCTATGCAGCAGTTTTAATTTAAGCCAGCAAAAGAAATGAAAGATGATTTTGTGTGATAGAAAAATATATTCTGCCCACCATACCGCCCAGAACGGAATGCATCAGCAGAAAAATGACTCAGTATATATTTTGTAATTTGCCTAAACAAATTCCAGATGTGAGCGCTCCCTTATTAATTCCTAATCCTATGCTGCCATCTACTGACGAAAAGCGTGAATCCAGTATAGGACGACGTGGAGCCTCCCTTCCCCGCCTCTTCTGAGGGTCAAGGCCAGTCAACACAAGTAAGCTAGTAGCAATGCAAGCTTCTTCTGTTTGCTAACAAACTACAATGAAATTGCCATCATCATTAAAACTCATGTAACTGACCGATAAACAGAGCGTCCATTTTGGGCACACAGTTGTGACCATTAAATGTTATTACGGGCGGTATTTTAGTAAAACTGCCTAATTGGACTGCGTTACAGTCAGTAAATAGACAGTAAATAGACGGATGCGGTTGATAAAGTCAGCGCTAGGAAGCTACAGCGTGGGCCAACTTCCGGTTTTCAAAATAAAATGTGATAGGTGCTATATGTTAGGCAGTGACAGAGAAAGAAATGAAGAAGTGACATTGTTTGTAGGTTTGTAGGACCTGTCCTGACCCTGACTATGTTCATGAAGCACAAGGGGAAAAAAACAGTATCACATATATCTCCCTCTCCAGTCCAGTCTCCATGACTTAAAGTGAATTTAATACGTTAATGAGTGAGAATTTAACTCATCTGAAACTTTGGGGATATTTTTATGAGTGAACGAGAATACTGTACTTTTTTGCTGTAATTCGGCGATGTAGATTTTCTTTCCTCTGCACACTGGTACTTTGTCGGTTGATCGGTGAGGTCCTAACGCATATCCAGCTCTCTGGCGGATGGGAGTGGCTCCAAAAGTGAAAAGGTGAGGATGCCGCTGTGGTGAGGTAGGCGAATAAATGTCTCCCGTCACTGGAGTAAACGTGTCTGAGGAAGAAAAAACATTAGAAGACTGTAGAGAAAAACTAAGAAATACAGTGGGATTAGTCTATTTCCCGGTCAGTTGGGATGAATTTTTACTTCATGCTATGTTAGCTGAGTTAGCTAGTTAGCTAAAGCTAACTGTGGACTGGCAGGTTCAACTACCTAATCTTACCTGCATAGTTATTGTAACATGACATATGCAACTGATAA
This sequence comes from Toxotes jaculatrix, assembly GCF_017976425.1. Taxonomy (NCBI): domain Eukaryota; kingdom Metazoa; phylum Chordata; class Actinopteri; family Toxotidae; genus Toxotes; species Toxotes jaculatrix. The sequence goes on along the minus strand of NC_054395.1, from coordinate 985,403 downwards.
TAACGGATAGATATTACTGGGCATTATACAACAATTTGGCTAAAGTTAAAACTTTCTGACGCCATTTTCTTAGTTACTTTAATGTTAGCTCAGTTTTCCAGTTGTAGGCTTGAAGGTTTAGAGAATCGAAGTGTGCAGCTGTTATTTGCTATTTAAGTTAATCTCACTTTATTTGTTTTTTTCTTTTTTTAAATTAATCAATAGTCTGTAACATGTCAGAAAAAAGTGAAATAGAAATCGCTCCAGATTCTTGCAACAAGGAAGATAAGAGGGTTAAAACAAAAAAAAGGTAATAAGAATGATGACATTAATTCATTAGAGCCAGTGCTGCAAGGACATTAAAATTTAGCGCATTTTATTGTTTTGGGTTTTTTTTTTGTAAATAGTAGAAGTAGTCGTGGAGAAAGAAGAGGAGGAGTAGGATCAGCGGGAGTTACTGTAAAATAGGAGTTAGAGGTAAGTATGTTCAAAAATTGTTTATTTGTAGTTCACACAGTTACTGTATATACAGTGGGTACAGAAAGTATTCAGACCCCCTTAAATTTGTCACTTTTTGTTATATTGCAGCCATTTGCTAAAATCATTTAAGTTCATTTTTTCCTCATTAATGTACACACAGCACCCCATATTGACAGAGAAAGACGAAATTGTAGAAATTTTTGCAGATTTATTTAAAAAGAAAAACTGAAATATCACACGGCCATAAGTATTCAGACCCTTTGCTGTGACCCTCATATATTTAACTTGGGTGCTGTCCATTTCTTCTGATCGTGCTTGAGATGGTTCTACACCTTCATTGGAGTCCAGCTGTGTTTGATTATACTGATTGGACTTGATTAGGAAGGCCACACACCTGTCTATATAAGACCTTACAGCTCACAGTGCATGTCAGAGCAAATGAGCATCATGAGGTCAAAGGAACTGCCTGAAGAGCTCAGAGACAGAATTGTGGCAAGGCACAGATCTGGTTACACAAAAATTTCTGCTGCACTTAAGGTTCCTAAGAGCACAGTGGCCTCCAAAATCCTTAAATGGAAGACGTTTGGGACGACCAGAACCCTTCCTAGAGCTGGCCATCCGGCCAAACTTAGCAATCAGGGGAGAAGAGCCTTGGTGAGAAAGGTAAAGAACAACCCAAAGATCACTGTGGCTAAGCTCCAGAAATGCAGTCGGGAGATGGGAGAAAGTTCTAGAAAGTCAACCATCACTGCAGCTCTCCACCAGTCGGGGCTTTATGGCAGAATGGCCCGACGGAAGGCTCTCCTCAGTGCAAGACACATAGGGTGACCAGATGTCCCGCTTTGTGCGGGACAGTCACGCATTTCCATTACTTTTCACACGTACCGCAAATTGAGACGTTGTTCCGCATTGTTATTGACAGTCAGACTCCAGTTTTGAAATGCGTGTTTTATGATCTGGCATTTATCAAATAGGGGGCGGGGCGGGCTGTTTGATCATGTAAATCAAACTGGGACGCGGGTCACGGTCGCAAGTCAAGTCAAAACGGCATGCAGCGTGAAACATAGCTAGCTGTCACAAGCTGAAAGTGCATTGTCTGTGTGGGCCCGGCCTACCTGCAATTGTTGCTGTGATAGAGAGAGCTGAAAGACTTTTGATGGAGCAGAATAGAAATGTTTTTTTTTTTTAGAAGTTCTTTTAGACTACCTTGATGCATTGGTATCCCACATTGTCCCACATTGTCCCATGCAAACGTAGTCTTTGTCCCACATCTGGTGAATTGGGATCTGGTCACCCTAAAGACACATGAAAGCCCGCATGGAGTTTGCTAAAAAACACCTGAAGGACTCCAAGATGGTGAGAAATAAGATTCTCTGGTCTGATGAGACCAAGATAGAACTTTTTGGCCTTAATTCTAAGCTGTATGTGTGGAGAAAACCAGGCACTGCTCATCACCTGTCCAATACAGTCCCAACAGTGAAGCATGATGGTGGCAGCATCATGCTGTGGGGGTGTTTTTCAGCTGCAGGGACCCGACGACTGGTTGCAATCGAAGGAAAGATGAATGTGGCCAAGTACAGGGATATCCTGGACGAAAACCTTCTCCAGAGTGCTCAGGACCTCAGACTGGGCTGAAGGTTCACCTTCCAACAAAACAATGATCCTAAGCACACAGCTAAAATAACGAAGGAGTGGCTTCAGGACAACTCCGTGACTGTTCTTGAATGGCCCAGCCAGAGCCCTGACTTAAACCCAATTGAGCATCTCTGGAGAGACTTGAAAATGGCTATCCACCAACGTTCACCATCCAACCTGACAGAACTGGAGAGGATCTGCAAGGAGGAATGGCAGAGGATCCCCAAATCCAGCTGTGAACAACTTGTTGCATCATTCCCAAAAAGACTCATGGCTGTATTAGCTCAAAAGGGAGCTTCTACTAAATACTGAGCAAAGGGTCTGAATACTTATGGCCGTGTGATATTTCAGTTTTTCTTTTTTAATAAATCTGCAAAAATTTCACCAATTTTGTGTTTCTCTGTCAATATGGGGTGCTGCTAACCCTACATTAATGAGGAAAAAAAATGAACTTAAATGATTTTAGCAAATGGCTGCAAAGAATGAAAAATTTAAGGGGGTGTGAATACTTTCTGTACCCACTGTACCTATAAAGTGGCCGGTGAGTGTATACTGAGGAGTTGGTCTGTAATAAAACAGCAGGGTAATTAATATATATTTCTCTGGACAATAGAAATGCCTCATAGGGTGGAACGCATCCTGATCAGGGTACCACAGACACCAGCCTTTCCTGTTGCAGTAAGAAAGACAAATTTGGCTGTGTTGTTGGTTAAGCTGATTAAAGATTTAGATTAGTCAAATCTGCTTTGATTTTTAATACTCTTTTCTTCTCAAGCCTCCGTATGATGAAGCTACGTATTCGCCGTCCCAACCTCAGGTTGAAGACAGCGCAAACGAGGGAGTGCAAGTTATTGTCGTCAAAACCGGGGTAAGTGCAGATTGCATAGCTACGCAATACAACTAAAACAACCGCACTGACAGAATTCTTCTTTCTATGTTTTTCAGTGCTGCTCTAACCAGTGGACCTACCGTGAGTGGCTGATCGCGGCAGCTATTGTTGTCTGTATCATCGTCCTGATGATTGCAGGATTTTTTCTTTTCTCAATTTACATTCAGGGCTGATTTTGTTCAAACTAACTGTGAAAAAAAGTTCATTGTATGGTCATACAGAGATGGTGAGTCATATGGGATGTTAGGTGTTAATACATGAAAAAGTTCACCCTATCTGCTGTTGTTCATAAGAGTTGTTGAGTTTAATAAATTTATATGAACATGTATTCATTTTTCTAATCTGGCCTCTGCTTCTCAAAACAACACATTATTTTTATGATTACGGTAGAGGCAAGATGCATTGTGTCCATGTTCGTCTGAAAGGATTTTTATTTTTATTTTTATTCTGGGACCATAGGGAGTTGCTGAATCGTATAGAGTTGTTGAGTGTTACTGTATGTCCATACTGAGATGTTGGACCATGGAACTTTATGAAAGGGGATACAGAGATGTTGGCTGTTATTGTATGGCCATAAAGAGAAGGTGGGTCATATTCAATTCAATTCAATTTTATTTATATAGCGCCTTCCACAATCAAAATTGTCTCAAAGCGCTTTACAGAGACCTGACCCCAGATCAGCACTTAAGGCGACAGTGGCAAGGAAAAACTCCCCTTTAACAGGAAGAAACCTTGAGCAGAACCTGGCTCATATGGGGGACCCTCCTGCCGATGTCCGGGCTGGGTGAAAGGAGGAAAAGGAGGAAGACAGGACAGCTAGGAATGGAGGAGAGGAGGAGAAGGACATGCAGCATAATACAGACAATGGACAATGTTAGAAGGCCAGCATTCAGATTACAGTTAGTGAACAGTTAGTGGATAATGTGTGCTCAGCAGATTACAGTTATGATAGGAAACAGAGCACAGAGGCAAAAAGCTGTCATGATTGGTAATTATTTACATTACAGTCTGCAGAGAATATTAATCCAACATGTATCTGTAGCAGAGTGGAACATTAAACAGAGTAATGTGTTAGAAATGGATCATTGTAAACAATAAACATCAGCAGGTGGGTGGAGCCAGGACCACAGACAGAGAACATGCAGCTCTGGAGCCAGAGACACCTGCAGACAGGTACAGAGACAGAGAGAGACAGGCACAGGACTACAGGAGAGAGAGAACACAGAGTTAATGACATGGAATAAAGGTTAATACATGTGAGAGGGTCTGAGGAGAGAGAGAAGAGAGGTGTGCAGAGGATCATGGGAAGTCCCCCAGCAGCCTCGGCCTATAGCAGCATAACTAAGGGATGGTTCAGTTGCCTGAGCCAGTTCTACTATGGGCTTTATCCTTAACTGTAACAGTGTCTATAGAAATAATTGTGACTAACTATAAGTTTAGTCATAATAACTAAGACTGTAACTACAACTAATTATAAGCTTTGTCAAACAAAAAGGTTTTAAGCTTAATTTTAAAATCAGAGAGGGTGTCTGCTTCCTGAACCCAAACTGGCAGCTGGTTCCACAGGAGAGGGGCCTGATAGCTAAAGGCTCGGCCTCCCATTCTACTTTTACAGATTCTGGGAAACATAAGCAAACCTGCATTCTGGGAACGAAGCAATCTGTTGAGATAATATGGTACTATCAGCTCTGTGAGATATGAAGGAGCCTGGCCATTGAGGGCCTTATATGTAAGGAGACGGATTTTAAAATCAGTTGTGGATTTTACAGGAAGCCAATGGAGAGAAGTTAGTACAGGAGTAATATGATCTCTCTTGCTAATTCCAATCAGTACTGTGGCTGCAGCATTTTGGATCAGCTGGAGGCTTTTTAGAGAGTTAACTGGACATCCTGATAATAGGGAATTACAGTAGTCCAATCTAGAAGTAACAAAAGCATGGATGAGTTTTTCAGCATCACTCTGAGACAGAATGTTCCTAATCTTACTGATATTCGATAGATATGATTTAAACCAGCCTAGTGTTGTTCCTTTAATCCCAATAACATGTTCCAATCTTTCCAATAGGATACTATGATCAATGGTGTCAAATGCAGCACTAAGTTCTAGCAGGACAAGTATAGAGACGAGTCCATTATCTGATGCTATGAGAAGGTCGTTGGTAACTTTCACCAGTGCTGTTTCTGTGCTATGATGAACTCTAAATCCTGACTGAAAAACTTCAAACAAACCGTTCCTATGTAGATGGTCACACAACTGAGTTGCAACAGCCTTTTCAAGAATTTTAGAATTAAAGGGGAGATTGGATATAGGTCTATAGTTTGCCAAAATGTCAGAGTCCAGAGAAGGCTTTTTAAGTAAAGGTTTGATAACTGCAACCTTAAAAGCCTGTGGAACATATCCTGTTACCAAAGAGAGATTTATCTGGTCTAATATGTTAGTGCCAATCAAAAGGCAAAACATCTTTAAGAAGTCTGGTTGGGATAGGATCCAAGAGACATGTTGATGATTTAGATTTAGTAACTATTGAAGTCAATTCAGCAAGATCTATGGGAGAGAAACAGTCTAACGACAAATCAGGACTGGCAGACATTTCTAAAGATGCTGTTCTTGATACACCCACATCATTAACAGTTGTAGGCAGGATAAGATGGATTCTATCTCTAATGTCTACTATTTTGTTGGTAAAGAAACTCATAAAGTCATTACTAGTGAGAGCTAGGGGGATGCATGGTTCAACAGAGCTATGGCTCTTTGTCAGCCTGGCTACAGTGCTAAAAAGAAACCTAGGGTTGTTCTTGTTTTCCTCTATTAATGATGAATAATAGGCAGTTCTTGCCTTACGAAGGGCTTTTTATACGTTATGAAGCTGTCTTTCCAGGCTAGGCGGAATTCCTCTAAATTAGTGGATAACCACTTCCTTTCCAGCTTTCGTGATATCTGCTTTAAAGTACGTATTTGTGAATCATACCATGGAGCTAGCTTCCTCTGATTAATGACCTTCTTTTTCAAAGGGGCAACAGAGTCAAGGGTTGAGCGTAATGAAGCAGCAGTACTATCAACTAGATAGTCTATATCTGCTGGAGTAAAGTTTAGGCCATTGCCCTCTGTAAAACTGGCACATGGCAATGGAGATAATAAAGATGGAATAGCTTCCTTATATTTAGTAACAGCATTATCAGACAAATATCTACAGTAGTTAATTTTTTCCCAGATGCTGTGCAGTTCATTATTGTAAATTCAAAATGTTATTAAAGAACGATGGGATAAAACAGGGTTCTGAGGGAATACTGTCAAATGTTCAGCTTCTGTGCCATAGGTCAGTACAAGATCAAGGGTGTGATTTAAACAGTGAGTTGGTTTGTTAAGATTTTGCAAAAAGCCAATTGAGTCTAATACTGAATAGAATGGAGTCTTAAGGCTGTCATTGTGGGTATCTACATGAATATTAAAGTCACCCACTATAATTGCTTTGTCCGTGCTAAGCACTAAATCAGATAAAAATTCTGTGAATTCAGACAAAAACTCTGAGGAAGCAGCAGGCGGACGATACACCACAGCAAATAGGACTGTTTTTTCTGTCTTCCAGTTTGGATGTGAGAGGCTGAGGATAAGGCTTTCAAAATGTGCTATAACTAGGCTTAGGCCTGGGATTAATTAATAAACTTGAGTGGTAGATTGCTGCCACTCCTCCTCCTCGGCCTGTGCCTCGAGGAATTTGATAATGAACTACATCTACTTTGCAACATTGCACATTATTACTATTATTATTTGTACAGACTGTTTCTTCCTCTTAGAACTTCTTTCTTTTTTTCTCTTATTTTGGAATACATTTTTTTTTGTTCAACTGAGTGTGTTATGGACTTGTCAGTCCAATTCGTCTGTTTTGCACCAACAACATCACGTCAAATTCCTTGTATGTGTAACATACCTGGCAATAAAGTGTTTCTGATTCTGATAATATGACTAACAGGGGTTGACTCAGTTAGACTGACATACTCTTCCTCCTGCAGCCAGGTCTCAGTAAGACAGAATAAATCAATCTGCTGATCCATTATGAAATCATTTACTAACAGAGATTTAGACAAGAGAGATCTAATGTTTAATAGCCCATATCTAATTGTGGTGTTTTTAGGTTCGGACACTTTTATAGTTGAAATTTTTTTGAGGTTTTTATGAATAACACCTCTTGCCTTTTTTGGTTTATTCACTTTTTGTTGACGGGGAGTAGACACAGTCTCTATAGGATAAAGGCAATTGTTGGAATGGTAGGAATAGTAAGAATCATGGGAGGGTGACAGCTCTAGAGAAACAGAGCAGAGAAGCGTGTCGGACTGCAACTCTGCCTCCTGGTCTCAACTCTGGGTTGTCATGACTTTGGTTGTCTAATAAAATCTGTCATATTTCTAGATATGAGAGCTGCACCATCCAAAGTGGGATGGATGCCGTCTCTCCTAATCAGACCAGGTTTTCCCCAAAAAGGTTTTCCAGTTGTCTATGAAGGCCACGTCGTTTGCTGGACACCACCTAGACAGCCAGCGACGGAATGATGACATGCGGCTAAACATGTCATCACTGGTCAAATCGGGCAGGGGTCCAGAGAAAACTACAGAGTCCGACATTGTTTTGGCGTAGTTACACACCGATTCCACATTAATTTTAGTGACCTCCGATTGGCGTAATCGGGTGTCATTACTGCCGACGTGAATAACAATCTTACCAAATCTACGTTTATCCTTAGCCAGCAGTTTTAAATATGATTCAACGTTGCCCGCTCTGGCCCCAGGAATAAAATAATTAATTTGCATTAATTAATTAACTATGGTCGCTGGAGTCTCTAACTTCACACTTCGCAAAATGGAGCTGCCAATAACCAGAGTGTTTTCCTCAGCGGGTGTGTCGCTGATTGGGGAAAATCTGTTTGAAACGTGAAGCGGTTGATGGTGAACCATGGGCCATTGTTTCAGGCTATGCTTCCTTCGGACTGCCACCCAGCCGCCCTGGCTTCCTGGCTGCTTGGGACTGCTGGGGAATGGCTAACAGGAGCTAAAGTAGGATGGCTAGCTGAAGCTACTCTAGGCTGGTCCGCACCAGCTACAGGGGACTGACTAGCTAGCGCAGCTACGGGGTGGTTATCTATGGTGCGGAGCCGAGCCTCTATTTCCTTCAGCCTCGCCTCCGATGCTATAAAAATATTACATTTATTACACATACCATTATCGCTAAAGGAGGCAGAGGAGTTGTTATGTATATGGGGTTTGGACTATTCCTTTTGTGTGCTTGTGCTTTGGCGTTTTTTTCCCGCTGCCTCCTGTGGGAGGTTCCTTCTTTTTAGAGTTGAGAGGCGTGGTTTCCTGCTGGCTGGAGGTTGACACACCTGCACCTCATTTCCCATCATCACTCTTTTTAAGCCGGAACAGGGCTTCACTTCGACGCTGGATTGTCTACCTTCAGTGAAACCCTCCAGTGTTCAGGATCGCTCCTCCAGCCAGTAAACTGCCTGCCACGCCATTCTGCCTCCACTCCTGTCAGTTCTGAACGTTTTTGGACTTGCTTTGTGTTTTTTCTCATTAAATTTACCTTTTCCCCGCCATCAGTCTGTGGTCTGCTTCTGGGTCCTCTAAAAAACACTCTGACCTAACACAAACCTAACAGAACAATCCAGCAGACCCAGACGCCATTACTAAGGCTCTCAGCGCCCAGGGAATCATCGTGGGGAGGCATGACTCGCAAATTCAGGAGATGGTGGACACTCTTCGAGGCCTATCCCACAGCAGACTAACTAGTAACAAGCTAAACTATACCTTTAAACTGGGTTCATCCTCAGGGTCTGATATCCACACAGAAAAGTTCAGGGCAATATGGACTCAACAGCAGTTTGAGTGCTGTTTCTCACATTATTCAAACTTGCCGTTCTGAAATGATATTCCACACAACTTGAAAAATACTGACATTTAGGGTCTAACTTATCTAAATCTGTGTTTAGATCCGGTCATGTCTAGCCCCGAAGGGGGCTGTGTTTGGTCCTCTTCTATTGACTTTTGGACATTTTCAGTTTAGTTTTATTTTGTATAGTTTCGTTCTTGTGTATCATGCCTTGTTTTACTTACTGTCTTAGTCTGTCGATTATATTATGTCTGGTGTCTATATTGTCTTGTGGGTTCCTGTTTTATTTTGAATTCACTGCCCTTGTGTATCTGGTCTTGCTTTACTTCCTGTCTTTGTCTTGTTTCCCGCTTTTGTAATTGTTTTCCCCGCCCTAATTGTTTCCACCTGGTTCCCCTTACCTGTTGTGTATATATAGTCTGCGTTTCCCCTTGTCCAGTGTGAGTTCGTTTTTTGTCTCATGCTTTTGTCCCACTTTTTCCCATTAATGGGTGATCTTTTGTTTGTCACTTTGTTTGAATAAAATATCATTAGTTTGAACTACGTCTGAGGGGTTCTTGCATTTGGGTCCAAGTCCTTGCCTCCTTCATTAGACATGACAAGATCCTATATATGTGTGTATATATGAGTGTGTGTGTGTGTGTGTGTGTGTGTGTGTGTGTGTGTGTGTGTGTGTGTGTGTATGGGTGTGGTTATGTTTGTGTGTATGTGCATCCGTGTATCAATAGATTGTGTGGGGTTATATATAATTATGTATATGTACATATAGAGATCTAAATGATGCTTATTTACTCTACTCCACACTGTGGTCTCCTCCTGCCCCTTAAAGTTCTTAGCTTTTACATGTCAGTTTTTGTGCATGTCATATATTTTATTTTTTTCTTTTGTATGTTGAAAACAATAAAGATTTAAGTGAAAAAAAAGATCTGTGTTTAGAGCAGTTAGCTGTAGCTGAGTGAATACCATATTCCAGCAGGTCAAAGGTGTCATTACCTTGTTTCTTTGATGAGGATGAAGCCCCTCACATCAGTGCTCTTTTTCTTGTGATAGCTGGTGTCTTTGTGGATATGAACCTGAGCCAAACAGACAGATGTGACGGTTGATGTCACTATATACATAAGAGTGTGTAGAGATGCACCATAACCTCCTTTATTGTCAGTTCATGGGTTTCGATGAACACGCACCTTAAAGTTAGCTGTGTTGGACTGCATCTGCTGCTGTCTGTCTTTCTCTGATGCTTCACCACAGAACACCAGCTTCAAAACAAGGAAAGATAGAAAGATTTGTTGTTGCTGCAGTAAATGGAAAACTAATAGCTGTGCATGCTTGGATCAGTGATCTACCATGCTGGTATAATTTGTCAGTTACAATGTACAGCAGCAAAACTGGTAATATGCTCATTTGTTTTCTCTCCAAAAAGTGAGATGAGAAGATGAATATCAGTTTCATGAATAAATCTCTTGAAAACAATTCTTTAGTGCAGGTTACCAGATACAGTCAGTGAGCATAACTGTGTATGTAGCTCTGCATTACTGATAAAGTTTAGTCACAGAGATCCACAAGATTCTGTGCTTGGACCAGTTCTATTTACTTTATGTATGCTTCCCTTTCGAAATATTATTAGGAAACACTCCATAAACGTTCATTTATTAGGCAGATTAAACCTAATTATATTTATCAGTTAAGCCAAATCAGTTAGCTAAACTTCAAACATAGGGACACAGAAATCTGCATGACCTGCAACTTCCTGCTAAGCATAATACTGTTGGTTTACATGCAGTTGCTAGGTATGAGAGGAAATGAGACCACTGGTCAAAAATGCATCTCTAGCTGGACGTCAGAAAATATAACAGAGCCTAAATCAAGCAACATGTTTAATAAACAGTAATATGAAGAAATCAAACCATACTGATGTCCTGCAAAGCATCCAATGATCTGCTCCAGAGCTTTATACACAGCTGTCTTGCTGCTGTAGGTCAGGTGAGCGCTCTCTAACAGCTCATAGATAAAGCTGAAACAGACAGAGAAGGAGATGGACAGAAGACACTTCATTCATATTTAACTTTCTGTGGCAAGTCAGAAGGAAGATATCCACTGGAGTGTTACTGTAAATGGAATGTACTGGTACTGTCATAATGGAATGGAAAGGTTTTATCAGTCTAATCTAATCTAATCTAATCTAATCTAATCTAATCTAATCTAATCTAATCTAATCTAATCTAATCTATCAGTCTAACCAGCAGATGAGAGCAAATGCAAGACAGAGGGACTGATCCTCTGACAGACACTGCTGTACTTGAAGCAGTTAGCAAAGCAAAAGTGTTGCACTCTGCTTCCTATCTAGTACCACACTTTGACGTACATTCCAGGTTTTGTGATGCCTTTGTCACTTGGAACGTCATAGGAATCAATAGCACCTTCCAGATCCAGCAGAGTCTCTGTCAAAGCAGACAAAAGCAGTTTGGGAAAATCCCACAGAGCAAAGCATTGATGAGTGAGATGATTATCGTAAACCTATAAAATAAGGCTTATTTAGCTTCTTTATTCCTTAAAGAATACTTACGCTTGATTTTAGCAATGGTGTCTAATTCTATTTTTAAACCTGAAACAAAAAAAATATTAGCAGCTGAAATTTCATTACATGCATGGATAGATTAACTTATAACATCTAAATATGTTTTCAATGTGTTGTCCTTAAAACACCATAAATCCCTCCTTGTTTGTGCATAACTTCAGTGGTCGAGACAAATAAGCATCCTGACCAGAGGTGAGGGACTCCACGTTGAAGTCCTCCGTCACAGAGTCTCCATGGCTGGCTTGTTTATCCTGCTCCACCAGCAGCCTGTCCACAGCAGCAATGGCTGAGGCCACATCATAGGGAGTGAGGTCAAACTTCACACGTCTTTTCCTGCAGACAACAGAAACAGACAATCAGGCCCATTTCACATGGTGATTGGCCAGCTGTGAAAGTAGGCGGGCTTTAAACTTCTCTCTTAAACTGTGAAAGTGTGTGCCATCATCTCCATTTTGCGATTCCTCATGTCCAGAGTATAAATCTATCTATCTAATCAAGCCAAGCTGCTCTAAATTCAACTCTTTTCTTTTTTATATGGTTATGAACCAACAATCACTCAAGCACTGTAAATATATTTGGGGAATTAAGGAAAGTGTGAATCAATCAATTATGGCATTATGACACAGTGTTAACATAGCCCAGATATTGTGTTACCACATTATGAGTTTCATCAAAAATAACCACAGCTCCATGCTGTGCGCCCTGCGGCACTGAACAAAGACAGAGAACAGAATACATACATTTCTATGCTGAAATAAATCCACTATGCCCCAAAAGGCAGAAAGTAAACAGAGTGGCATGGACTGACTGAGGCACCAACAGTACAGGTCAATGTGAAAATGAGTGAGCTCACCTTTGGATCCAGCAGGTAGTTGTATGGCATGAAAATAATATCTGCCTGCTGCTTTATGGAACAGGAGAGGTAGTAAGGACAGACCCTGGAGAAGAATGTTCAACAAGGAGCAAAAGCAAAAAAGACTCGTCTCATTATCCCTGAAGGGAAACTTGGCTTTACGACAGAGCTGCATCACAAAGGTCATGAAAACTAAATATTGTTTCTAGAGCAATATCTACTACAGCTAAGACATACTGTAGTGTCACAATTTCAGTGTGTACTGTATGTGTAAATATGTTCTGTCTCTACAGCCACTATTTACAAGGCCACTTCTTTTAACAAAGGCTCTCTGTTTAGAAAAGCAGTCAACAATTCAATTCAATTCAATTCAATTTTATTTATATAGAGCCCTCCACAATCAAAATTGTCTCAAAGCGCTTTACAGAGACCCAGAGCCTGACCCCAGAGCAAGCACTTAAGGCGACAGTGGCAAGGAAAACTCCCTTTTAACAGGAAGAAACCTTGAGCAGAACCTGGCTCAGATGGGGGACCCTCCTGCCGATGGCCGGGCTGGGTGAAAGGAGGAAAAGGAGGAAGATAGGACAGCTAGGAATGGAGGAGAGGGGGAGAAAGACATGCAGCATAATACAGACAATGTGGGTCAGTATTTACATTACAGTTAGTGGACAGTTATTGGATAATGTGTGCTCAGCAGATTAGAATTATGAAACAGAGCACGGAGGCAAAAAGCTGTCATGACTGGTAATTATTTACATTACAGTTTGCAAAGAATATTAATCAAATATTTATCTGTAGCAGAACGGAACATTAAACATGTTAGAAATAGATCATTGTAAACAATAAACAGCAGCAGGTGGGTGGAGCCAGGACCATAGGACAAGCAGCTCCGGAGCCAGAGGTACCTGCAGAAAGGTACAGAGAAAGAGAGACCAGAGAGAAACAAACACAGGACTACGGGACAGAGAGGACACAGAGTTAATGACATGTAATAAAGGCTAATAAATTTGAGAGTGGGTCTGAGGAGAGAAAGAGAAAGAAGAAGAAGTGCGCAGTAAATCATGGGATGTCCCCCAGCAGCCTAGGCCTATAGCAGCATAACTAGGGGATGATTCAGTTGCCTGAGCCAGCCCTACTAAGGGCTATATCCTTAACTGTAACAGTGTCTATAGAGATAATTGTGACTAACTATAAGTTTAATAAATAACTAGGACTGTAACTACAACTAATTATAAGCTTTATCAAACAAAAAGGTTTTAAGCTTCGTTTTAAAATTAGAGAGGGTGTCTGCTTCCCGAACCCAAACTGGCAGTTGGTTCCATAGGAGAGGGGCCTGATAGCTAAAGGCTCGGCCTCCCATTCTACTTTTAGAGATTTTGGGAACCATAAGCAAACCTGCATTCTGGGAACAAAGCAATCTGTTAGGATGATATGGTACTATCAGCTCTTTGAGATATGAAGGAGCCTGGCCATTGAGGGCCTTATATGTAAGGAGAAGGATTTACACAGAGACCGTCACTGCCTACATCTCCAAGTGCATTGATGATGTCACAGACACCAAGACCATCACTGTTCGGGCCAATCAGAAGCCATGGCTCACGGGGGAGGTCTACAGGCTCCTGAGCGTGAGGAATGCTGCCTTCAGAGCTGGGGACAACGTGGGCCTAAGGACAGCAAGGGCAAACCTGTCACGTGGCATCAGAAAAGCAAAGAGGCAGTATTCCAGGAAGATCGCGCAGCGCTTCAGGGACAGCAGAGACACCCGGAGTCTGTGGCAGGGGATACAGTCCATCACGGACTACAAGCCCACACCGCAGACAGCCGACAGCTCCACCTCTCTGCCGAATGAGCTGAACGAATTCTTCGCTCGCTTTGAGGCACACAACAGCATCCCTGCACAGAAAGCACCACCCCCTCCTGGCGATCAGGTGTTGACTCTATCCCCGGTCAGCGTGAGGAGATCCCTCAGTAGGGTCAACGCACGCAAAGCCCCGGGTCCTGACAACATCCCTGGTCGAGTATTGAGAGACTGTGCTGCGGAACTCACAGATGTCTTCACAGACATTTTTAACACATCGCTGAGCCAGGCTGTTGTCCCCACGTGCCTCAAAGCCTCCACCATCATTCCCGTGCCGAAGAAGCCATCTCCCTCCTGCTTCAATGACTACCGTCCTGTTGCACTCACCCCCATCCTAATGAAGTGCTTCGAACGGTTAGTCATGCATCACATTAAGTCATCTCTCCCCCCCACCCTGGACCCTTTTCAGTTTGCATATCGGTCCAAACGCTCGACCGATGATGCAATTTCAACAGCCCTCCACTCAGCCCTCACACACCTGGACACTAAAAACTCATATGTCAGAATGCTGTTTATAGACTTCAGTTCAGCATTCAACACAATCATCCCTCAGCAACTTATTCATAAACTGGACCAACTGGGGATCAACACCTCACAGGAAGACCACAGGCAGTACGGGTCGGCAGCAACATTTCTAGCACCATCACACTGAACACGGGGGCCCCCCAAGGATGCGTGCTGAGCCCCCTCCTCTTCACCCTGCTGACCCATGACTGCACACCATCACACAGCTCCAACCTCTTCATCAAGTTTGCAGATGACACAACTGTGGTAGGTCACATCAACAACGACGATGAGACATACTACAGGAGTGAGGTGAGCCGCCTGGCCGAGTGGTGCAGTGTCAACAACCTCTCCATGAACGTGGAGAAGACAAAGGAGATTGTCATAGACTTCAGGAGAGCGCACGCCCAGCACACCCCACTAACCATCCACGGTGCTGTTGTGGAGAGAGTGAGCAGCACCAAGTTCCTTGGTGTGCACATCTCAGAAGACCTCTCCTGGTCAAAAAACACTGCATCACTGACCAGCAAAGCCCAACAGCGACTCTACTTCCTCCGTAAACTGAGGAGAGCCAGAGCCCCAGCCCCCATCATGTGCAGTTTCTACAGGGGCACCATAGAGAGCATCCTGACCAGCTGCATCACTGTGTGGTATGGCACCTGCACCGTGTCCTGCCGGAAGAAGCTACATCGCGTAGTGAGAGCAGCTGAGAGGGTCATGGGTGTCTCTCTCCCCTCCCTTCAGGACATCTACCACACTCGTCTCATCCGCAAAGCCCTCTGCATTGCAGGTGATCCCACCCACCCGTCCAACAGCTTCTTCAGTCTGCTGCCATCCGGAAGGAGACTGAAGAGTCTCCGGGCCAGAACCAGCAGACTGAGAGACAGTTTTGTCCACCAAGCTGTCAGGATGCTGAACTCTCTCCCTGCCTTGCCGTCCCTCCCCCTGAGGACCCCCGCACACACGAACCCTAGACCCTCACCCACATCCCCCCTCTGAACCCCCCCGGAAATATGGACTCATTCCCACACACACACACACACCACTGGGCTGAAACAGACTTGCACCGACACTTACATTCAGCTGCTGCTATATAACCCTGTTACTGCTTAAATTACATAATTTGAGCTAAAAATTACACACAAATTCTTTTGTGTCACTCATTTTTTTTTTTGTATTATATACAACTCTCTTCACAACTGAGATATAACTTCACAGTGTAGAAATGCTGTATTTCCTTTATCTGTTGTTGTGATGGGGCTTCATGGTCGTGAAAATTATAACTCCGAATGTAAGTCATTGTGGCATTTAAGTGCATCAGAAACTTTGTATGTCCCACAGCAACTGAAGGCATCAAATCTGACAGCTGAAGATAAAGGCCCACACCCTGTGTTTCACTGTGATAGTGCAAAGGTTTTATAACACTGTAGCGGTGAGAAGCACATGGCAAGTGTTAAACTGCCCAAATTAAAAAAAGAAACGGTTTAGGTGAGCAGTCACTGATCCCGTAAACGTCATGGAAACAGGCCTTTTTCAGGGATTTTGGGCTTCACATGATGTAGACCAGCACAGTGTCCAGACCCAAACCACAGGGAGCTGGTTTAGGATGAACTGGACAGAAGGTGAAAGCAAAGCAACCTGCAAGTGTACAGTATGTATGTGTTTATGTGTGTCTATAACTCTCCACTGGATGTCGCTCTTTTACTGTCGTACACAAGGGGTGAAGCTGTGAGCTCATTTGTCTCACTCTCTTTATTAATTCGTTAGTGTCGCTAATAACAACAACAGTTTTTTTTGTTGTTGTCATTGAAGTGCTCCTCAATGCGCTGCTTGTACCTGTGTTTCACCACCTGGATGCCCTTTTTCAGATCTTTCCGGGCCCTGCTGTAAGCCAGCCTATCTCCTGATCTATAGGCTGCATCCCAGGCTTTTAGCAGGGTCCGCACTGTGCTGTCCACCCATGGCTTCTGGTTAGGAAAAACCGTGATTGTCTTTGTGGGTAGGACAGCATCAGTGCAAAAGTGAACATAGGACAGCACAGATGACGTGTATTCCTCAAGATCAGCGCCTGCTTTGAACACACCCCAGTCTGTTTGCTCAAAACAGTCCTGTAAGGCTGAAGAAGCCTCCTCAGTCCAAACCTGGATGGTTCTGGTGGTGGGTTTGGTCCTGCAGATCAGAGGTTTGTAGGCAGGGATCAGCTCCACAGAGATGTGGTCTGACATGCCAAAATGAGGAGCTGCTGCAGCCTTGTATGCTCCTGGGATGTTGCAGTAAACCTGGTCCAGTATATTGTAGTCTCTGGTCGGAAAGTGAATGAATTTGTGGAATTTGGGGAGAACAGCTTTTAATTCCACATGGTTAAAGTCTCCAGCCACGATCACAGCCGCCTCTGGATTAGCGTTCATTTGGCTGCTAATCAGGCAGTACAGCTCCTCCAGCGCTAACTTAGCATTAGCTCGCGGTGGTATGTAGGCCGCTACGATCATGACAGAGGTGAGTTCTCTAACCAGTTTAAACGGTCTGCACTTCACTGCCAGATATTCCAAATCGGGGGAGCAGAAAGTTCCAATTATGTTCGTTGCTGTACACCACGAGTTGTGAATGTACAGTGCCAAACCTCCGCCTTTGGTCTTGCCTGAAGCTGCAGCTAAGGCTTCAAGTCTTTGAAATGCGAGTGAAGGAAAGCCGAGAGCCTCGAGCCGCTGCGTGCATCCGCGCCGCCATCTTGGCAAAGATTCTGTCCCTCGCCACCTCCTCCAGGTTGGCAAGTTTAAAGCCAACAACAGACCCTGCTTTTTTAATGAGTTTATCCAGTCTGTTGGCATTCTTTGCTTTTATGCCAGCACCCCAGCACACCACAGCAAAGAAGATGGTGCTTGCCATTACAGACTGGTAGAACATGTGGAGCATCCTGCTGCAAACACTGAAGGACCTGAGCAGTGGCAGCTGGTGATAAAAATTTTGGGTGGGGCGCAAGTGACTAGGGTGGGTCAACAAAGGTAAAACAATATAAGGTACCTCACATGTAAAATAACACACACACACACAAATTAGTGCTAGTATATACGTCATCCCTTACTATTATGGCACAGTGGTAAGAACATATTCTTACAAGAACAGTGGGGTGAACAGTTGTGTGATAACCAGTACAGCACAACAAAACTACTTATACAAAAACTTTGCCCGCCTTTCTTTCAAATTGGCAAATTTCTCTATGACTCTCTGGTTGAAGTCGGTCATTTCAGTAACCAGCTTTTTTTCCATGGAGAGGGTGGCGAAGGCATTCAGTCTCTCTTGGGTCATTGTGTTCCTCAGAAAATGTTAGCCATCAATGTAGCACAGCACAAGCACAAGTTGAGTCTTTGTGGCTATATCCGTTGTCTCATCTGCCTGAATGGATAAGAAGTCGCTGTTCTGGGCTTTTTTGATGATGTGCTCCCTCACAACACTTTGCATACAGTCCAGCACCTCGTTCTGCACTGTTTTTGATGTCCCCTTGAACACTGTGGCGATCTCAAGGTGCTCCCTCAGCACACTATCAAGTGAGGCCACAAAGTCCACCAAACCATGGAATATCCCCGGGTTATCCGGTTAACCTCTCATCATGCCCACGCAAAGCTAACTCAAATGCACCGCAAAATTTTACACAGTCAATTATTCTAGATAAGATATGTCGATTTTTTGTCACCTCTTTATTGTGCTTCTTGATGGCAATTCTGTAGCCTTCGTCAAGTTGTTCCGCGATGCTAAGTCTCCCAAAAAGACTTAGCTTCATGCTATTATCCAAATGACTGCGGCTACTTTCATGTCGTTTACATTTTTCGCTGAGATGTTTTAAATCCCGCACACCTGTAGCAATCCACAACGTTTCAGTTCCAGGACTCTGAAATAAAAGACAGGGAAATCAAAAAAAGGCATTGCTCACATCACATCCAGCTAGCCACGCTCCTCTGTCGTACAGAGAGAGGGAAAAGCTCCTTGTGTAAGATCTTCCCCGATCCGTTTGCTGCTGTTCAACAGGTAGTTCTGGATGGTCGGGTCCAAGCTCTTTCACCCTCTTCTTTTCGGCATCTGACCTCCTATAAAATGGGTTTTGTTGTAACGACACAACAGAGTTTTCTTTCACAACTTTTGCGCTTGCCATTGCCTCTCCTTCACAGGTTGCTTCTGCCTGCTTAAGTGACGCTTAAGCTGCTTCAGGTCGCCTACAGACGTATATCACCTAGCGACAGTCGCTCATTGGACAATCTTGTTGGCTATAATAAATCTAACAATGCCATTGGTTCGGACGCACAAACCCTGTCCCTGTGGGAAAGTTTGATGTCCAATAAAATCTACCTTAAATCACATCGTAGGGGAAAACATTCAGCTTCTTCCATAGACTTCTATATTGTCGGTGACCGCTACCCTGGAAGGATGTCTCTTTACCCGGGCAGGCATAGTTGCTGACATGAACTTACAGCCAACTATGTATACTGCACAAACAAACATTGTTAATATCTGTTTAGTTTCACACTTATTAAAGTTGTTTTATGTTGTCATATATTTTCTTCTCTTAATATTTTTATGAGGGCGGCGCCCTTCCGCCCTCTATTGACCAGCCGCCACTGGACCTGAGTCTCCTCAGGAAGTAAAGTCTACTCATGGTCTTCCTGTAGACAGCATCAGTGTTTGTGGACCACTCCAGTTTGTTGTCCAGATGAACACCAAGGAACTTATAAGTAGTCACTATTTCTACCTCTTTCCCACTAATGCAAACAGGGGAGGGCGGGGACTGACTCCTACTGAAGTCCACCACCATCTCCTTTGTCTTGGCCACGTTCAGCTGCAGGTGATTCTCCCCACACCACCTGACAAAACTCTCCACAAGGCCCCCGTACTCATCCTCCCGTCCTCTCTCCACACACCCGACTATGGCTGTGTCATCCGAGTACTTCTGGAGGTGACATGACTCAGAAGAGTACTGAAAGTCAGCTTTGTAGGTGGTGAATAGAAAGGGAGACAGCACAGTTCCTTGAGGAGCCCCGGTGTTGCTTGTAAGGAGGTCAGACACACAGCTCTGCAGCCTCACAAACTGTGGTCGACGTGTCAGGTAGTCCTCAATCCATGAGACAAGGGGAGCCTCCACCTGCATTTTCTCTAATTTAGCACTCAACAGTCTCAGCTGGATGGTGTTGAATGCAGAAGAGAAGTCGAAGAACATGACCCGCACTGTGGTGTTCAGTCTGTCCAGGGAAGAGTAAGCCCTCTGCAGCAGGTATATTACTGCATCATCAACCCCCACCTTGGGCTGATATGCAAAATGCAGTGGGTCTTGGTATGGGCTCACCAGGGGTCTGAGATGTGACAGCACCAGCCGCTCCATGACCTTCATAACATGAGAGGTCAGTGCAATAGGCCTGAAGTCATTCGGTGCCACAGGGTGGTTCTTCTTTGGCACCGGGACCAGGCAGGATGTTTTCCACAGCACTGAAATCCTCTGCAGGTGAAGACTCTGATTGAACAGGTGCTGCAGTACTCCACACAGCTGGCTGAAGCAGTTCCTCAGCACCCGTGGGCTGATGCCATCAGGTCCAGCAGCCTTTCCCTGGTTGAACCTCTCCAACTGTCTCCTCGCCTGGCTGGATGTGATAGTTAGTCCTATCTGGGGGAAGGGGGAGATGGTGGGGTCTGTGTGGGGAGGGGAGGGGGAGGAACATGGCGGACATGTTAGGGGCCCTGGAAGGAGGAATATAGATGGCGATGACATTTGTAAACTCCTGTGGCCAATAATATGGACGAAGTTCGACAGCAACAAGTTCAAGGTCTGGACTGCACACGCGCTCCTTGACGTGGATGTGCTCCGGTTTACACCACCTGTTGTTGACGAGCACGGCGACCCCCTGTCCTTTCTTCTTATGGCCGCAGTGGTGTCCCAGTCCGCTCGCACTGCGTGGAATCCAGCAATCGTAACATTTGAGTCCGGCACACTAAGACACTAAAGAAAAGCTTAGAAAAATGTTAAAATCTACTGCAAATGCAGAGAGCTGCTGCTACAAGCTGCCGTCTGAGACAGCGCCATCTTGGATTTCTATCTTTACCCTGCTGATTTATTTGTCAGACTGAAGGTAATGATAATGAGGTGATTAGACACAGTTTGAGTTGTGATTTAACTTCTACTTTAGTCTGTATGTTCAAGCTATTCATGTACAAATGAGGAGGTGAACACAGGTAGACAAACCTCTGACACACGCCTACTTGCCATAAAGTGACAGAGGTGACCAGCATTTGTCATAACCCACAGATTACTGTGCAACTCCTATGTGGGATCACTCTCCATACTTACTAAATTGCCAGTAGGTAGATGTACCTACACACTGCTGTGAAATGAAACACTACTGTTGCTGGGAAGCAAATCAGCTTGGGCAGAGGGGCAGAACTTTATGGCTCTACACTAGCAACCAAATAGTAACCAGCATGTTTCTGAAGTAATGAGAAAATATTGGGAAACTTTTTAGGGTGTAATGTGCAGTATAGGATCCGTCTGATGATCAAAACTGATGTTAAAGAACAGAGGCCAACTTATATGTCCTCTGATGCTATTATATCACAAACAGATAAGAAGCAATTTGCAAATACTTCTGCAAAGTAACTGTCTTGTATTTCTTTTCAATCTATGAATGAATTCAAAAACTTTCATGTGACTTTTATTTATGTTTTCATCATCATAATGATGAGTACAACTCAGCCAGTGAAAAGCTGTACAATGTCTCCGTGGCTCTGGAAGAGCTTTGACTAGTCTGGAAAAGTAACAGTGACAACTTGGCAACTACACATTTTTAACAAAGCCTGTGTTACAAACTATTAGTATGGGGATTTGTATAGGAAATTTAGCTTTATTCAGTGTTTTTGGAGAATAACCCCTGCAAGGGACTGAAAGTTGGGATATCTCAGCCTCTGCTGTTTTGCTTTGTCTCTTACAAGTCCCTCAACTTTGTGTAAGTGTGATACTAAGTCAATGGAGTACTTTGTAAAACAGCTTTTACAGTGATTGAAGCATATCTATTGGAAATGTGCACTGACACACTGATCATTATAGAGGCAGGAGTGTGTCCACACTGTGGAATGTGTGTAATAACTGACAGAACTTTCTCAGAATTCCGCCACCTTATAAACTGGAACTGTTTGCTGACACTTCTTCACCAAGAGCTCAAGAAGAGACAGCAGATTAACAGAGCAGCAACTTGCACACACCAACACAATGGCAACACACCAGATACATCTAATCTGTGAAATGGAGAAAGTGAAGAAACAGACCCCTGAAGAGAGAAGGAAGGAGATGTACAAAGAGCTGAGAGAACTAGAGATGGAGCGAAGGAGAAGAGTCGCTCTGGAGGAGGAGGAAAGAAATAAACACTGAAAAGACAGCAACAAGAAGATGAGGAGAACAGGAAACAGGAGGCCAAGCAAAGACAGGAGGAGGAGGAGAAGCAACTGAAAAGAGAAAGGCTTCGCTGGAGAGAAGTGATGAAGGTGGAGGAGCTGCCCATCACAGAGCCCAAATTCACTCCGGGTGAAGGGAAAAAGGAGCAGCAGAGGAGGCCCAAGAGCAAAGAGCAGAGGAGAGAAATTTGCATTGATTTGTATTTTTACTATTTATTTAATACTCCATCTTTTTCTATGCTCATCCACTTTTTTTTCCTTGTCAAAAAACAGCAGCACCAAAATCCTCCAAGCCCTTGCAGTGGCTCAAGGACATGCTGGGCTTTGGAACCCGCTGTAAAAAGATCAGCACTGAGGTGGAGAAGAAGAAACAGGCTCAGGCAGACCAGAAGTTGGCGGCTCGCAGGCTCAAGGAGAGTTACAAAAAGCTGGAGGCCTGTAAGGACACTCGTCTCTACCACCTGCCTCAGCAGGTTAATGGATACAACATGTCCAGAAACAGGATCCTGAAAACATCCCTCCTTTCTGTGCCTCGCCGATGATCTGCCCCTCCCTTTTCCACTTTGTTTCTCTCCAGCTCCCTCCCCTCCTCTCTCTCTGTTTCTCTCCTCCCTGTTCACCCTCCTGCCTTCTCTCTCTCTCCTACCCCTGCTTACCCCTTACTACCCTTCCCTTACTCCCCCTCCCCTTTCTACCCCCTCACCCCCCTTTCCCCATCATCCCTCTATCGCTCCCACTACCCCCACCCTGTCACCCCATTCTTTCCCCCATCACTCCCTCATCCCCCTTTCTCTCCTTCCTTTCTTTCCCCCTCTCTCAATCCAACTCTGAGAGAACTTTTGTAAATATTTCAAATTTTCATTTTTTTCTTTTCAAACTTTATTGCATTGTAAATATTTTACTTGTATTTTACTTGTTATTAAATAAATAAGATATTCTTCATTTCACTAAACTGATTTGTTGGTCATGTATTTTAGATGAGTGACATTTTGTGTTGATAAAAGAGCCTGAAGAATGCCCACTGTGAAAACTTTATTTGGAAAAGATGAAAAATCTTGGGGAATAGAGCAGGGTATTCAAATGTGAAAAGAAAGAGACTGAAGGGAACAAATTATGAAATTCAAACATTAAGGACGACATACTTCACATATGTTCTTCCGTATATTGGGGGGTCAGATTGATATTTTCTAGAATGCAGGAGTTGATATATAACAACAGGCCATAACCATCTACAAAACCCCAAAGTACAACGCAATGTTTTTTGATGAGTTTGCCAAACTGCTTTCTATTGTATGCATTGATTTCGATTGTGTTATTGTAGTGGGTGACTTTAATATCCATGTTGACAATCCTAAAGATGGAAGTGCTCTCCAACATCCTGGACAACTTTGGACTTTTGCAGCATGTAACAGATCCAACACACAACAAGGGACATATATTGGATCTAATTATTTCAAAAGGTCTCAATATTTCTGAGGTTGTGGTGACTGATGTTGCTCTTTCTGATCACTACTGTGTTTCTTTTAAAACCATCACACCTGCTAATCATAACAAAGCTGAAGAAAAGGTGGTCAGAAAACGCTGTATTAATGATAACACCTGTGCAGCATTCACCCAGGCATTTGTACCATCACCAACCCTGCCCACGGCTCCCGTTGATGACCTTGTAAATAGTTTCATTTCCAAAGTTAAAACTATTATCGATCCAATTGCCCCGTTCAAGACCAAAGTTCTATTAGGAAGGAAAAAGTCACCTTGGAGAAATGCTACACTGGTTAAAGCTCAAAAAAGAATCTGCAGGCAGGCAGAACGCAGATGGCGAAAAAATAAACTCCAGGTCTATTATGACATCTACAAAGAAAGCCTACATAACTACAACCAATAACTGAAAGTGGCAAGACAATCCTTTTTTTCTGACATTATTGATAGAAACAGTAACAATGCTCACACATTGTTTTCTGTTATAGACAGACTGACAAACCCAGAAGTATCAGTCCCACCTGAACTGCTCTCCGAAAGATCATGCAATGACTTTGCACTGTTTTTCACAGACAAAATATCAAAAATAAGACAAACAGTTTGTAGTTCCAGCTCAGGTAAAATGATGATGTCACTTCTGCCTTCCTGTCCACCAGTTAGCCTAGCACATTTTAACCTGCTAGATAATACAGCACTTACAGAACTTGTCAAACAACTAAAATCTACAACATGCTCACTCGATGATCTGCCAACAAAATTTTTCAAAAATGTTTTTAACTGCTTAGCTTCAGATGTGTTGCAGATAGTCAACAAGTCTCTTGAGTCAGGGCAGTTTCCCCAAGCCCTAAAAACTGCAGTTATTAAACCAATTCTTAAAAAATCGAGATGGCTCAAATCTTACTTACATGGTAGGGATTACTTGGTCTCAATGGGTAACTACGAATCTGACCGAACTAAGATTACATACGGGGTTCCTCAGGGGTCCATTCTTGGACCACTTCTGTTCAATATCTACATGCTGCCCCTAGCTCAGATCATCGAACATCACAATATCCCTTACCACACTTATGCAGACGACACACAACTTTATATATCAGTGTCACCGCACGACCACAGTCCCCTACGTTCACTAAGCAAGTGTATTCAGCAAATCAGTGAGTGGATGTGCCAGAATTTTCTCCAGCTCAATGCAGATAAGACAGAATTGATTGTTTTTGGCTCCAAAAATGAAAGGTCCAAGATCAGTGCTCACCTTGACTCCATGTCACTGAAGGTTACAAATCAAGCCAGAAATCTCGGTGTAATCCTTGACTCAGACCTGAATTTCACCAACCATATAAAAGGTATCACAAAGTCTGCTTATTACCACCTGAAAAACATTGCTAGGATCAAGGGTTTACTATCCAAACAAGACACAGAAAAACTTATCCACGCATTCATTTTCAGTAGGCTAGATTATTGTGGCATCCTAACAGGTCTAAACAAACGATCTATCAGACAGTTGCAGCTGGTCCAAAATGCTGCTGCCAGAGTCCTAACAAACACCAGAAAAATGGACCACATTACACCTGTCCTCAAATCACTGCACTGGCTTCCTGTGAGTCAAAGGATACAGTTTAAAGTTCTACTCTTGGTCTACAAAGCACTGAATGGTCTTGGACCAAAATATCTCATGGACTTACTGGTTCCTTATGAAGCATCCAGACCCCTTAGATCATCAGGGACAGGCCTACTGTGTGTTCCTAGGGTCAGGACTAAACAAAGTGAAGCAGGATTTAGTTATTCTGCCCCTCACTTGTGGAATAAACTTCCGGAATACCTGAGGTCAGCCCAAACACTCAGCTTATTTAAGTCAGGCCTGAAAACACACCTTTTTACTGACGCATTCTCTTAAATTGTCTTAACTGCACTCTTCTTATTTAATAATTTTACTGTTTTCTATTTTTTCTGCTCCAATGTTTTAATATATTTCTTTTATTCTATTAATCTATTATTTATGATTTTAATGTAATATGATTTGCTTTTATTCTATGATTTTAATGTAATCTGTAAAGCACTATGAATTACCTTATGTACGAATGGTGCTATATAAATAAACCTTGCCTTGCCTTGCCTTGCTCCTTTATCCTGTTAGTTAACTGTCAACCAGGGTCTTTTCACCCCGGGAAGAATTAAAAACAGCCATAAGTAACTTTTCCAATGAGGGATCAGAGGGACAGTGTTACAGTGAGCGCATCTGCATGTGATCTACTACAGTTTGCTCTCTCTGACTCTTGCTCTCCAGATCTAAATAGGATTACGCTGGGACACTTTAAGTAATGTTTAAACCATGTTTCAATAACATTTCACCATTACATATTTTAATTTCATCACTTCTTGCCCTTGAAATTCCATTTTTCTCTATTTAGTGCAAAGTATCAGATGAATGAACGAGATCTTTCTTAAATCTGACTGAGAAGAGAAAATAATCTAATCACATTAATACTAAAATCAATTTTAAAAAAACTTGTCATAAAAGCACTCGAAACTAGAAAATGTGAAGACATTTATTTATTTTCTTCAATCATAAAAAGAGGTTACAAAAGCAGACATCATCATCATTTAACACTTGTACAAAAATTCTTCCTGTATGTGGCGAGGGACACTAAGGTGAGGATTGAAATCGCAGACAGCCCAGGAAATTCCTAGCATACTTAGTGAAAGTACAAGCCACATAGGTACATTACTGAGGCAGAGACATGAGTTCAGAGATTTAGAAATGTATTTAATAATTACAATAAAACAAGCAAGGACTGGAACTGATGGAAACTGCTGAAGAAGAAAGAAGAAAGGGTGAAAAGAATACTTGTAACTGAATGAGATAATTAAATGTACTTTATTATAATCTATATACTAAAAAAAAGAGGAAAGCCTCAACATTCAATTTAAAAGAAAGGACAACATATTTAAAGTTTTAAAATTCAAGTTAAAACACTAGGCAGAGGAGCACGTTTCAGAGCCTTTGGTGTGATGTGAGGTTCGATGCCCACGCTCTGAAGAGGACGGGTGGTCTTTTCTCTTCTTTAGTCAGCTTGTGATTTCAGCAGTGTGGGAAGTGGTTGGGTGGTGCTTTCGTATTTGAAGTGGTCTGTCTTTTGGTCCCTTTGGCCCCACTGTGTTATTGTAAATGTGACCTGTAAAATTTTAATAAGTTAGAAATACACACACAGAGTCATACATTATATAATTCTTTAATAGATTTTTTAAGTTAATGCAAATAAAAAATTATTAAAAAGCCAATATCAATCATTTATCATTTCATGTAGTAAGTTAATGTAAAGAAAGTAATTGTATTAAAAAGTTAAAATCAACTCATATCTTATAATTTCATATTGTAAGTTCATGCAAATAAATAACAGTATTAAAAAGCTAAAAACAATTCATATCTTATTTCATATAGTCATCAAGTTAATGATAAGAAACAGAAGTTGTTTTAAAAAGTCAATTGCAGTTCATTACACTTCAGACATACTAGCAGAACATACCTAGCAAACAGATAACATCTTACACACTTAAGAGACATACTTGCCTTGCACTCACATACAACATAACAATACACACTACCAGTTGAAGAAGATGGAGAGAAGAGATGCAAGAGTTGAAGATCTGCCTCCTGAAGTGGATTTGTTGGACGTAGGCATTATGAACTCCGAAAACGCTGAAGGAGGAAATGCTAAAATGTCCAACTGTGGAAGATTTCCTGTCAGGGAAAAGTCATCTGAGCTTCCACCCTACAGAGGTGAAGGATGTTGAGGAATACCTTGATTTCAGCTATGATCTGGATTGTCTAGTAGTTGAACTTCAGGTTTCACAGGCCTTGATGGGGGGTGTGCACTTCCTCCTGCTTCCCAAGATACAGAGTATGCACCTGAAGGCACACTACAACCTACTGAAAAAACACTTTGAGTTTACCTCTTTCTCTGAAGATGGACTGAAAGCTTTCAAAAACTGCATGGGCCACACTATTGCATAGGTTGACAGGGGATACATTTTGATGTTGACTGCCCTGCCAGGAAAGCACTGGGAAGGAGGGATATGTACACTGTGTATGCCATTGAGATCCTGAACCAGGTTGTTGTAAATTTTAAGCATTTGCTGAAGAACCTACCACAAAAGGACAAGGAGAGGTTCTGCTCAAGGTTTCTTCCTTTTAAAAGGGAGTTTTTGCAACATGCAACATGTGGGCTGCAACATCATTCCCAACAGGCAGCAATGGAGAGAAGGGCATGTGCTTATGTGTCACACATGAAGGACCTTGCTGACAGAATGGCGGGACAAATGTTCTGCCGTATTGAACAAGTTGTCCAGCTGGAGTCGTCTGCGCCTTAAGTGGTTATACCGAAGGAGTTCTTCAATGTGCAGAGCCTTGTCAAAATGTTCCAGGAGCATGCTGTTGTGCTGCTGTTCAAGGACATATCTGTGGTAGGGCTCATGTCCGCCCTCAGATGTGTGATGTCCCACCTTGTTGAGAGGCTGGAGACAATGCTGAATGAGGGGAGAGGGGGTGCAGGGTTTGAGGAGTCCTGGAAGAGCTTCCAGTACGAGCTTGCACTGGAAGAGCTCATGTATGGGCGTCCCCTCTTACCCATGGACTACCAACTGAGCATCTCCTTGGGAACATGCACGGAGGACCCAAAAAGCCTGTCTCATCAAAGAGGTTTCATTGCCTTGTCGCCATGAAACAAGGCAACGTCAGAAGACGTTCCACCATCTTTGGGCCACTGGGCTGTTAACCACCTCCAAGTGGAGAGGATATAACAAGTGTTCCATCTGTGCCAGACACTACAGGCAGCACCCTCTGTGACTGGAGTGGCGCTCGTAATGGTCCTCCTGCAAGATATCTATAGGAGGAATACCTCGATACTGCTTCAGGCACTGAAGGCAAACACCCCGCCCGGCTGTCTGGTTGGTGCAGTGGTCCTGGAAACTCTGCAACACTGAAAAAAAATCAACTGGGGCATCTGTTAGATGAACACACTAGAAAATATTGGTATTAAATGATTTAGTTGGGCTTATGAAGATTACGTGATTTGTTCATGTTTGTTTGATATATGTCAGAGAAAAATTTGATCAATTACTGTCATTTTTGTCAATTCAATGAGATTGAGAGCCTTCAAAACAACAACTCTCTGATGTGTGCTACTGCACATGCTCCGCCTTCACCGGAAAAGGAGGTTTGAGGTGAGCAGCAAAGTTTGGGCTTTTCGTGTATTGGTCCTGACGATGCTCCGCTGCCACAGTGTGTTATCTGCAAAGAGGTGCTAGCTAACGACAGTATGCGACCATGTAAACTCCGGCGTCATATTGAAACCAAGCACCAAAGTTTAACGACCAAGCCGCAGGAGTTTTTTGATCGGAAACTTAATGAATTGCGGTCACAGAAGAAAGTCATCGAGGCGTTTGGCACTGTGTCTACCAAGGCAAGCGATACCGCGTACCGTGTAGCGTTACGCATTGCGAAGGTGGGGAAAGCCCACAACATTGGTGAGACATTTCTCCTCCCTGCTGCTTAAGATATGAAGATATGAAAACATACAGGTGTTAAAATGTGTTGAAAACATACAGATGTTAAAAGGGGGGGCGGCATGCTTTTGAGTTCTCTCAGGGGAGGCTCACTATCCCACACTTTGAAAACCCCTGGCCTACACCATAGACCTCATGATTTACACTCTGGAAATTAGTTAGCAGAGGTGCATGTTAAAGCTTGTGCAGTGTAACCGCGTCACACTCTTCGTCATTTTGGTGCTTTCCCGAAGGCAGTTGTTTTTGGTGACGGTGGTACAGCTACAGGAGGTGTGTGGATGGTGTGCCAGTAAATAGGCAAAGCCAAAGTAAGTTAATGCATGCTGTTGCAGATTTTCCGGAACTGTGGCGCAACGCTGAGCATATGAAAATAATCTTTGTGGGCATTTTTGCAATGGGTTAAGCCTACTATATATTTCTGTGTCGCCATTCGCATCGCCTCGGCACTGTCGTTTCCCATTTGCAGTTCTGCGTGGGGCTTTGTCTAAGGTTCGGTTTCACTCTTCGAGTCACAGTGAATAACGGCGAACAATTATTGTAATAATAATAATAATAAAAAAATAATGATAAAGATGCAAATTTTGCGATATTCTTCACATTTTTGTGTATGTGTAATTATTACAAAACTCTGTTGTTAAAACAAATTGTTTTCTTGACCAGAAATCCAGCATAAGTTGACCCCATGCTCAACGGGTTTGAACCTCCTCAAATTACATGGCAAGTTCATATTTTTATATGGTTTTCTGTCAAATATTATAGTGTTTAGTATGTCATTTATGTTTTTTGCTGTACTGATTTGTTTTTTTTTATTTACATGTATATTTTTTGTCCTTTCCAGTGACATTTATGTGGCAGTGCAAGGACTGTGGAACCAGAGAGAGAACTAGGTACAAATTGTTGAAACATTGCAAACTCCAACATCATTGTGGCAGAGGCCAGCCATATTAATGCATATATATAAGTTGCCCATGCACATTCTCAGCATGGAGTGGACTCCACACACACCTACATAAATATCACCCCACTCAAGTGAATCAGAACATTTCATGTTCAGCTACTTTTAGATGTGAGCTATGTGGAAATACTAGCATCTCCTCAGAGAAAGATTTTTTCAGTCATATTGGAACATATCTACAAAACAACGAAACAGTTAATTGTACGTTCATTGGGTGTTCTTTCAAGACAAACGTTTATCATACTTTTTTTAGTCACAAAAATAGGAAACATCATTCACACTCACTGAATGATTTCAAACCCAGTGTTGTTTCATTTGTGAAGCCAGGGCAAGTGGAAAATAACCCTGATCTTGTGAGGGGTGGCTGTTCTGCCACATCAATCGATGTTGAAACCGATTCAGTGACAAACAGTAACACTGCTGGGGAAAATGTGGCACAATTGAATGGAAAATAGCAAGCATCTTGTTGAAATTGGAACACGTATTTAATCTTCCAACAAAAGGAGTCGATGAATTTTTGGAAGAATTTCATTCTTTGTTGAGTTCTTCATGTGTGCCAGTCACTAAAGATTTAGTTAGTGAAAATTTAAACAGCCATAACATCCATATTGATCAGGCTGTTATTGAAGAACTTGCCAATTCTGTGAGTGTTTCCAACCCTGTAGCTCATGTTTTGGGAAAGTGTGGTCCTTTTGCTACGTCTTTTAAAAGAAAACAATATCCTCCTGACTACCAGTAGTTCAAATTTGTCCTCCGTGGAGGACATTTGTAAACCTGAATATCTCCCACCCACAGCATACTACTGCATTAACTCCTTTTGCTCTGTACAGAGGACATCTAGGGCTTTTCAATGATACCAAATGTAAAGGGGTGGGGCTTTGGTACCTTGACTTCCTCGTTCTGGAAAATGGCTTCCATCAGTGCAAGCGCATTTTATGGGAAAAGGAAAAGTAATTGCATAATACTTTTTCTTGAGCAAATTTAGGCTTGAAATGTCGCTGGCATATTTTATATAAGTCTCTTAAGTACACATTAAAACATTTTTAAAATTATTTTAGCTGTATTTTAGCATAGTATATAAGTGTTTAAGAAATGTCCACCGTAGTGGACATTTGTAGTTATTTCTTCCATTTTGTTCAGTTTTTTTCAAATGAAAAGAAAGGGAGTCATTCTCAGAAGCAGAGAGGATTTTACTGAGAATTGTTGATGGAAACTCAGATATTGAGTTGTCTGATGAAGAAGAACAAGATGTTTGAGCCAGAAGCAGAGGAAGATGAGTCAGAGAGCTCTGAGAATGAAACAGGCAGGGGCAAGCAGATGTAGAGGAGTCAGATCAAGCAGAACAGTCCAGTCTGTGTCCACTGTGGAGCAAGAATTCTAAGTACACATTGAGTTTGCATTCAAAAAATAGTACCTTATTTTCTCTAAAAAATGAAACTAATTTAAATTTAGTTTTTCTCCCTTTTTTGGTTTTCTTTAGATTCAAATTCCAACTTGATGATCCTCCCATTATTCTGATCAGCATGAAGTCCTTGTTTCTGGAACATCACTAAATACCACTCCTGAAGAACTGAAGACATTCTTTGGGAATTCTGTTTACATGAGCTGTCTAGGATATCCAAACATTCAAATGTATTGGGCCTCAAATACCAGAGTCAAAATTGTGGAAGAATCCATGACCAGAAATCGGTTTTACAAGCTGAGAAATTCCATTAAGATCGTCAACGACCTTGATGTTTCAGACGATGAAAAAACTAGTGATCTCTTGTGGAGAATGCTGCTGCATTACATCTGCAATAGTTTGCTCAGGGACCATATTTCCTATATACACTGCTCACAAAAATTAAAGGAGCACTTTAAAGAAACACATTAGATACATCAGATCTCAATATGAAGTTGGATATCTATACAAATATCGACAGGGCAATGTCTTAGGAACAAAAGGATGCAAAGTCTTTTAATGGAAATAAAAGTTTTCAGCCTACAGAGGGCTCAATTGTGTAGACACCCTAAAATCAGAGTGAAATGAAGATGTGACAGGCTAGTCCATTTTTTCAAAAACTTAATTTCTGCAACTCAAAATGCTTTTCAGTATCTTGTGTGGCCCCCACGAGCTTGTATGCATGCTTGACAACGTCGCGGCATGCTCCTAATGAGACGACGGATGGTGTCTTGTGGCATTTCCTCCCAGATCTGTGTGAGGGCATCCCTGAGCTGTTCTACAGTCTGAGGAGCAACTTGGTGGCGCCTAATGGACCGAAACATAATGTCCCACACATGTTCTATTGGGTTTAAGTCAGGGGATCGTGAAGGCCATTCAATTGTTTCAATTCCTTCATCCTCCAGGTACTGCCTGCATACTCTTGCCACATGAGGCCGTGCATTGTCGTGCATTAGGAGGAAACCAGGACCTACTGCACCAGCGTAGGGTCTGACAATGGGTTGAAGGATTTCATCTCGATATCTTATGACAGTCAGAGAACCATTTCCTAGGCAGTAGAGGTCTGTGCGTCCCTCCATGGATATGCCCCCCCAGACTATCACTGACCCACCACCAAACCTGTCATGTTGAACGACGTTGCAGGCAGCATAACGTTCTCCTTGTCTTCTCCAGACTCTTTCACGTCTATCACAGGTGCTCAGGGTGAACCTGCTCTCGTCTGTGAAAAGTACAGGGCGCCAGTGGCGGACTTGCCAATTCTGGTGTTCTTCAGCAAATGCCAGTCGAGCTCCACGGTGCTGGGCAGTGAGCACAGGGCCCACTACAGGACGTCGGGCCCTCAGGCCACCTTCATGAAGTCTGTTCCTGATTGTTTGGGTAGAGACATTCACACCAGTGGCCCTCTGGAGGTCATTCTGTAGGGCACGAGCAGTGCTCAGCCTGTTCCGCCTTGCACAAAGGAGCAGGTATCGGTCTTGCTGATGGCTTGAGGACCTTCTACGGCCCTGTCCAGCTCTCCGAGAATAACCACCAGTCTCCTGAAATCTCCTCCATGTTCTGGAGATTGTGCTGGGAGACACATTAAACCTTCTTGCTGCAGCACGTGTGGATGTGCCATCCTGGAGAAGTTGGACAACCTGTGCAACTTCTGTAGGGTTAAGGAATCGCCTCATACTGCCAGTAGAGATAATTACTCAAGCCAAAACCAGCACGAGTGAAAAATCAGCCAAAAAAGATCAAGAGGGAGAAACTTGAAATGACCTCCACATGTAAAACCAGTCCTGTTTTGAGGGTTTTCTGATTGTTGCCACTGTGGTGCACCTGTTGTTAATTCCATGAACACCAATACAGCTGAAAGTGATTAACAATGCCCTCAGCTGCTTAACCAACCAGAAAATTATCAGACAGGTTTAACTGATTTCATGCCAGGCCCAATAAAAAAAGTGTTCCTTTAATTTTTGTGAGCAGTGTATATTTATTTATTCCACCCTGGACATGTGCAATTACTAAAATAATCTATATATATATATAGTACTCTGCACTTTCTGTATATACTGTATACCATGTATACCATAACCATGGCTACAATTTTGGCTTATTTATCAGTCAGTTGAACAAGTGTGTCAAAGGTACTGTGATTTGTGTAGTAGCTGACAATCTAGGAGCCCATGGGCTGGCAGGATTTGTAGAAAGTCTTTCAGGCGAATACATCTGTAGATTCTGTACAGCTAAGAAAACAGAAATTCAGTCATTAACTGCTGGTGTGTTTCAGTGTAGAACAAAGGAACTTCATGAAGTGCATCTGAGGTCTGCAGAGAACACAGCAGGCTTGTGCTGTGGAGTTAAACAGGGTTGTGTTTTGAGCAAGAATCTCTCCCATTTTCATGTCACTGCAGGCTATCCACCAGATATCGCTCACGATCTGTTTGAAGGCATAATACCTGTTGAGCTTGCCCGTTGTTTTTCACTTTTGATCTCCAAAAAATATTTTACATTTGAAAAATTAAACAATTTGATTCAAAATTTAGAGTACAAATGGAAAGATAAAACTAACCGACCTCAAGTGATACCCAAGACATTCTCTGTAAAAAAAAAATATTGGTGGGAACGCACACAAAAATTGGTGCCTACTTCGATTGTTACCTCTGATTATTGGTCCACTTGTTCCAGAGGATGAACCTGCGTGGCATGTTATTTTAGATCTCAAGGATATAGTCGAACTTGTCGTAGCTCCTATTCATTCTGATGAATCAATTGCATATCTTCTATGCAAAATCAGTGAGCATCGCCTACGATACCAGGAACTTTTTCCAAGTGACCGTCTTCTCCCTAAACATCATTTGGAGCACTACCCTGTTCTGATTCAACTCTTTGGACCTCTTGTACATATGTGGACATTAAGATTTGAAGCAAAGCATAGCTTTTTTAAACAGATTGTACACCACACCAGCTATTTCAAAAACATACCTCTCACACTTGCCAGAAAACATCAGCTGGTGATTGCTTCTGACTTGCATTCTTCTGAACATCGAACTTCTTTGGTGGTAACTAGTGTCTCATCAGTACCAATGATGTGTTGCAAAGTGACATTGCAGCTGCTATTAAACAAAAATTGCCAGATGAAGTAGATGTCCACATTGCTAAGAATGTCTCATATAATGGTATGAACTATAGCAAAGGGATGATTCTTGTTCATGGACTATTATTTGGTCTTCCCCAGTTTGCTGAAATTTTGCAGCTCTGTATTTTGCAAGGCAAGCTACATTTTATTGTGAAAAAGTTCTCATCTTGGTACCGGGAGCACTTCAGAGCTTTTGAGCTTGACATGTCACATGTGAGAGAGGTTTCTCTGATTGAGCATGGGGAATTAATAGATGATTACCCATTAGCTGCTTATTCACTGCAAGGCCTGCGTTTGGTTTCCCTAAAGAGAAACATTACCTTACCGGAGAAAAGTGAATAATGCTTGTAAGTATTCTTTTCATTACACATGACACAATTACTGCGAGGTCACACACTTTTTTCCTCCAACATTAAAAAAAAAAGTAAAAAATTCGTAGCATTACAACACAAGCATACCTTGCCTTTGAGACACAGTAATTCATTTATTATTCTTTTTATATGTAATATTTAACATTGTTTTTTCTCTTTGTTGTTACAATCTACACAATGTCCCAACCCATGAGACTAAGGGTCATCTTTGGTGAAGATGATGCTAGGAAACTAGTTCTGCCAGGAGGGGCACCAGAAACTGTAGAGGAATTATGCCAGACAATGAAGACTACTTTTGGACTGCAGCAGGACTTTCGGCTTCAGTATCAAGATGTTGACTTTGGAAACAAGTTCATAAACTTGTCAGTGATCTCTGAAATAGGAGACAAAGCCACCATAAAGGTTGTCTTTTTTACAAAATTGTACAGAACAAGAAGATGCCGTGATTCCTCAAGGTCAAACATTCTGTTGCACAACAGATGCATCATCCGTCTCTTCTGTTGACACAGATAGTGCAGAGCCCTCTTCTGGTTCGTCTCCGTCTGCAAGATTTTGGGTTTGGCCTCCAGTTTTCACTATTCCTGCTTTAAGCTATGATGTTGAACTGCAGCTTGAACAAGGCAGTGCTGACCATAGCGCTAGTGGAAGTCATTTGACCCCCTCCCCGAAAATGAAATCTCAGATTTTGGAACGGCTGGCTGAAGAAATAATTAAGTTCAAAGCATACCCAACTGACAGTGATTTAAATGATGTTGCCGAAGCTCTTGTGAAAAAGCATCCTTATCTGAGGGAGCAGGGTTCCTTTAATGACTGTTACGGGTGGAAGATTAGCCTCAAATACAAAATGGCAAACTTCCGAACCACACTTAGAGGCCTGGGATGTCCTGAGGTGACAATAAATTCACTAAAGAACAAGCCCCAAGAAAAATGTTCACCAGCCGCGAATGTCAAAAAGCCGAGAAGAGTTGAAGTCAATTACTGCCCATCACACCCAAAGGGAGAAAGCACTGATAGTTTGGAAAAGGAGTCTCATTGTTGTTAGAGGTTCAGAAGAAAAATAATGATCATGTGGTGACTCAAAAAATGGATAAGACATTCTCCTACAGGAGACAAGAGGTCATTCAGGGGCAGCCCATGGTTGAAGACTTCAAAAGCAGATGGCCAGCGCTGTTCACTGAGAAAGAGGTATATGCCTTATTACGGCAAAATTTTTTGGGCTCGCACAACAGGAATGATGGGGTTGACTGATCATTTTAATTGACTTTAATTGACCTACTTGTAAGTAATGTTACAAATATCAAACTGCAGAAAAATCCTTGGCAATCCTTACTGTATTTTAGAGTTATGTGATGTTTTAATGGATGGATGACAAGTGCATTGTTACTGTTTTTCAGATTGATAAGGAATTCATGCGCATATCAACCGTACCTCTGCTGTCTACATTCTTTGCTGAGCTCGACCGGCTCTCGCCACGTCTGATGGAAATCTTCAGGATCAAAGGAGGGGTTGCTGGAAGAAAAATAAGGCTTCTCATAGTGGACATCAGCAAGGGTTGTATGAAAATGAGTAGAACTGTGTTTATAAAAAAATATCCATGAATATTTTGTGCCACATTACATCACTTAATTGGAAATAAAAATATATTTTGCTTTATTTACTAGGAATCACGCAGTTGATTATTTTCTACCCTATAACAAATTATCTTTTACTTTATACTTAATACCACCCATTGTTTCCTCCAGGATGACTCGGTACACACGAGGCGAGCATGCATCCTCAAGTCTTTATGTGTGTACTTGAATGAAGATTATGAGAATCTCCTCAAAGAATATAAGGTTGGTAGTAATAACTCGTGAAGTACATTGTGATGCAGTTAAAGGGACTGTAATAGCACTTCCTAGTGTTAGAAAAATGTACTGATATTTAATTGGTTTAAAAATAGCTCAGTGTTAGCTAACAACGGTAGAAGTGTGCTACATTTCCAAGACAAAATTAGCCATATCAATACTGGCCCTAAAATTCCTCTGCCTTCTGAGGCAGACAATCACTGTGTCTTTTCTTGTCATGTAGTATTTTTAAGGGACAGCAAGGCTTTTCAGCAGGCTTTGGTAACATTAGTACTTATATCCAAGTGGGAAGGCATGCTTGTCTCCATGGTTTTCGGCGCACTGTATTGTAATTTGGCATCCAAATGTCAAAATACTGTCTATGTGCTGGGTGGCGAGACCACAAAACATAGTGTTATAAGGAAACTCGAAACTTATTTAAATTTTGAATATGCCGGCTGTGCCATTGTTCTCTTTTAAGCCAGTGTTTGCCATGTTTTCTTAGTGTCTGAGGACACATCATGGTCGTTTCATTGGTTATTACAATTATTGCATACAGCACCTTTTTAATATTTGTTTGAAATGGTAAATTCACAAAGCTGAATCTAAGAGTATGTATTGCATCATATTTTAGCAAAGCAGCTTAGCTCCATTAGTATTGTATTGTGTATTAATGGCAATGTATTAATGATGCAAGCTAATTTTCTGCTGCATAGTGGATTTTATAAAATTCTTTCAAAGCGGATAGGTCTGTTTTTTTTGCTACATTTGATACAGAAAAATAATGTATTGCTTTAAAGGACACTGATCTTCAGACCACATCATCAATGGCGGAAACGGTCATGGGAGTTTACGTCATTGTCCACGAGGGTGCAGAGCCTGGAGATGAACCAGAGGACATTGGTGTCCTACTAGAAGGTGTGGTGGTGCTCAGGGAAGTGAGGAATGTTGCACTTGCATGTGCTTTGTTGTTTAGACTTATATATTGTCTGGACTTGAGCTACCCACCACAGCTCAAATGCACTTTTGAAGTCTTCCAGAAGATTCTGCTGGGAATAGATGGGCAGAGGCTCTCATCGAAAGTACAGTTCCTGAAAAACAAGCTTATGGGTTAAGCTTGCTCTTTGGATTCTACCATCTGCATATTCATACTTTGAGTGTATACTTCCATAGTTCATCTATTGTCTGCTTGTGTTAATGCTTAAAGCAGGTCCTGTCTTGTTCATTATGGGTAGGATGTTAAACACACTTGAAATGCAGAATGACAGATTTTTTTTTGGTAAGCATTTTATAGGTAAAAACAGCATGAACACTGTTTCACTGCAGTGAAGGTTACATTTTCTTGGAATTCATATTGAATGTGTGCACAATTGCATTGTTAGTCACCCCTGATTTTGATTTGCTTTAAAAGTCTTTTAGGCCTAGGCATGGTTTTATCACACTAAGGCTTATGAGAGAAATATTTTTGTTTTACTTAAGGGGACATTTTCTTTGAAGTCATACTGAATGTGTGCACAATTGTATTAGTCATCCCCGTTTTTGTTTTCAAAATTTTTTAGGCCTAGGAAAAGGCATGGTTTTATCACACTAAGGCTTATGCAAGAAATATTTTTGTTTCACTTAAGGGGACATTTTCTTTGAAGTCATACGCTTGTTAAAAAGAGACAGGCTTTTCTTTTAACATCCTAACTGTTAGCTAACACTTGAAATATTGAAATGTGAACTGTAAAATTTGTGACTGCAGTTCTGTTAATTCACATTTAAAGTGTGATTTTTGCAGCAAAATAAAAATGTTAGCATTGTTTTGAATAATGGTTTTTCTTACGGTCCTAGTACAAGATGTTGTTGGATGTGTCAGGCACGAAGGAGAAGGGACGAGGACACAGGCGCAGAGTCAGAGAGTGGGGAATCAAAAAACGGTTTAATAGTCCAGGTTCGTTACACAGAAAATCAGTCCGAAGAAGCAAAGGTACCAAAAAGGGGGAAGGCTAGCTCAAAATCCAAAAATCCAGGCAGAGGTCATACACTATCACAAAGAACACAGTAGAACACGTATGGGGAAAAGAACGCTGGAAAGCTTGGTAAACAACACACAAGGCAATCTGGCGACGAGTGATGGGAAGACGGGGACTAAATACATTAGGGGGAGGTGAGACAATTACAAACAGGTGAAACACATTAGGAGAGGAAGGGTAATCAGGAAGTGGGATGAGCACACGGGGAGGGGAAGGTCGAGACACCTGAAACGAGAGGGAGAACAGTGAACAACCGGAAACTAAGATAATGTCAGAATAAAACAGGAAACCCTAAATAAACATTACAAAATAAGAGCACCCTGGCTCCCCAGGGTGAACCCTGACAGTACCCCCTCCTTAACGTGCGCCTCCTGGCGCACTGCCTAGCTTTTCTGGGTGACGGCGATGGAACTCCCTGATGAGAGCGGGATCCAGGATGCGGGATGTCGGCTCCCAAGATCTTTCCTCTGGGCCGTACCCCTGCCAATCCACCAGGTATTGAAGTCCCCTGCCCCGCCGTCTGACGTCCAACAGACGGCGGACAGTGTAAGCTGGCTGACCGTCGATAAGCCGAGGAGGCGGTGGTGGAGGAGAAGCTGGTTGCAGAGGACTGGTGACATGTGGCTTGATTTGTGATACATGAAACACTGGGTGGATGCGGAGAGACCTGGGAAGACGGAGCCTGACTGACACAGGGTTAACAATCTTTTCTATTTCAAAGGGTCCGATGTATTTGGGAGAGAGTTTCTTAGATTCTGTCCGGAGTTTGATGTGTGCCGTGGAGAGCATGACAGACTGACCTGGTGCGTAGGTGGGAGCTTGAGTGCGGTGCCGGTCAGCCAGCCTCTTGTTGTTGTCCGCCGAGCGCAGCAGAGCAGCCCGAGCCTCCCTCCAGATGCGTCTGCAGCGACGAAACTGATGCTGGACCGACGGCACTGCCACCTCCTTCTCTTCCTCAGGAAACAGAGGTGGCTGGTAGCCCAGCGCGCACTCGAATGGGGATAGTCCGGAGGCAGAAGACGTGAGGCAGTTGTGCGCGTACTCTATCCATGGAAGGTGAGTGCTCCATGTAGACTGGCTGCGGTAGCAGACGCACCGGAGAGCGGCCTCCAAGTCCTGATTCGCCCGTTCTGTTTGGCCGTTGGTTTGGGGATGGAACCCTGACGACAGGCTGGCGGTGGCGCCGAAGGCGGAGCAGAAGGCTCTCCAGACCCGGGAGACGAACTGTGGCCCTCTGTCTGAAACAATATCCACTGGAATGCCATGTAAGCGAAAGACATGTTTAATCATGAGCTTTGCTGTCTCCGCAGCGGTAGGGAGCTTACGAAGAGCCACAAAGTGAGCAGCTTTAGTGAAGCGGTCTACAATAGTTAAAATGACTGTCTTACCCAAAGAGGGAGGTAACCCAGTCACAAAGTCCAGTGCTATATGAGACCAAGGACGGCTCGGTACCGCTAACGGATGTAGAAGTCCAACTGGAGGCTGGTTACTAACCTTACACTGGGTGCACACCGAACATGCAGCAACGAAGTCCTTGGTGTCTTTGGTTAGTTCTGGCCACCAGAAACGCCGCCGGATGAAGGAAATAGTCCTCTTAACTCCCGGATGACAGGTGAGCCGGGAGGAGTGCCCCCACTGAAGAACCTGCTGACGAGTTACTCTGGGAACATAAAGTCTGTTAGCTGGACCCCCTCCGGGGTCGGGTTCCCGGGCCTGAGCATTTTTAATGTCTTTTTCAAGTTGCCAGGTCAGTGCCCCTAGAACAAAGGAGGAGGGAATGATGGGTTCAGGTACCTGATCTGCCTCCGCCGGTTCGTGAAGCCGGGACAGAGCGTCTGGTTTAATGTTCTTGGATCCTGGACGGTAGGTTATGGTGAAGTCAAATCTGTCAAAGTACAACCCCCACCGCGCTTGTCTAGAGTTCAGCCGCTTGGCGGTCTGGATGTACGTCAGGTTTTTATGATCAGTCCAGACCATAAACGGATGGACAGCCCCCTCCAGCCAGTGTCTCCACTGCTCCAGCGCTAACTTAATAGCTAATAGCTCCTTGTTACCCACGTCATAATTTCTCTCAGCCGGAGAGAGCCGACGAGAAAAATATGCGCACGGGTGAAGTTTATTATCCGCCTTAGCGCGTTGGGATAGGACCGCTCCAACCCCAGTGTCAGAGGCATCAACCTCAACGATAAACTGGCGGGAGGGGTCAGGTTGAGTCAGGACAGGCGCGGAGGTGAAAAGCTGCTTGAGCCGGAGAAAGGCAGCGTCAGCTTCCTCCGTCCAGCGGAATGGAACTGAGGGGGAGGTGAGACCTGTTAAAGGGGCAGCCACAGCACTGTAGTTCCTAATGAACCGTCGGAGAAAGTTGGCAAACCCCAGAAAGCGTTGTAGTTGTTTGCGGGTGGTGGGAACCGGCCAATTAACAACTGCACTAACCTTAGTGGAATCTGGCCTCAGCTCTCCCTCGGCTACCACAAACCCCAGGAAGGTCACAGATGATGAATGGAACTCACATTTCTCAGCTTTGATAAACAGTTTGTTTTCCAATAACCTCTGGAGGACCATCCGAACATGCCGCCTATGTTCATTCAGGTCCCTGGAAAAAATCAGTATGTCATCAAGGTAGACAAACACAAATCTATGCAGGAAATCACGGAGTACATCATTCACCAACCCCTGAAACACTGCAGGAGCGTTAGTCAGCCCAAAGGGCATCACCAGGTACTCGAAGTGTCCCATGGGCGTGTTAAACGCCGTCTTCCACTCGTCACCGGCCCGGATGCGAACCAGGTGGTAGGCGTTGCGCAGGTCAAGCTTGGTGAGTTGGAACACTAACTTGAATGCTTCGACGAAGGCAGAGAGTGAGTTGCAGGTGGCTGTCTTTCGGCTCCATTCTGCCGTCGCCCATTTCGCTGCTCTGCCCGTCAGGTGGGAGATTATGAAGGCGATTCGTGCTCGGTCAGAGGCGTAGGCACCAGCCAGAAGTTCGAAGTGCAATTCGCACTGAGTGAGAAAAGAGCGGCAATCGCCAGACTCACCCGAGAATTTTTCCGGACGAGCTAACTGCACGGGAAGAGGAGAGGCTGAATGGGATGCAGAAGCCTCATCTGGCGTTGGAGGAGCAGCCCGAGGAGGAGACGAAGGCTGCATACGTTGGAGTTGTTGAACCAACTGGCTAAGCTGGTCGCCGACAGCCGCCAGCTGACGTTCGTGTCGGTCGGACATGTCGAGGATCCCTTGACGAAGGTAGCTCACCTGGCTCTCTTGCTGGCGAATGAGTTGTTCTTGTGCCGCGAGAGTCGCCCGAATTGATTCTGCCTCTGCTGCGTCCATTTTTTGTGGCCAGATTGTAATGTCAGGCACGAAGGAGAAGGGACGAGGACACAGGCGCAGAGTCAGAGAGTGGGGAATCAAAAAACGGTTTAATAGTCCAGGTTCGTTACACAGAAAATCAGTCCGAAGAAGCAAAGGTACCAAAAAGGGGGAAGGCTAGCTCAAAATCCAAAAATCCAGGCAGAGGTCATACACTATCACAAAGAACACAGTAGAACACGTATGGGGAAAAGAACGCTGGAAAGCTTGGTAAACAACACACAAGGCAATCTGGCGACGAGTGATGGGAAGACGGGGACTAAATACATTAGGGGGAGGTGAGACAATTACAAACAGGTGAAACACATTAGGAGAGGAAGGGTAATCAGGAAGTGGGATGAGCACACGGGGAGGGGAAGGTCGAGACACCTGAAACGAGAGGGAGAACAGTGAACAACCGGAAACTAAGATAATGTCAGAATAAAACAGGAAACCCTAAATAAACATTACAAAATAAGAGCACCCTGGCTCCCCAGGGTGAACCCTGACAGGATGAATGTAATTTCCTTATGCCACCTAAATTTCCATCTAAATGGATAACGTACAGTAAGGGTGTTGTGACTGTGTTATTTGAACACCTTCTACAGTTGTGGGTTATATGTAATGTTAATGTGTCCATTCACTTGCTTTAGCTATCAATTATTTGGAATGAATATCTTTTATTAGAATAATGAAATCAAATTAGGTTGGATGAACTAGCTTGAATTTCATTTGTTGTACTTGTGTCAGTCTTGTTGAAATAACATTTCTTTTTTGTTAGTTTTACAAATGTCATTCCCATTGTTTCAATTAGTGGCATTTTTATCAATCCAATTAGAGACAACTAATTGAATTTATATTAATATTTTGCATCACCCGCAATAATACAAGACGTTCAAACCAAACAGTCACAATACTTTC
Source organism: Toxotes jaculatrix (assembly GCF_017976425.1). Taxonomy (NCBI): domain Eukaryota; kingdom Metazoa; phylum Chordata; class Actinopteri; family Toxotidae; genus Toxotes; species Toxotes jaculatrix. The sequence continues at coordinate 942,283 of NC_054395.1, read as the reverse complement.
ATTGTACGTGATTTGTTTAGATGGAAAATAGGTGGCATAAAGAAATTACATTCATCCAACAACTTATTTTTTTCAGTGAAGGATCTGGGAGAAAAAGACAGTTTCCCCAGCCCACACACATTTGGACGGGCACGTCTGCTTGTGACCAGGGCTGGGAAGGACCCGTACGAGTGCCTTGTGAAGGGCTTCTACCTGGAGAAGCTATATTATTTGCCAGCCATAAAGTTCTGGGATGTCAGAGGGCATCATAAAATGACCTGGAACTGCCGTGACTTCATCCACATACAGAGAGAGAAGGATGAGCCCTGTCTTGGCGTCCATTCGTCTGCGGGTTTGTAGTGAGATTGAGCGGCGCTCTCTCTCGTACTCCCGTAACATGGAGAAGTACAGGGAACATGGAATGCCATGGCTCAAGGAGGTGATCGCTCACCTACCTGAAGGACTGAAGAAGATGCCAAATTCCTGTCTCAATGTGACAACGTTTTGCTCGTGTGTTGGGATTGTGATGAATGGAGACTTTGTTTGCTACAACCAGCTGAGAATGATTGTGGAAGACATGTCAAAGGTGATATCACAGGTAGAGCTGCAGAAACTGCAGATCCTGTCAAGGTTCAGCCTGCCACTTGTCTTCAAGACACTGATTTGGAAGCTGCATGAAGACATCCCATATAGACTTGTCTCTACAGCTCGCAAACCAGCTGCTAGCAAGCCTCAGGTGCAAGATTTACTGGAGGAAGAACCGGAGGATGTCCAAGCAGCTGAAATGCAGGATGACTTGAGGCCGATGGCTGTGTCCCTGCCACCTCAATGTCCAAGGCGCTGGACAAAGGAGGAGGAGAGCTTGGTGCCAGTTGAGAAGGAGATGAGTTTGGGGGATGCATACAAGGCGTACCAAGCCACCTGCATGAAAAAAGGGATACAGATAAGGACACTGAGGGGCTTTGAATACAAGAGGTCACGTTTGATCAAGTCTGGAAAGAGAAAACGGGACTTTGAAGGTTGAACCTTAAGTCTGAGTGCGTTTTTTAAAGCACTTACCTGTTTTCTACACATGCATTTACCTTTTTTTTCCATTACCTTTGGTTTGAGTGATACTTACCTGTACTTCATCAGTACTTACCTTTTTTGGAAAAAAGAATGGGTAATTGACTTACCTTTGTTTTTGGAATGGCTTGAGTCCAGGATCCTATCATTCTCGCTTTCATTTTATTGTTGGACATTGTTGGATCATGGAAAAGAGAACAGAAAATATTTGAGTTATTGATTTTAAGATGTCACACAAATAATGTGAGGGGATTTTATTTTGTACTTACCCTTAGTTTGTTGATCCTTCAGTATGTGCCTGTTCCTGTAAGAATTAGAAATGATAGCTGTTAAAAAGTTGAGAAAAAAAAATAATTAAAAAAAAACCTGTCACCTTTGCTCTCCTCCCGTTGCCTCCATCCTGATCCTCCCACTGCCAGTCCACTCCTGTCACCACCCGGCCATCAGGGAAAATCCCTCTGGCTGTGATTTTGTCCACAGTACGTAGGCAGCGCTGTGAGGGCTGGCTGCGCTCCAGTCTTGGATTTCTGTCCCCTTTGCTGTCCTCCTGTTGCCTCCATCCTGATCCTCCCACTGCCAGTCCATTCCTGTCACCACCCGGCCACCAATGAAAATCCCTCTGGTTAGGGTGAGGTGTGAAGGTAAGAACCCCTCCTCTGATGAGGAAGGGAGATGCACGGTCCATCCCCTAGTCAACACTGCCACCATGGAGTTGTCCCTTTTGCAAAAATTAGCCTCACTTAGCTTAGGAGTTCGGGCGAGAGTTGGGTCCCTGTCTCCAAGTGGAGACAGGTGGTGCTCTGGCCATCCCCCAGCAAACCATATGCGAATCTGGACCCTTGGATTGCTGACGGCAGTGTGTGCCCAGTGACCATTATCATCCATTTTCAAGTCTTCATCAATTCCTTGGTTCTTACTCAGTCAGCCGGCTCTGATTTTAGGGCTGTTTCTGAAACATGAGACTGAACTGAAACTTAAGAGTTAGGGTTAGGGTAGGGGACCTGATTGACAAAGAGGTGAGGGCTCTGAAGGGGACTCAAATGCACGACTCGAGTACACAGGAATGAGAGGCAAAGAGCAGGTCTTTAATCCAAACAGGGTCGGTACACAGAAAGGCAGTCCAAATCAGGCCGAGGTATTTAAGTCGTGAGACAAAGGGAAAAACCGTAGAAGACAAACCAGGTCAAATCACTCAGGGAGAAACACAAGGAACTAATGCTGGAACGCTTGACTAAACAGACAAAGACGATCTAGCAGAGAACAAAGGAGAGGGCAGGACTTAAATACACTAGGAGGCGGGGAAACAATAAGACACAGGTGCAACACATTAGGGGCGGGGCAGGTAATCACTGAGGCAGAAAACACAGGGGGACAGGAAGTGAACCTACAAAAAAGGACAAAGGAGTTAGCACTTTCAAAGTAAAACAGGAAACTAACTAAACTGGTATAGAGGAACACACAGACAAACAGGACATGACTCAGGAGCTGGATGTGACACTGATTCCTTTTCCCGTAGGAGAAGGGAGATGCACGGTCCTGAACCAAAAGTGTCCTTCTGTTTTAGATAAAGTTGCATGAAGGAGCTGCTCATCCCTGAAGAGATGTCTCCCATCCTCTTGTTTGGACAGTTTCTTACATTCTCTGTTCTCTCTTCCTGCATCCATGTGTCCTCCTCCTGAAGGTATGTCTGGAGGTTTTTCAATATCTGGATTTTGAGGGTTAGGTGAGGGGAGCTGAACCCATCTCCCGTAGGGGACGGAAATTGCACTGTCCTTCCACGCCGATGGTCCCACACTAAATTGGACCCTTTGTTGTTGGCGGAAGCATTGGCGTCTCCTGCCATAGCACACCTTCGTCCTTTTTTAAAACAGAAAAACAAAAAATCAAATGGCCAACTCAAAGGTCACATGCCAAATGCAACGTTTCAACCTGTAATAGGTCTTCTTCAGGCTAGGCACGTGCTAAAACAAAATTGCGGTTGCTAGACTGCAGGAGATGTTGCCCCGTCAAGAGTCAAAAGAAGACTGAGCAAGTCCTATGCTCCTCCCTTATATACCCTCCCTTTACTAAGTTTCAATCATCTAAATGTTTTAGTTTTTACTCAATCGTCCTTTTCATTAACACAATTGTCTTAGGGTTAGGGTTACGTGTGAGGATAGTATTAAGTGTCCCAACTTGGAACTCAATTTGGTTAGGTGTGAGGGAGATGCCCATGCTCCAAAGAGAATGGGAGATGCATGCTCCATCCCCCGGCCAGTGCCACCACCCAAAGTGACCCCTGAAAATTAGCCATCAATAGCTTTTTTTTTCTTTTTGAAAACCATACTGGAATAGCCAGGCGACTCTTAAAAATGGAATGGATACTGAAAATTAACACTGTGTTTTTCACACATGTGCGCATGGTTTGAAGCTACCAAACAATGAACATTGTCGGACAGTAAGCAATGCTTAGTTAACGTTAAAAATAAAAAAGTACAAACTTTATTTGCAAACTTTACTTTGCATTACAAAAGTGCAGCATGCCTCATCCTACTGAGAAAATAGAGGAGCTGACGTGCCTTCCTAATCAGACTGGAAGTATTGTTGGTCCAGGTGAGCTCATCAGTTAGGTACCTGAAGCTGGAGATCACTGTCACTGCTGCTCCTCCGAAAGTGCAGGGGAGGATGGGAGGTGTCTGCCCATTCTGAAGTCCACCATTGTGTCCTTTGTCTTCTTCATGTTGATGCAGAGGTTGTTTTTTCTGCTCCAACCCTCCAGGTGTTCCACTTCCTGTGTGTAGCCAAACTCATTGTCAATGATGCACCTGACCACTGCTGTGTCTGTATGCATGTATCTAGAGCTGCCTCACCAAATGAAAAACACACAGGTACCACACAACTTAAAATACATGCCTCAAGCAGATGGACCTTTTGCAGGTGGAATTTTTTTCAATGTATCTGTGCTTAGTGATGCTAAGTTTGGGAGTGTTCATTTATAAATAAGCTGCACCCAAAACCATCCTTTGTACAAGTTTTCCCACTTTCATTCAGGTTGTAAAACTCTTCCCAGGGGTGTTGTAAGAAAATAAGGATTATACCTTGTGCTCATTTAGAGCAGATATCTCCTAGGATGAACTGTTATCTGGAACTGCTCAGAGAAATATCTAGAAATATCTTAGATGTCCTGGGAGTGACCCCCATTTGGTTGTCCTGAGTGTTTACAGTAGGTGTGATCAGAAGACATCCTTTAATGTCCCTGCTGCTGGGAAAGGCATTTATGGCAAATTGACTACAGGTATAAAGAGTCATACTAGAGAACACTCTTCAGGTGACACTACAGAACACACTGTGAACTGTATGTCTTGTCCCCATGCTGCATGGAATTAAAGACTTGATTCACAACACCCGGTCTGAGTTTTCCCTCTGCAGGACTAGACCCTCACATTGTTTTCACACTTGTCAGGTCACATAAGCATAAATAACAGTTTAAAATGAATTATCTTGCTCGCACAAGTACTCGTACCCTTCATGAACACATTTGCACAGATGTGAAGAATTCATGTCATCATCATCTTTCTTCATCCATCATCTCTTTTTCTGCTGTTCTAATGTAAAATTATTGTCCACTCTTTTTTTGCTAAAGGTGAAACTGTAGCCCACTTTTTTTCTGTTTCATTTCTGCTAAAAAGTTATTGAGTGTTTTTTTTTGTGCTAGCTTTAGAGGAGGTGGACTTGAAGACTGTGCAAGTGAAACTATGGATTGTTTCTGTCGAGACTTCCTCTGATGAGAGGAAGTCCACTTTTCCTGTAAAAACTTTCATGGAATTTATCGTGCTGTTTTGCGCAGCACAGTTAAGGTATAGCAGTGCCATGGGAAACATGTACCCAACTTACTGTGTACTTGTGAAAACAGAGTATATTTTTTAATTATGTATTATATGTTAATATTTTTTTCAAGATAATACAGTATGACAATATGTCAGTATAGGTCTGACAAAAGACCCAACTTATATGTCTAACCTCATAGCCCTTTCATTTTCCAGTGAAGCCCACCCTGTGAGGCAGAACCAGCCCATCCCCAACAACCCAAGGACATTATAATGTTTGTTCAAACACAGTGCCATCTCCCACCAAACCCCTTGAGCTCAAAATATTTCAGGAAAGAAAGAAAGAGACATTTCACAAAGTTTTGGATATGGCTGTTTATTATCTTATTATTTTATTTATTATTTTGCCTTTTCACTACACGACCAGTGTGTGCTCTATAATGATATATATGATCCTGCAAAGCAGTGGTTCTCAACTGGTCTTAATCTGGGACCCACATTTTCCTGTGGTCATTAAGTCGCGACCCACTCTTATAGAATTCAAACCAAGCAAATTAATTTTCTAAAAAAAAATCACTTCAACATATTCGTTTCATTCAGCAGAGTGCAAGACAACATTAATTAAACCACAACAATGAGAAATTTGATTTATATGCATCCATGCATTCAGAACACATTAAGACGAACTTGAGGACCATGCAACAGCATGGACAAACCTGGGTAAATATTGCACACAATTGCACACAATAAAGCCCCACAAAACAAGGGATTTTCACAGCATTCAGGCAACATTAATAAGAAACTAAAGTGGACCATGACAAAAGCATGGTAAAAAAAGTGAGTAAAATTATCAAAAATGCATGCACATATTACAAAATGAGACATTTAACTATGACTGCATGGACAAAAGATAAATAAAAAATATCAAAAGACACAAGATCATATTTTCGCTTTGCCATCTTGTCTCATTGCAACAACTGTAATCATGTGATAGTTACCATGGTCTGACGCGTGCCTTTCAAAATAAGAAATTTTTCAAAATAAAAGACATGCCCAACAACAGATGCACATTATTTCGCTGATTTTTCACCAGCTGTTCGCGACCCATTCAGAACAGGGTCCACTTTTGGGTCGGGACCCACCAGTTGAGAACCACTGCTGTAAAGGGTAGGGTGCACTTCACATCTCCTGATCCCCAAAATGGTGATGCTTCATTAACCATCAGGGACCTGAGGCTCACAGATACGGGGACTTACCAATGCAAGGTGAAAAAGTTTCCTAAGATGGACATCAAACACATTATCCTGACTGTAATGGAAAGGCCAAGCAGTCAGTATGTTACATGGAAGGTGAAGCTACGGCTGGTAAGCGTGTGGTCCTCAAATGTAGATCCTCAAAAGGTACCCCTTTGAGACACAAAGGGGGGGGTAGATGCTCAAAGACAAGTGGAAACCAGATGTTGCATCATGATGCCTTTGTTGACACTATTGCTGGTATCTTGTATTTACCTAAGATCACGCAGCAGGACTGTGGAACTTACCTCTGTATGGTTGAAAGTCTTGTCGGTAAGGAGGACTGTGAGGTTATACTCAGTGTTACATCAGCGCAGACCATGAGCTATGGACCTGAAGCTATGGCAGCAGCGGTTCCTACAGTGGTTGTAGTCATCATCGCTGCCATTACCGTGATTTGCTTCTGCCGCAGAAAAAAACAGAATTAAGAGTTATTTAGCAATGAAATACTGGAAGATGAGCTCTGTCCCCTTAAATGGCATCGAAGGACCCAGGGCATTGCACAGGAGAGGAAAACTTTGGTAAAATCAATTTCTACCTGTAAGAGTGTTAGTCATTTGTCAGTGTTAGTCATCTCATTGCACTTCACATGCTATGTTTAAGAAATGTCAATGATCTGATCATTTGTTCACAAAGAGGCATCTACTTGTATATCAGAAGGTGGATGAAGGGTTCAAGAAGAAGGACGAAGAGATGTGGCAAGACCACAAGTTCACTGAGGAGGACCTTGTGAGTAAAATTCAAATAAATTATATATTCTCTGTAGCCCCACCCCCTTTTTACTTCTTGTCAAACCAAGTAAAACTTAAGTTTTTCAACTTTTAACCCTTTCCCTGCCAAAGACTATTTGATATTATTGGTCTTGAATGTTGTCAACCCACTGCATGGCTTTCAGACAGTCACAGGAAGAACCTAATGCTATCTTAGAAGTACATGCTTTTTGAGCAGTTTTAAAGAACTTACCCACTTCTTTGGCTGTCTTTATCAGTTTTCCCTTTCTTATCTCTACCTGAGTGCCCATAATCACTGCAGGGGCCAGTTCTGTTTTCAGGGGATGAGTCAGCACCATCGTCTGAAAAACAAGGAAACAAAAGTGCCACCTCATCCTCTGCAGTGTATAAAAGGAAGATATAGTGAGAGCTTCCAACTGCATCAGTGCATAGTATCAACTTTACAAGAGTTTAAACACAGTAATTAAATGTTTTTCAGCTGTTCTTTCCCATAGAGTCTGTTAGAATATTGAAACGGTCATGGGCGTTTATTCAATCCTGTGTTTTAGCACTGAACTCATAGTTAGAGATAATGTGCTAGACTGCAATATATTCAGAGGTGTGTCAATTATTCTAGTGAAGAGTCAACATGTGGAAGATTTCATAAAGGCACATACCTGTGTTGGCCTCACATCTATTGTTTCCAGGACCTAACAGCAAAAGAAGAAAAAGCTATTTCATGTCATCTTCTGAACATGAAGATCTTATGAGCAGTTTAAACAAAAGAATTCCAGTCAGCAGCAACAAGAAGTTGTGTTATACAGTGCCACTATGGAAAGTTTGAGCATTTATTTCATATCCCTGATATCAGAGGTCAATTTCCTCCACTAGTTAGATCTTTGTTGGCACTAGTTGTGCATTTGGTTGCACTAGTTCACCATTTTGTCTGACTAGTTGGACAAAAACATGAGGCAGTTTTGAGAGTGTAGGAATTACATGTCATCAAAGGCCAAAAAATAAATAAATAAAAAAATATTGGAAATAATCAAATATAGTTTACAAGCCATAGTTTTGGAAACCAAACATTACATAAACAAATGCTAAAGAAAACCTCGAACAGTGCTGCAACACCTCTCTGAGTTATATTAGAAATTTACCAGAAAATGAAGCAAAGGCTGGAGGAGTGAAATCAGCGCTGTCGTGCCCAGGATTCGAACCGGGTTGCTGCGGTGACATCGCATAATACTAATCATACGACCATGGCCACTCAACATGATGAGCGCCCCGTTTTGAGCGAGATGCGCAAATTGCGTGAATGATTCATGCAGCGCACCACTGCGCACATTGCGTCAGTGATGCGCACCGCAGCAATACGCAATATGAGACGCACGGTGAGCACGAGCGAAGCAAAGGGTAACGGCAGCTGTAATGTGACACCGCGCGTACACCGTCATGATGATTGGCAACAATCAACATCGGACCAATCAGCGGTCAGAGGCTGCAGAGATGGCATCCAAAAGACAGTATGAGTCCGGAGCATCTAAGAGGAAGAAAAAAATAAAACAGGGAGAAGCTCTTGCTTCACTTGAAGGTGGGTATGTTGTTAAAATGAAAGTATAAACCACCGGACTTGTACTGGAGATAAAATTATTTCCCAGCAGCATCCATTAATTCAATTCAATTTTATTTATATAGCATCTTCCACAATCAAAATTGTCTCAAAGCGCTTTACAGAGACCCAGAGCCTGACCCCAGAGCAAGCACTTAAGGCGACAGCGGCAAGGAAAAACTCCCCTTTAACAGGAAGAAACCTTTAGCAGAACCTGGCTCAGATGGGGGACCCTCCTGCCGATGGCCGGACTGGGTGAAAGGAGGAAAAGGAGGAAGATAGGACAGCTAGGAATGGAGGAGAGGGGGAAAAGGACATACAGCATAATACAGACAATGGACAATATTAGTGGGTCAGCATTTACATTACAGTTAGTGAACAGTTATTGGATAATGTATGCTCAGCAGATTACAGTTATAATAGGAAACAGAGCACAGAGGCAAAAAGCTGTCATGACTGGTAATTATTTACATTACAGTCTGCAAAGAATATTAATCAAATATTTATCTGTAGCAGAATGGAACATTAAACGTGTAAGAAATGGATCATTGTGAACAATAAACAGCAGCAGGTGGGTGGAGCCAGGACCACAGAACATGTAGCTCCGGAGCCAGAGATACCTGCAGAAAGGTACAGAGACAGAGAGACCAGAGAGAAACAAACACAGGACTACGGGACAGAGAGGACACAGAGTTAATGACATGTAATAAAGGCTAATAAATTTGAGAGTGGGACTGAGGAGAGAAAAAGAGATCATGGGATGTCCCCCAGCAGCCTAGGCCTATAGCAGCATAACTAGGGGATGATTCAGTTGCCTGAGCCAGCCCTACTAAGGGCTATATCCTTAACTGTAACAGTGTCTATAGAGATAATTGTGACTAACTATAAGTTTAATAAGTAACTAACTAGGACTGTAACTACAACTAATTATAAGCTTTATCAAACAAGAAGGTTTTAAGCTTAGTTTTAAAATTAGAGAGGGTGTCTGCTTCCCGAACCCAAACTGGCAGTTGGTTCCATAGGAGAGGGGCCTGATAGCTAAAGGCTCGGCCTCCCATTCTACTTTTAGAGATTTTGGGAACCATAAGCAAACCTGCATTCTGAGAACGAAGCAATCTGTTGGGATGATATGGTACTATCAGCTCTTTAAGATATGAAGGAGCCTGGCCATTGAGGGCCTTATATGTAAGGAGAAGGATTTTAAAATCAATTCTGGATTTTACAGGAAGCCAATGGAGAGAAGTTAGTACAGGAGTAATATGATCTCTCTTGCTAATTCCAGTCAGTACTCTTGCTGCAGCATTTTGGATCAGCTGGAGGCTTTTTAGAGATTTAACTTGACATCCTGATAATAGGGAATTACAGTAGTCCAGTCTAGAAGTAACAAAAGCATGGCTAATTTTTCAGCATCACTCTGCGACAGAATGTTCCTAATCTTACTGATATTGCGCAGGTGAAAGAAGGTGGTCCTAGAGACTTGTTTTATGTGTGAGTTAAAGGACAAATCCTGATCAAAAATAACTCCAAGGTTTCTCACAGTCGTACTGGAGGCTAAATTAATGCCATCCAGAGTAACTATATGATTAGATAAACTTTTTCTGAGGTGTTTGGGACCAAACAAAATAACCTCAGTTTTGTCTGAATTCAGAAGAAGAAAGTTACAGGTCGTCCAGGCCTTTATGTCTTTAAGACATGCCTGAAGTATGGCTAACTGATCTGTTTCGTTTGGCTTCATAGATAAATATAGCTGGGTATCATCCGCATAGCAATGGAAATTTATTCCATGCTTCCTGATAATATTGCCTAGGGGAAGCATGTATAAGGTGATTACCGTTTTTTAACAGGCGTTGCTTTGTGCATTTACTTTTGCTCAACAGCCAAGAGGAGTGGTAAACTCAGCAGCTGATGGTCATTCTAGGCTGGTGGTCATATACCAGCTGGTGGACATACACCAGCTGGTATATGACCACCATGGAGTGATATAGCTTACCATTGCCATCTACTGGGGAATCTAATTCATAACAGCCATAGCTCGTAACAGAGTTAATAGAATAGAAATGTGTGTAGCTGATACGTTTGTTGACAGAGGAAATGTACATTTTGAAATATAAGTCTGATCAATGAGCATGTTTCCCCACAATTGTGCATGATAATAATAATAATAATAATAATAATGAAAGACAGTAATAGTTGCAATATCTATGTATTTTTTCGATTGCTGCAGTTGTAGGTGTGGTATGTCCCCAGACCTTGGTGATTCAATTTAGTGTCCCACACAGATCATCCAATCACTGCAAAAACTCAAAATCTTGCCAAGTATATTTTTCTAATTTCTAGTCAAAATATCTCATCACACTTAATATAAGACAAAATCACCTAAAGACAGAGATGTAAGCGAGCTAAAGGAGCTTGTTTTTAGACAGTGCATCTTGAATATCTTAAGTGAAACTGTCTTGAAAACATCTTGTTTTGAGTCATATCTTTTTTGACATGTCATAAGGTTTTAAAGCTGCTGTGTTATTTGTAAAAGATGAATTGTCTTGTTTTAAGAAATAGACTCAACTTGAACTGAGACAACAAATCTGCTTTATTGAAAACTGCAGGTCAACATGCACAACAACTCAAATGCACAGTACAGTGTGGCTATTTTTTCTACATTTCCATCAAACTATGTCCATATATCTAACAAAGACAGAGGCAAAAGCTGGAATTGTTTCCTTCTCTGTTCTGTTGTACTCTAGACATACTGCACCACATTATTACAAAAGTAATAAGTAAAAATAAATGCTGTCATCAATTACAGTGTTTGTCAGTGCTTAAAAAAATTAAAAAATCAGCCCAAATTCCCACGCTCAATACAGACTCAAGAATGATGTTTGATGATGTCAGTGAGATCATACTTCAGTGGAATGTACTTGCTATTATTGAAGTTTACATAGTAGTATGGTGTATAATCAACAAGCTTTTCAGCATCCATGAAAATATTGGCTTGAGCTAGGTCGGGAACTTCTACCTTGTAAACTAAATAATGATCATTCCACCCAACTGTAGAGAGAGGCATTCAAAACAATACACTGACGCATTTAAAATATAAATGTTTTTCACAAGTGCAAACTCTGGAGTATCGTTGATGACATTAGAAATAACCAAAGATTTTCCACATGTATGCTTATTTCCATGCTGTATAATCCACTGTACCGAAACTATATGTTCAACGTGCTCTATTCCTAAGAAGGCTTTAATCTTTCCTTCTACATAGTGAACATTTTTCACCTCAGAGGTTGGGCCCATGTCAACGTCACTTGAACATACAGTTGGAGACAAAAGTATTGGCACCCCTGTCAGTTTGACATGTTTTGCATAAAGCAAGGGTTTAATGCAATTTTTTATTGAAGCAAACTAAATGAACATTTCAAAACAATGATGTGATCAACAAATAAGAAATTATTTTGCAGTCTGACAGAAATTTTACAAAAATGTAATCGGTTGGTGACAAAAGTATTGGCACCTTTTATATTTTGTTAACTTTTCAAGACTGAATCATGCAGACAGATTCAGGGTTGTTAAGTGTTGACACACCTGTCGGTAGTTGTTAGATGGCTTTACCCAGAGATAAAAAGGGGGACAGCCAAGTTTTATTCAACTTGAACTTGCTCACTAGCCAAGCATCATGGTGATGTCTAAAGAAGTCAGTTTGCAAGTTAGAAAGTGCATTGTAACTGACCACCAGAAAGGGAACAGCTACAAGAAAATTGCAGAAAAGTTCCAAATGCCTAAGTCAATAGTGAGAGAAATTATCAAGAAGTTCACCCTGACTGCTGCAGTTAAAAACAGGCCTAGATGTGGACATCCATGAAAGATTGAGAACAGAAGTGCTAGAAAAGTTGTGCAAGAGGTCAAAAAGAACCCTGGACTTACAGCCAAAGATATCAGGAAAAACTTGGAAACATCTGGAACATTTGTACACACAAGAACTGTACAGAGAACACTCAGCAGAAACGGGTACAGAGGATGTTGATTCATCAAAAAGCCTTACTTGAGAGCTGTCCACAAGAAGACGCGACTGGAGTATGCTAAAAAAGTATGTAAGTGAATCTGACAGCTTCTTCTCAAAAGTACTGTGGTCAGACGAGTCAAAAATAGAGTTGTTCCGAATTAATGGCCCTCACTATGTTTGGACAGAGCCAGGACAAGCCTTGGACGAAAAGCATCTGGTGCCTACTATAAAGCACAATGGCGGTTCCATCATGGTTTGGGGATGCTTCAGTAGTGCAAGCACAGGGACTCTTCACATCATGAAGGAAAAGATGGATGCCACCATGTATCAAGAAATACTTTGTGATCAAATGCTCCCATCAGCAAGGCAGCTACTGGGTCGACGTTTCTACTTTCAGCATGACAACGATCTGAAGCATACAGCAAAATCAACAACAGAATTTCTGAAGGAAAAGAAGATTTCTGTTCTACAGGGGCCATCCCAGTGCCCAGATCTCAACCCTATTGAGATGGGCAGATCTGAAAGTTGAAGTTGCTTCAAGAAAGCCTTCCAGTCTGACTGAACTGAAGACCATCTGCCAGCAAGAATGGGCCAAAATACCTGTGCAGAGGTGTCAGCAGTTGGTATCAAGCTACAAAAACATATTACAAGCAGTTGTAAAGGCCAAAGGCGGACATACAAAGTACTAACTGCTAAGTGCCAATACTTTTGTCACCAACCAATTATGTTTTTGTAAAATTTCTGTCAGACTGCAAAATAATTTCTTGTTTTTTGTTGATCACATCATTGTTTTGAAATGTTCATTTAGTTTGCTTCAATAAAAAATTGCATTAAACCCTTGCTTTATGCAAAACATGTCAAACTGACAGGGATGCCAATACTTTTGTCTCCAACTGTATCTGCTGTTACTGCAACAGGTTCTCTTCTAAATCTGAGAAGCACTCCGATGAGACTGTTATTGAGGTTTGGCCCAGAAAGCAACACATCATTCAATGAGACTCCATCATATGGTGCACTAGAATCAAACACCACCCATATCTGGTCTTGTTTTTGGGGGTGATAAACCCCAAAAGTGGGGAGGTACCAACACTCTGTGCCTTCTGTCAGTGGTGGTGCAATCTCAGCATGTTTGTTGTCAAGCATTTTTTGCATAAACTCAGTAAAGTGCACATCCATTTCAGGCTTCTTCTCCAGCGTTCGCCGCAGTGACATCAGACGGCTATAAGCATAGTCTCTGTTGTTAGGGAGGCGTCTCCGTGGCTGGCGGAAAGGAAGAGGGGCCACCCAGCTGTTTGTGGCGTCTTGAAAGAACTCAATAGAGTGAGCAAGCTGGTTGTCATTTTCTGCCGTGCAGTAGACTGTTTCTCCCAGATTATCCTTGCTTGATACCAGTGATGCATTTTGTGTGGGTGTGAGCAGGGAATGTTTGTCCACATTGCATTTGCTGCTGTACACCTCTTTCACTTGTATTTGATTCTCACATGGAGTAAGGTATGATGGTCTTCCATTATCCAGGATGCAAGTCTTCATAGCACTCACTACATTTGTCTTATGAGCACCCCCTGTGCATACATCACCTATGATGACCCACCCAAGGTCTAGTTTCTGAGCATAAGGTGCATCATGAGGGCCATTGTACTTTTTACGAACCTTGTGAGCTCTGATAATGTCTCTTCCTAATAGCAGCAAGATGTCTGCAGCTGGATCAAGAGGTGGGATTTTGTCTGCTATCTGTCTTAGATGCTGGTGATGGTATACAGCCTCTGGTATTGGGATCTCTGACCTGTTGTTGGGAACTTCGTTACACTCAATGAGTGTAGGCAGTGGAATGCTTGCTGTCCCATCTATAGACTCTACTGTGAATCCATGAGCTTTTCTTCCAGCTGTTTCCGTCACCCCTGCACAGGTTTTGAGTGTGTATGTCACTGCCTCACCCTTGATGTTGAACATGTCAAAAAACTCTGACCTAGCCAATGACACATTGCTCTGGTCATCTAAAATTGCATACATTTTCTTCTGCAGCTCATAATGACCATTGGGATACACATTCACCAGACAGATTTTTGAACAGGATTTCCTTTTAAAGTCATCACCACAAACCTCAGTGCACCTCGAAGTGACATCCGGCTGCCTCGTGTCATCTCTCTCCCCGCCGTTCTCTGATGAAGGAGAAGGAGGTCACTGTGTCTGTGGAGCAGGACCAGGATGAAGAGCAGCAAGGTGTTTATCGCTGCCGCACTCTGAGCACTTAATGGCAATTTCACAGGACTTTGCTTGGTGTGCTGTAGAAGCACAGGACCGAAAGCATATATTGTTCTCTTTCAAGAATTTCTTCCTGTCATCCAAGATCATTTTCCTGAACCCCTTACATTTCTTCAGTGGGTGTGGTTTGTTATGCATTGGGCACAGTCTGTCTGGATTTTCTGTTTTTATTGTCTTTTCTGCACAGGCCCTGTGCTTGGTGATGATAGGTTTGTTTTATGTACAGAGACAGATTTCATTTGAATGAACTTCTCTTTCTTATAAGGGGATGTAGAGAGTGTGGGCAGGTTGAAGCTGGGGTTGTTTCTCTCTTCAGCTTCCCTGCAGATGAACTCTTTAAAGACATAGAAAGGCAGAAAGGCGATGCCATGTTCCCTCTTGTATTTGCATCCATGAGACAACCATTTGTCCTGGAGATATAGGGGTAACTTTTCAACAATGGGCTGCACGCCTCTTGCAGTATCAAGATAAGCTAGTCCTTGCAAGTATCCATCTGTCTGAGCAACTTCCAGCTCTGTCAGTAGGTCTGCTAGCTCTTGAAGTTTTTTACTGTCTCTATTATGGATCTTGGGAAAGTTCTCTATTTTACTAAACAGAGCTCTCTCTGTCACTTCTGGAGATCCATATGTTTTGTTCAATCTCTCCCATATTGCTTTAAGACCAAGTAATGGTTGTCTAACATTTACAGACCTAATTCTAAGTGCTTGTTCACTTGAATCCTTACCCAGCCATTTTATCAGCAGATCCATCTCCTCTGTTGCTGAGAGAGCAAGATTTTCTATTGTGTTGATGAATGTTTCCCTCCAGGATTGATAGTGTAGGCAGGTCATCAAACTTTGTCAATCCTGAAGACACAAGCTGATTTTTAACAAGAAATATGGCAACATCAACAGTTGTGTCATAACTGGCTGAGGGTAGTGACATGTTGGGGAGAGCGCCATGTTGACAGTCATAATTTCTTTGCTGCTGCAAGTCTGTGTGAAGCTGCTGTGTGTTTCTTTGTGGGTACACAGGTCTCCTGTTGACGACTTGTGGACTGCAGTCTAGATGAGGAGGATGAATGGGCAGTGAAGAATAATGACTGTCATGCTCTTCCTTATGTTCCTGAGTGAGTGGTTGCGATGTGAGCATTGGAGATGGGGAGTAATGAACATCTTTCTCCTAATTTGGTACTTGTGCAAAGTTATGTAAAGCATGTTGTGTGACATAATCATCAGTTATTTTCACTGCGCTCTCTTGAAGAGGCAAGAACACAAGTTCTTTACAGCAAATGGAGCCGTCCACATCTGCTGCTGCTGCCTCTAGCACTGCAGCTTCTGCTTGCGCAGCTTCAGCTTCTCGCCTTACATTCATGTAATCAGTTTTTGCTTCCAGCTTAGCTTTCTCGATTTTGAGCTCACTTTCTTTTTCTGTGAAGGCTAGTCTGGTTTTAGCTGCCTCTGCTTTGGCACAGGCTCTTGCTGCTTCTAAGCTGACTCTAGAGCTTGTTGATGAGCATGAAGAGCGTGATTTTCTGGAGTGACTGTGTGAGACGATCGAGCCTGTGTCAAGGCCGTCTTGTGAGCCATTTCTTTTGTCTTGATCTGGAACGTCAGCTGCCTTGACTGTAGTTTCCATGGTGTGTAGCAGTGTGCAGCAGTGTAGCATGCGTATCCTTAAGTTCCCCGACGAGTGTTCATCTTTTTACTATGCTGTCCTCACTGAAGGTTGTTGCAGGCAACGTTCTTACAGCTATACAGCTAGCTTAACAAAATATCTTCATCACTAACATCCTCCAAGGAACAGGCCGTGTGTTGTATTTGGCAGGAATTTTAATGAAGAAAATATGTAATTTCTTTGTAAAACTACAAATGAGAACACAAAAAATACAAACAGATTAATACGTTGGCAAATAAAGAAAATATATCTGACAAAAATAACGCAACTAGCGACTGTAATATACATATATGAAGCGGCAAACAAACCAAACAATGCACTCAAATCACAGAAATGGACACACAACTGTGTCAACACAATTGAAATACACATCCAACTTACAGATGAAGCCACCTCGGAGAACCTAAGCGACTGGACCCTGCATACGATGCACACCGAACCGCTTCCTCTCCGAAGACCGAAAAGAAAAACACTTCCTGACCATGTCACCTCCCTACTGAACTGCATTCCAACAGCCACCACCAGGCGGCACCAAAACACACACAAAAGAACCAAACCCATCAATTACACTACAATATTCTAGATTCAAGTTCAAAATCCACCACCTGCGTGCTTCTGGGAATCCACAGACGGCATCAACACCAACGACTCCTCCTGCTCCATTCTTGCTTGGGGAATTGATTGTTTGCACCACTGGCCACAGGAAGGGAGTCCTCACTAACATGAGGGTAGAGGAGGTGACCTCTGCGGAGCCTGACAGTTCAGGGCGGCCAATAATTGGAGTAAGAAAATAGCAATATGGGCCATACATATTTTTAGATAATTAAGTTACTGATTAAGGCTGAGGGTACAGTGTTGTCAGTTAAACCTGCCTTTCTTTGGTGTTCCTCTGAAATTATACATTTATTTTTTTATAAAACATATTCTTAATATCTTTTATGCAATGCAATGAAAAGCACTGGTGGTTATTCCAAATTCAAAATCATCTTCCCTAATCTACCCAATTTCTACATGTCAATTTCCAATCCTTCCAAGACTATCATCCAGACTAATTCCAAATGCTGAATATGAAATACCTCCAAGTTTAGAATTCAAAAGGGCTATATAGTCCAAATACTGACTATAAATCACTAATGCTTCCAATCCTGCTTCTGGCCCCCTCCCATGACCCTTTTTATCTATCATATTTGAAATATGTTTATTATCTTATCCTGCTATGCAAACCTGACTGATCTTAGCACAGTGTTACAGCACAGTCTGTGTTTGTTTCTTTCACAGGTAAAGCAGCATAAAACCAAAGAGACATTTGGTCAAGCCCTGATTCCACTGACCATGCTCCCTGGA
The DNA here is from genome assembly GCF_017976425.1 of Toxotes jaculatrix. Taxonomy (NCBI): domain Eukaryota; kingdom Metazoa; phylum Chordata; class Actinopteri; family Toxotidae; genus Toxotes; species Toxotes jaculatrix. The sequence goes on along the minus strand of NC_054395.1, from coordinate 924,563 downwards.
ACACTGGAACACACACAGGGAAAACAGGCTGGAACGCTTGACACAAAGGACGAAGACGAACTGGCACAGGAGAAAGGGGAAGACACAACTAAATACATGAGGGGGTGGAGAGACAAAGGGAAACAGGTGCAGCACATTAGGGTGGGGCCAGGTAATCAAAGAGGCAGGAAACACACGAGGGCAGGAAGTGATTCTGAAACGAGACAGAGGTTAGGACGACAAAGTAAAAGAGGAACACACAAATAGGATGACAAAAAGAACAAGAGACATAACCTCACTCAGGGGCTAGACGTGACACTTGGCCTGCTGGGGGACACCAACTTTCACCTCATTCGCAGACATGTTATCCTGTGAGGATGACATGTTTGTTGTCTTTATATAATTTTAAATAATTTATATAATTAAAAAATATATATAAATTACATAAAACTAAACTAAATAAATAACAGTCAATAAAAAATGTGCATTGTTTATTTATTTCAATACAAAATGCAGTTTATTTCTTTATTTTTAACATTGAAGTGGTCTGAACCTTGTATAGCTCATCACCGTAAGCAGAAGCCAGGGATACAGAAGAACAGGTTTGGAGTCCTGCCTAGGACAGACCTGCCAGGGTGTAACTGTATATGTCTTATCATAACTTATCTTAAAATGTGAAAAACATGGATTTTAAACATTTTTAGAATCCATGGACACATGCTCATAATTAAATTTTAGTTATTTTTCTCTTTTCATATACGTAAATATATTTTGAATGGTTTTCTATTACTTGGATTTTAGCACTACTTTTAACTTGTTTTATCCAATTGCATGAATTTTAATACTTAAGCACTTTTTTTTATTTTTTACAGGCAGGTAGATAGGAGCATGTCAAGTACAATGAACTTTTTAAAGCATTTTATCAATTTTTAACATAAAAAATAAAATAAATTATAATTTATGATATAGATGTACAGGACACTGCGGTCAAGCCAGCCGTCTCTCCTTGTTGCGAAGTCAAACCAGCCGCTCCAACATTTCAAGTGCTCCCGTGTTACAGACTTTACGGAAAATAGACGGATGAGATTTAGAAAGTCAGTGCTAGGATGCTACAGCGCGGACCACCTTCCGGTTTTCAAAAGAGAATGTGGGTTATTGAAAGGCAATAAAGACACGTGTCAGAGTGATTCTGTACTGTTTTTGAATCATGTCACATGACCTAGAGGCTATTGAAAAAAAATTGATGATATATATCAAAAATGTATGATCACGAGTGTTAAAAAAGTAATACAAAAAGGTGTATCTTAACCAGCCAGTGGAGTACTATTATCATACACTGATTTGTAGTCACTACGTCACATGACCTGGAAGCTTTTGAGCTAAAATGCTAATATTTACATTAAAAAATTAATATAAAATCTCAGGAATGTAAAAATGGAATAAAAAGGGGTGTATCTCAACCAGCCAGTGTAGCACTATGATCCTGCACTGATTTGTAGTCATTAGGTCACATGATGTGAAAGCTATTGAGCTAAAATGCTAATATTTACATTAAAAAAAAATTATTGAAAATCTCAGGACTGTTAAAATAGAAAAAAAGGTGTATCTCAACTAGCCAGTGTAGTACTATAATCATACACTGATTTGAAGTCATTTAATAATTTTTTAATGTAAATATTAGCATTTTTGCTATCTAAAATGCTAATATTTATATTTAAAAAAAATATTAAAAATCTCAGGAATGTTAAAATGGAATTAAAAAAAAGGTGTATCTCAACCAGCCAATGTAGTACTGTTATTCTCCAGGTGATGTGACCTAATGACTCCAAATCAGTGTATGATCATAGTACTACACTGGCTGGTTGAGATACACCTTTTTTCATACCATTTTAACATTCCTGAGATTTTATATTAATTTTTTTAACATAAATATTAGCATTTTAGTTCAATAGCTTCCAGGTCATGTGACCTAATGACTCCAAATCAGTGCAGGATCATAGTACTACACTGGCTGGTTGAGATACACCTTTTTTCATACCATTTTAACATTCCTGAGATTTTATATTAATTTTTTTAATATAAATATTAGCATTTTAGCTCAATAGCTTCCAGGTCATGTGACCTAATGACTCCAAATCAGTGTATGACCATAGTACTACACTGGCTGGTTGAGATACACCTTTTTTTTTTTTATTCCATTTTTACATTCCTGAGATTTTTAATATTTTTTTTAATGTAAATATTAGCATTTTTGCTCAATAGCTTCCAGGTCATGTGACCTAATGACTCCAAATCAGTGCAGGATCATAGTACTACACTGGCTGGTTGAGATCAAGGGGGGAGTTGTAGGTTTCAGCAGTGAGGATCACTTCCGCGTTCAAAAAGCTGCAGTTCCTCGGCTGCCGCTGGGGGCTGGCTCCAGAAGTGAGCAATTCTCCATTGACCCCCATGTTAAAATAGCCAACTTTACAGCCTAAGAAAACATATTTACAGCCTGGTACATTTTTTGTTTTTGGTCTCTATTGATAGTTTCCACCTCCGTGAACACTGTGAGGGGGGTGAATTTTTTTGTACCACAACCGTTTTAGTGTTATTTAGGCTTAATAAATTGGGGCGTGGTTACGTTGAGTGACAGTCCGTAGACAGGCACTGGCAGTTAGCTCGTTGCTAAAGCATCGGCTGGGCTAGGCGGCTACATCCAGAGGCCTACGGCTACCTCCAGCGGTTGACCGGAGTTGCAGTGTCCGTGTTTGTTTACCAATGTTCGGATGGGTTTTTGTGACAGTATGGCTTGTTGTAGTGTGGACTGTACTAACCGACCGTCGAAGGAGTCTGTGTTGCAGGTTTTTCGGTAAGTAAATTTCTCAATATTTTACCTGGATGTTTGCACTAATTAGTACCGGCATATTTTGCCGCTGGCTTATGACTTAATTGCTGATTTATTGTCGCTGCTGATACAGATAGGGGACTGGAGCAGATAATGTTAGGAACGCTGCTGCGGTGTGTTCCGTGCTCTCAGAGTCCGTTTATTGCGGCAATACGAGGCTACAACTTTATTTCATCTCATTTTTCTGTTTAAAAAGTCCGACATTCCGGCAAAAGTCCGGCTGCTGTTGTTTGTGTGCTGCTGTAACTGTAAATGGATAGTGGATAGATGCAGCGGCGAAAGCCGGTAAATATTAAATATTAAACATTTTAATATATTATCATCATCATTATTTTTTATCGTTCACTCATTATATATCATTAATAATAATGGCAACAATAACAATAATAATAATAATAATGTTTTAACTTTTTAATGTATTTTATTAATATGAAACAATAATGATTGTTTCACAGTTAAATAACAGGCTAGAAATAAATCCCCCCCCCCCCCCCCCCCCCACAACTCCACCAAACCCTGCAGCTCCATCTAAAGCCTCTCTATCTGAAACAGTCATGTTTAAAACACAGCAGCAACATTATGATCTCTGTTGTATGTTCTGTGTCGCGGTTACACGGGGTCGAGCTAGTCGGGTCGGACTCGGGGACTGGATGTAGCTGCGTGTAGCTGCCGCTTAGCTTGTTAGCCTAGCTGATTAGCTGATTAGCTTTAGGCTAGCTCAGTTGGTCCGAGCTAAGTGGCCGGATTCTCGGCCGGCTGACCCCGGCTGACCCGTAGAGTAACCGCCTCTTCGCCAAATATGGAAAGTACACTCCCACTAAAATCCAAGATGGCGCAGCTCAAATGCCCATGGTTTGGTCACAAAAACGACTCCCCGAAACCAATGGGTGACGTCACGGGTGCTACGTCCATGTCTTATATAGTCTATGTGTACAAAAGGTCGTCTCTGTTAGTACTGTTCCCTTAAGAATGCTGTTAATGATCGCACATGTGAATTCCCACACTGCCGCGGTCCTTGAATGCACCGCAGACGTGTCGTTCGATCGGAGAAAAACAGTTGAGTGACTCCGCAGTGTGCGTCTTAAAGCAGTGAGTTTTTGATGTTATGACACATGTGTACTTTTCATTAATATGTCTACACATTCAGACGTTAAGTAATAACCTGCCAGTCGTTTTTTGGCAGTAGTATTCGTAGGTTATAAAGAATTAGCTACTAATTAGCGGCAGGTAGTTAGCTGCCGCTAAGACGTTTATGCTAGCTCACTGCGTAGCTAAGCACTGTTGTTTACGTTGCATTTGCCTTTTGATTGATCCGTTGAGTGATCATTGTAATTTGAGTTATAAGTAATATTGAGCTGTATTTCAGTTACTCTTATTAGATTCACATATTTGGCTCAGTATATATTTTATGTGATTTATATTTCATTCTAATTGTATTTTGTTACTGTTTGTATTACAGAAACCACACACACAATCCTGTAATCACTCACAAAATTATATAAAGGGTAAAACTTTATTCTGGACTCCGTTCCTCATTCTCCACCTACCGGATCATGTGTTCTGACCGACACACTGAGGTGTTTGCTGCCACCTAAGATCTACAGTCTACTACAGTCTACACAACACTATGGTTGAGATACACCTTTTCGTATTACTTTTTAACACTAACCCACATTTAACTCACATTTTATTTTGAAAACTGGAAGGTGGTCCACACTGTAGCATCCTAGCGCTGACTTTCTAAATCTCATCCGTCTATTCTCCGTAAAGTCTGTAACACGGGAGCACTTGAAATGTTGGAGCGGCTGGCTTGACCTCGCAAAAAGGAGAGACGGCTGGCTTGACCGCAGTATGAATGGTGCAGTCGTTATTTTTGTGTATTATTAACAGTATTCATTTTTTTCTTAATTCTCAGTATTTTGGCGAGAGAAATTGTTGTAGCTTACAGTGTGGAAATAGAGAGGAAAAGTAAATTGTCATCTGTTACCAAAGAAAAATCAGTGAAAGGAGCCATGGTACAAGAGCGTGAAAGTAACAAAGTGGAGCAGGCTACTAATCCAAAGAAAAAGCAGAGCCACCCAGTTCAGCCCAATTCAATAACAGAGAAGCTTGATGCCAGTAATAAAGTGACCTGTGAAGCTCTTGAAAAGATCACAACCCATGTAGCCAGTCCCACCCAAGTTGAGCTGAACAGAGATGCTGACAAGCCCCCTAACACCAAACAGAATAACTCTGGTGCTGCTAAAAGAAACCCCAGAAAGTGTCATGAGAGTGAAAAGTTAAATCCAGAGCGAAAATGTATGCACTGCTACAAGTGTGGCAGTAGTGAACACTGGGCTGTGGGTTGCCGGAAAAGACAGCCCCTAACCCTATTACCTGGAAAATAGAAGTGTTCACTTCCAGCCAGCAGGACCCTGTTGCTTTGCCTCCCAGCCAGCTTCCATTGTCAGGGAAACAGGAGAAAACAGCAAAGTTGGTGGGACGCAAAAGCTTTGTCCAGTGTAACCTTGGAGGCGTTGCTACCACAGTGTCATGGGACACAGGATCTCAAGTGTGTATTGTGGATATGGACTGGAAAAAGACACACTTAGCAGATGCAAAGATTCGATCAGTGAAAGGGACTGCTGGATGAAGGAATGTTAAACTTGTCAGCTGCAAATGGAACACAGGTACTTTATGAGGGGCGAATAGGAGGAAAGAGAGAAAAACTATCTCAGCTTCTCTGCCGTTCTTTCTCTTCCCTCCTCAGTGAGAAAGACCAAGTTTTTTCTCTATCTTTGAGAGTATTTTTCTCTTTCTCTTCTCTCCTCAGTGAGAAAGAGAGAGTTTTTTCCTCTCTCTTTCTCTCAGAGAGTTCTCTCTCTGAGAGAAAGAGAGAGTTGATTTCTCTCTCTTTCTGCAATTTGAGACAATTGTGATTGTGGCACTATATAAGTAAAATTGAATTGAATTGAATTGATTGTATTAAAATAAGAGTTATAATGATATCCTCCATGGTGCTCTGGCCTTCATTTTCATAAATGAGTTATTTAAGTGTAAGTAGAAAACATCTTTTTGAATCCACATGAGCAACTTTTCATTAAGGAAACATTAAATGACTTCATTTTAATTCCAGGCAGTTCTTATGAGGATTTTTTCTCTTGACAACCGAGGACTGCTTATCAGCTAAGCTCAAAATAAAATAAAACGTCTCATAACTTTGTCTCACCAAAGCTTCCGACCTGAAAATAAAGCATTACTGTTTCATTTCCTAACACAAAGATATAAATGCTGTTTCAAAGCTGTTGCCACATTTCCAGGAATACATGTGAGTCTGCTGTGACAGCATGTAGCTAAAAAAAATGGAACAGCTTATGGACATTAGACCTGCTCCAACATGTTCTTTTAAAAACACTAAAGTCTTTTTTATTCACTCAAACATCTTCTTAATTAAATCCACGTGGCCTTAGTATTGGTGTTTTTGTTTGTTTGTTTGTTTGTTTGTTTGTTTGTTTGTTTGTTTGGTATTTGAAATATATCAAATCATTTTATAAATTTAATACCGCTACATTTTCAGCCTACCTACTGCAACCTAGAGAGGTTACAGGGTAAAAGTAAACTCTTTAGTTCGTTTCTTCTTCAGGTTGTTTTCCCTCACATTCAAAATTCAACAACAGTTTGACTCAGCCCTCCCGCTCAGAGGACACGGCACAGAGGGGACTGTGAAAGGTGGGCGGTGTCAGGTGGACAGGTGTGTTGTCCAATAGTGGGACGGATCCAGGTGCTGGCACGGGGGCCGCAGAGTGGCTCACTGTCCGCGCTAACGCGACTATGGTGGAGATGATGGAGAGGAAGCAGATCCAGGTAACTTTTGAAACGTTTGCCTGTGTTCCGCTTTGAAACTCGGTTGTTTTTAAGTAAACAGGAATTGACCTGATTTTTTAAAAAAAATGGTGGTCTGGGTAATTGAAGCGCGAGCATCTGTGACGGCGCGAGGGCTTTGATTGGACTAAGGAAATAGTTTGTGTCGGAAGCTTCGCGAGCTGTTTATAAACGCGCGCGTAGTTGGTTACATTGGGTAAAAGCGCTCGCGGTGGCTTGTGCTGTACGAAGTCACTGTGTTTGTCAGTATGGTCTCGTTTTGCTGTTATTTTCTCTTCCTCCTTCAAAGCGTCGGGTTTGGTTGAGCCCAAGGGGGGAGTTGTAGGTTTCAGCAGTGAGGATCACCGCCGCGTCACCGAAGTGAAATTGGTTTTATATTCGACATTCGCGTCTTTATTGCCGTTTCTAACCTTAATAGTGTGATGAAAACTGCACCATTTTCTTCCAGCTTGGCATTATTTTGTAGAAATAAGTAAGCCAGACATTTCACAGCTCACATCAAGTCAGTATCCTCAGTGGTTGGGGCGAAAACTCAAAGAGACAACGTTGAATGTCCTTCCGAGTGCCGTATCGCATACGGAGCGTTTAGGGACCATCGCCAAATTTCAACTTCGGATTTTTCACTTCGAAAAATAATAATAATAATAATAAATAGATAAATTAATAATGGCAACAACACACAAATAGTCAAAACTCACTCAGAATGTTTTTATTCATATAATAAAAAATAATTTGAACATATTACAGACATAATGAGTGTTCATTGGGCATGTTTTATGCATATTACTTACTGGAATTCCAACCTATCGACACCAATCTACTTCCTATCTGTCCTTAGAGTCAGTTTTGATATTTCACAACCATTAACTCCCAGAAAAATGCAGTTTAAAACATCCCAGAAACAATGACGTGCATTGGGCATGTTTTATGCATATTACTTGATTTTATTTTGAAATAGCTCACTGGAATTTAAACCTACCAACACCAATCCACTTCCTATCTGTTCTTAGGGTCAGTTTTGATATTTCACAACCATTAACTCCCAGAAAAATGCAGTCTAATTCATCCCAGAAACAATGACTGTTCATTGGGCATGTGTATGCATATTACTTGATTTTATTTTGAAATAGCTCACTGGAATTTCAACGTATCCACACCAATCTACTTCCTATCTGTTCTTAAGGTCAGTTTTGATCTTTCACAACCATTATCTTCCAGAAAAATACACTTTAATACATCCCAGAAACAATGACTGTTCATTGGACATGCTGTATGCATATCTCTTGATATTATTTTGAAATACCTCACTGGAATTGAAACTTATCAACAACAATCTACTTCTTATCTGTTCTTAAGCTCATTATAGATATTCCACAACCATTATCTCCTAGAAAAATACAGTTTAATACATCCCAGAAACAACTGACTTGCATTGGACATGCTTTATGCTTATTTCTTCATTTTATTTTGAAATAGCTCACTGGAATTTCAACCTACCAACACCAATCCACTTCCTATCTGTTCTTGGGGTCAGTTTTGATATTTCACAACCATTAACTCCCAGAAAAATGCAGTCTAATTCATCCCAGAAACAATGAGTGATCATTGGGCATGTTTTATGAATATTACTTGATTTTATTTTGAAATAGCTCACTGGAATTTCAACCTATCCACACCAATCTACTTCCTATCTGTTCTTAAGGTCAGTTTTGATCTTTCACAACCATTATCTCCTAGAAAAATACAGTTTAATACATCCCAGAAACAATTGACTTGCATTGGACATGCTTTATGCTTATTTCTTCATTTTATTTTGAAATAGCTCACTGGAATTTCAACCTACCAACACCAATCCACTTCCTATCTGTTCTTAGGGTCAGTTTTGATATTTCACAACCATTAACTCCCAGAAAAATGCAGTCTAATTCATCCCAGAAACAATGAGTGATCATTGGGCATGTTTTATGAATATTACTTGATTTTATTTTGAAATAGCTCACTGGAATTTCAACCTATCCACACCAATCTACTTCTTATCTGTCTTTAAGCTCATTATAGATATTTCACAACCATTATCTCCTAGAAAAATACACTTTAATACATCCCAGAAACAATTGACTTGCATTGGACATGCTTTATGCTTATTTCTTCATTTTATTTTGAAATAGCTCACTGGAATTTCAACCTACCAACACCAATCCACTTCCTATCTGTTCTTAGGGTCAGTTTTGATATTTCACAACCATTATCTCCTAGAAAAATACACTTTAATACATCCCAGACATATTGACTGTTCGTTGGGCATGTTTCTTGATTTTATTTTGAAATACCTCACTGGAAATAAAACTTATCAACAACAATCTACTTCTTATCTGTTCTTAAGCTCATTATAGATATTCCACAACCATTGTCTCCTAGAAAAATACACTTTAATACATCCCAGAAACAATTGACTTGCATTGGACATGCTTTATGCTTATTTCTTCATTTTATTTTGAAATAGCTCACTGGAATTTCAACCTACCAACACCAATCCACTTCCTATCTGTTCTTAGGGTCAGTTTTGATATTTCACAACCATTAACTCCCAGAAAAATGCAGTCTAATTCATCCCAGAAACAATGACTGTTCATTGGGCATGTGTATGCATATTACTTGATTTTATTTTGAAATAGCTCACTGGAATTTCAACCTATCCACACCAATCTACTTCCTATCTGTTCTTATGGTCAGTTTTGATCTTTCACAACCATTATCTCCTAGAAAAATACAGTTTAATACATCCCAGAAACAATGACTGATCATTGGGCAAGTTTTATGCATATTTCTTGATTTTATTTTTGAAATAGCTCACTGGAATTTCAAACTATCAACACCAATCCACTTCCTATCTGTTCTTAGGGTCAGTTTTGATATTTCACAACCATTAACTCCCAGAAAAATACACTTTAATACATCCCAGACATATTGACTGTTCGTTGGGCATGTTTCTTGATTTTATTTTGAAATACCTCACTGGAAATAAAACTTATCAACACCAATCTACTTCTTATCTGTTTTTGAGCTCATTATAGATATTTCACAACCATTAACTCCCAGAAAAATGCTGTCTAATTCATCCCAGAAATAATGACGTGCATTGGCCATGTTTTATGCATATTTCTTCACATTATTTTGAAATAGCTCACTGGAATTTCAACCTATCGACACCAATCTACTTCCTATCTGTTCTTAAGGTCAGTTTTGATCTTTCACAACCATTAACGTCTAGAAAAATACAGTTTAATACATCCCAGAAACAATTGACTTGCATTGGACATGCGTTATGCATATTTCTGCATTTTATTTTGAAATAGCTCACTGGAATTTCAACCTACCAACACCAATCCACTTCCTATCTGTTCTTAGGGTCAGTTTTGAAATTTCACAACCATTATCTCCCAGAAAAATGCAGTTTAATACATCCCAGAAACAATGACTGTTCATTGGACATGCTTTATGCATGTTTCTTGATTTTATTTTGAAATAGCTCACTGGAATTGAAACTTATCAACAACAATCTACTTCTTATCTGTCTTTAAGCTCATTATAGATATTTCACAACCATTATCTCCTAGAAAAATGCAGTTTAATACATCCCAGAAACAACTGACTTGCATTGGACATGCGTTATGCATATTTTTTGATATTATTTTGAAATAGCTCACTGGAATTTAAACTTATCAACACCAATCTACTTCTTATCTGTTCTTAAGCTCTTTACAGATATTTCACAACCATTATCTCCCAGAAAAATACAGTTGTGCATGTTTTAAGCATATTTCTTTGTTGAAAAACAGTACAATATGTGTATGATCTTGTCATTTATTTTTTAAGTGCAAACAGCAAAACATCATTCAAGAAATAAACATCAAACATTTTCACACACGCAAAATTTTTTGGTAGAATAAATTTTGTTTTATATGTGACTAAAGTACACTGTCAGCAACTCTTGCAACATAGATATTACAACATACATTACAACATTTCACAACATAGTGAGGGCCTTAACATCGTACTGTGGGTAGCAGTTTCTTTGAACTGAACTTCGCCCTTGCTATTCTTTTCAGTGATGCCCCTTGTTCCACCTGTAAATGAGTGAATTAGTTTGCCTAAATGTTATAATTAGTTGGAGAGGTGTTATACATTTAACAATACATTTTCAATGTCACTGTTGAAGTTTTCTGACACATAATACCTTGTTGAGATCAACAGAGGCCACACTGCCATTTTGATGATGTCGCAGTGTTTTCCTTATCCCACTCTGCATCAGACATATCCATACAACATGGATGGTACCATCTCTTGCATTTTGTGCATTCAATCTGAAATATATTTTTAAAATCACATATCCAAAAGTATGAGATGACAGTCTCTTAAATATACTGTTATCATTCTGACAATTGTGTATAAGATCTTTATCAGTTATAGGTGCTGCTTTACACTGCTCATTTTTTTTTTCTTTTTAAAGCAAACTCACCCATTTTGTGGTTTGGGTCTGTCCTTTTGGATGCTCCTGGCCACAGCTTGAACAGTGGTCCTTTTCACTGAACACTGAAACATTGTATTTTCATAATAAGTTAATATGTCTGGGATGTATTAAAGTGTATTTTTTCTAGGAGATAATGGTTGTGAAATATCTATAATGAGCTTAAAGACAGATAAGAAGTAGATTGGTGTGGATAGGTTGAAATTCCAGTGAGCTATTTCAAAATAAAATCAAGTAATATGCATAAAACATGTCCAATGCACGTTATTATTTCTGGGATGAATTAGACAGCATTTTTCTGGGAGTTAATGGTTGTGAAATATCTATAATGAGCTCAAGAACAGATAAGAAGTAGATTGGTGTTGATAAGTTTTATTTCCAGTGAGGTATTTCAAAATAAAATCAAGAAACATGCCCAATGAACAGTCAATATGTCTGGGATGTATTAAAGTGTATTTTTCTAGGAGATAATGGTTGTGAAATATCAAAACTGACCCTAAGAACAGATAGGAAGTGGATTGGTGTTGGTAGGTTGAAATTCCAGTGAGCTATTTCAAAATAAAATGAAGAAATAAGCATAAAGCATGTCCAATGCAAGTCAATTGTTTCTGGGATGTATTAAAGTGTATTTTTCTAGGAGATAATGGTTGTGAAATATCTATAATGAGCTTAAAGACAGATAAGAAGTAGATTGGTGTGGATAGGTTGAAATTCCAGTGAGCTATTTCAAAATAAAATCAAGTAATATTCATAAAACATGCCCAATGATCACTCATTGTTTCTGGGATGAATTAGACTGCATTTTTCTGGGAGTTAATGGTTGTGAAATATCAAAACTGACCCTAAGAACAGATAGGAAGTGGATTGGTGTTGGTAGGTTGAAATTCCAGTGAGCTATTTCAAAATAAAATGAAGAAATAAGCATAAAGCATGTCCAATGCAAGTCAATTGTTTCTGGGATGTATTAAACTGTATTTTTCTAGGAGATAATGGTTGTGAAAGATCAAAACTGACCTTAAGAACAGATAGGAAGTAGATTGGTGTGGATAGGTTGAAATTCCAGTGAGCTATTTCAAAATAAAATCAAGTAATATTCATAAAACATGCCCAATGATCACTCATTGTTTCTGGGATGAATTAGACTGCAGTTTTCTGGGAGTTAATGGTTGTGAAATATCAAAACTGACCCTAAGAACAGATAGGAAGTGGATTGGTGTTGGTAGGTTGAAATTCCAGTGAGCTATTTCAAAATAAAATGAAGAAATATGCATAAAGCATGTCCAATGCAAGTCAATTGTTTCTGGGATGTATTAAAGTGTATTTTTCTAGGAGATAATGGTTGTGGAATATCTATAATGAGCTTAAGAACAGATAAGAAGTAGATTGTTGTTGATAAGTTTCAATTCCAGTGAGCTATTTCAAAATAATATCAAGAAATATGCATACAGCATGTCCAATGAACAGTCATTGTTTCTGGGATGTATTAAAGTGTATTTTTCTAGGAGATAATGGTTGTGAAATATCTATAATGAGCTTAAAGACAGATAAGAAGTAGATTGGTGTGGATAAGTTTCAATTCCAGTGAGCTATTTCAAAATAAAATCATGTAATATGCATAAAACATGCCCAATGCAAGTCAATTGTTTCTGGGATGAATTAGACTGCATTTTTCTAGGAGATAATGGTTGTGAAAGATCAAAACTGACCCTAAGAACAGATAGGAAGTGGATTGGTGTTGATAGGTTGAAATTCCAGTGAGCTATTTCAAAATAAAATCAAGTAATATGCATAAACATGCCCAATGCAAGTCAATTGTTTCTGGGATGTATTAAAGTGTATTTTTCTAGGAGATAATGGTTGTGAAAGATCAAAACTGACCCTAAGAACAGACAGGAAGTGGATTGGTGTTGATAGGTTGAAATTCCAGTGAGCTATTTCAAAATAAAATCATGTAATATGCATAAAACATGCCCAATGCAAGTCAATTGTTTCTGGGATGAATTAGACTGCATTTTTCTAGGAGATAATGGTTGTGAAAGATCAAAACTGACTCTAAGAACAGATAGGAAGTGGATTGGTGTTGGTAGGTTGAAATTCCAGTGAGCTATTTCAAAATAAAATGAAGAAATATGCATAAAGCATGCCCAATGCAAGTCAATTGTTTCTGGGATGTATTAAAGTGTATTTTTCTAGGAGATAATGGTTGTGAAATATCTATAATGAGCTTAAAGACAGATAAGAAGTAGATTGGTGTCGATAGGTTGGAATTCCAGTAAGTAATATGCATAAAACATGCCCAATGAACACTCATTATGTCTGTAATATGTTCAAATTATTTTAATTATATGAATAAAAACCTTCTGAGTGAGTCTTGACTATATGTGTGTTGTTGCCATTATTAATTATTTTTTTTATTATTCTTATTATTATTTGTCCGAAGTGAAAAATCCGAAGTTGAAATTTGGCGATGGTCCCTAAACGCTCCGTATGCGATACGGCACTCGGAAGGACTTTCAGCGTTGTTTCTTTGAGTTTTCGCCCCAACCACTGAGGATAGTGACTTGATGTGAGCTGTGAAATGTCTGGCTTACTTATTTCTACAAAATAATGCCAAGCTTGAAGAAAATGGTGCAGTTTTCATGACGCTATTAAGGTTAGAAAAGACAATAAACGCGTGAATATCGAATATAAAACCAATTTTACCGCGCCTTCCGCGTCCTCGGCTGCCGCTGGGGGCTGGCTCCAGAAGGGAGCAATTCTCCATTGACCCCCATGTTAAAATAGCCAACTTTACACCCTTAAAAAAATAAAAAAAAATTTATATAAAAACAATTTGATTTCGTCTCATTTTTCTGTTTAAAAAGTCCGACATTGCATGGACAGAGCAGCTCCGTCAGTAAGCGGCTGCTGTTGTTTGTGTGCTGCTGTAACTGTAAGTGGATAGTGGGTGGAGGCAGCGGTGAAAACCGGTAAAAATTAAATATTAAACATTTTAATATATTATTTTCATCATTATTTTGATCGTTATCATTAATAATAACGACAATAATAATAATAATAATAATGTTTTTAACTTTTTAATATATTTTATCAATATGAAATAATAATGATTGTTTCACAGTTAAATAACAGGCTAGAAATAAATTTCCCCCCACAGCTCCACCTAAAACAGTCATGTTTAAAACACAGCAGCAACATTATGATCTCTGTTGTATGCTGTGTGTCGGGGTTACACAGGGTGGAGCTAGTCGGGTCGGGGACTGTGGTGTGGTGTATGCATAGACTGTATAAGACATGAACGTAGCACCCGTGACGTCACCCATTGGTTTCGGGGAGTCGGTTTTGTGACCAAACCATGGGCATTTGAGCTGCGCCATCTTGGATTTTAGTGGGAGTGTACTTTCCATATTTGGTGAAGAGGCGGTTACTCTACGGGTCAGCCGCGGTTAGCCGGACGAGAACCCGACACACAGCATACAACAGAGGTCATAATGTTGCTGCTGTGTTTTAAACATGATTGTTTCAGATAGAGAGGTTTTAGATGGAGCTGCAGGGTTTGGTGGAGTTGTGGGGGGAAAGTTATTTCTAGCCTATTATTTAACTGTGAAACAATCATTATTATTTCATATTGATATAATATATTTAGAAGTTAAAAACATTATTATTATTATTATTGTTATCATTATTAATGATAACAATAAAAAAATGGTGATAATAATATATTAAAATGTTTAATTTTTTATATTTACCGGTTTTCACCGCTGCCTCCACCCACATCCACTTACAGCAGCCGCTTACTGACGGAGCTGCTCTGTCCATGCAATGTCTGACTTTTTAAACAGAAAAATGAGATGAAATAAAATTCTAGCCTAGTATTCCCGCAATAAACGGACTGTGAGAGCACGGAACACACCGCAGCAGCGTTCCTAACATTAGCTGCTCCGGTCCTCTATCTGTATCAGCAGCGACCATAAATCTGCAATTAAGTCATTAGCCAGCGGCAAAATATGTCGGTACTAATTAGTGCAAACATCCAGGTAAAATAGTGAAATTTACTTACCGAAAAAACTGCAACACAGACTCCTTAGACCCTATATGTCAAAGTCAAGGCCCGCGGGCCACATCCGGCCCGCAAAAGAATTTTCTATGGCCCCCGGGATGACATTTGATTAGTATTAGAACCGGCCCGCTGGCCGTAGCCGCCCGCTGCCGTTTTGCGTGCGCCAATACCACATTACCCACAATGCAACGGTAGCGAACAGACTCACTGCAGTGCTAGCCTGGTTGTCATGACTACCAAAACTCTTCGCGCTATTGCAGTGCAGCAAGCGGGCATCGTTTTAATTATCCATCAGCAGTCAGAGCAGATGTCGACTTTCAGCTACCCCCCTCCCTAAAAAATGGCTAAACGGAAGGTGGACGTTTGAAATTACTAACAGAGCCATAAGACAATATTGCTTTATTCATTTAATGTACAGGACGTGATTTCCCTTTAAAGGAAGTTTGTTTTTGTCTATGTGCCTGTTGAAAATGTTTTCACTGGAAATTACTGACAGAGCCATAAAAAATACTGGATTATTCATTTAAACATTAGCCTGAATAGTATACACCTTGTTAGGTATTGGTTCAATAGGCTATGTGTAATCATTTCAATATGTTTTAATAAACACTGAATCAGCCCGGCCCTTGGCTTGTAGCAAATTTGTTTTTTTGGCCCTCTGTGTATTTGACTTTGACATTCCTGCCTTAGACGGTCGGTTAGTACAGTCTACACTACAACAAGCCATACTGTCACAAAAACCTATCCGAACATTGGCAAACAAACACGGACACTGCAGCCCCTGTCAGCCGTTGGAGGTAGCCGGAGGCCTCTGGATGTAGCCGCCTAGCCCAGCCGATGCTTTAGCAACGAGCTAACTGTCAGTGCTTGTCTACGGGCTGTCACTCAACGTAACCACGCCCCAATTTATTAAGCCTAAATAACACTAAAACGGTTGTGGTACAAAAAAATTCACCCCCCTCACAGTGTTCACGGAGGTGGAAACTATCAATAGAGACCAAAAACAAAAAATGTACCAGGCTGTAAATATGTTTTTTTAGGCTGTAAAGTTGGCTATTTTAACATGGGGGAACATGGAGGAACTGCAGCTTTTTGAATGCGGAAGTGATCCTCACTGCTGAAACCTACAACTCCCCCCTTGGGTGGACGTAGCTGCGTGCAGCTGCCGCTTAGCTTGTTAGCCTAGCTGATTAGCGGATGAGCCTTAGGCTAGCTCGGTTGCTCCGAGCTAAGTGGCCGGGTTCTCGGCCGGCTGACCCGTAGAGTAACCGCCTCTTCGCCAAATATGGAAAGTACACTCCCACTAAAATCCAAGATGGCGCAGCTCAAATGCCCATGGTTTGGTCACAAAACCGACTCCCCGAAACCAATGGGTGACGTCACGGGTGCTACGTCCACGTCTTATACAGTCTATGGTTGAGCCCCACCTCCTGCTCATTAGTTTAATGAAAATATGTAATAATTTCACTCATGAAACCTTTGTGTTTTCGATATGTTCAGTGTTATTCCTGCCTTAGGTCTACATGTTTCCGCTTATTTCATCTGTCCATCTTTGAATACTTCACAGCGTTAGTTTGTTGTGTTTTCACTTTCACTTCAAATTTTTGACTTTGATGATCTATCAGGGGTTTTTTTAATACTGAATTGAAATCAGTGCAAACCAATGGCTATTTGGTGGGAATAACACACCACTTCACACTTTTCTGACTGAACACCTCTGATGATGTTACCATGTTTGGAGTATGACTTTGGTGAGAGAGAAAAATGTTACTTGTTGATACAATCCTTTGATCCTTTGAAAAATGTTAATGTTGCAGTTGCTGCTGCTGCTGCAGGGATTAGTCAGTTAAGCGATAGGTCATCAAAGCAAAATTACTGTAACAGAGACCAAGCAAATTCTTGGTCTCTGTTACAGTAAAATGAAAATGATTTAGGGTTTTCGACCCGACGTGATGATGTCACCTTGTGCCATGGGAAACCTTAACAGTTTTTTCATGTTTGATAGACCAAACGATTTGGAGAGAAAATAACTGACAGATTAATGGATAATGAACAGCCCTGCTTACAGTGAACATATGCATTAATATGATGGTAGCATATACATGTGGATTTATCTAGTCTCGCTGGGACACAGTTCGTTAGTGAGGCCATTGTGCAAACCCATAGCTGAATGGAGCTCAAATTGTTTTTTTTGTTTTTTTCTCTCCCCATAAACAACAAATAACTAAGAGACTGTGCCTTGTTATAGCAGTAAAAGCACAGGTGTAACTAATAACATTAATGATGGCTCTGCTCTGTTCAAGTGTCTCGGTAAACTGTGACAGAGAGCCAGTGTGAACAAGACCAGGATCCTGAATCTAGTGGGAACTAATTGGAATTCGGGCCATCTTTTCTTTAGCTTTCCCTGCTCTGACCTATTTAACTGAGCTATCTAGACAGACATAAGGCCTGCTGGACATCACAGGGGACACATCATGGAACTGCATGACAGCATTTGAAATGTTTCTGTCAACTACATTTAAGGAAGCTTAGCTAAGTGGAAACTAAGTACATTTACACAAATATTGGACTTTAGAATTTTGAGGTACTTGTACGTATTTCCATTTCATTCTACTTTACATTTTACTGTAATCCACTACACGTATTTGATAGATATGACCTGTGGTTAAAGTGGGCCAGAACCATCTCGAACAGTGCCCCTGCACCTTTGATTAATAAGTAAATAAACCTGAGAAGTAGTTTCATACATGTGGACCGAGTTTGAGTTTGTAAAATACACTGCATTGTTATAGATTAAACCAGTTTGAGCTTCTTGTTATGCCTTAGAAAACAGATGGCAGTTCCTCCAAAAAGACAACTCCACTTTAAACTTTTCTGATGGTGTAATTTAGAAAACGGTTTGAGGACCAAACATAGAATTATCCAGTATTTCATAGAGAGTTCAGTTCACAGGGATTTCTTTTTGTGGTCCGTGAGTGAAAACTGAACCATAAAGACCTGGAAAAAGCATTATTGAAACAATAGAAAAATAACTAACCACCAGGGTGAAATCTGCTTTCATATTCCAATAACCCAGCTGTTGTTAGTATAGCCCGCTGCAGTATACGTGATTTAAAACACTGATTGTATTCTGATGATCTGTCCTGTTAGCTTCAGAGGTGCTGTCACTGAAGAACTGTTCTCACTTCGTTTTCCCCTGTCAGGTGCTGAACCTTGAGCGAGTGCAGGCGCTGGAAACCTGGCTGAAAACAACCAATACAAAACTGGCTCAAGTAAATGGCCAAAGGAAGTACGGAGGCCCACCTGAAGGTGAGAGAGGCTGCTGCTGCTGCTCAGCTCTATCACCCCACCTTTACACACAATTACAGTGAAATGAAATGGAAGTCAGGAAGGATGAGTGGCTTTAGCAGCTGTTTATTTTATTTCATTTTAAAGGCCCAGTGTGTAAGACTAAAGGGGATCTTTTGGCAGAAATGGAGTAGCGTATTTATAATGATGTTTTCATTAGTGTTTGGTCATCTGACACTAAGATTCGTGTTTTCGTTAAATTAGAATGACCTCATGTTTCACCGCCATGCTTCTACAGTAGCCTAGAACGGACAAACCAAACACAGAGAGGGCCATTGGCATGTTTAGATTACCTGAAGGCCACCGTAGGGAGAGAAAATACTTGTTCGTAAAAATCAGTTAATTGTTGGGTCACCTGACCTGACGAGAGCCCTGTCCTTTCTGCTCTCAGGGTGGGACGGACCCACCCCAGTAGCCCGCTGTGAGGTCTTCATCGGCCATATTCCAAGGGATGCCTATGAGGACCTGCTCATCCCCCTGTTCAGCTCTGTGGGCCCACTGTGGGAGTTCAGGCTCATGATGAACTTCAGCGGGCAGAACCGTGGCTTCGCATACGCCAAATACAGTTCGTCGGTTGTAGCTTCTAACGCGATCCGCCTGCTGCACGGCCACATGCTGGAGCCCGGCTTCCGCCTCAGCGTCCGCCGCAGTACAGAGAAGAGACGCCTCTGTGTCGGAGACCTGCCAGCCACCACCAGGCAAGAGGACCTGCTGCAGGTACAGTGGCACTGTGGCTTGTCTTTGTCCTAGCATGACAGGAGCACCCGTTCTGTCTAATATTAGTCATTGTCTGAAGTACTTGTTTTTCTTCGAACTAAAAACATGGCTGAGTAACATCCTGCTGCCTGTCTGCAGCAGGAAGTACCATAGAGGTGGTTTTAAGGCTGCGACTGCTTTGTGGGTAAATGTCTCCAGGTCCTGCGTGAGCTGGCAGAGGGTGTGGAGAGAGTGTCTCTGAAGGCCAGGCCTGGTATAGAGGGAGTGTCAGCCATAGTGGCCTTCTCATCCCACCACTGTGCTTCTATGGCCAAGAAGATGCTGGTGGAAGGTAGGTGAACTCCTGCTGATGCTGAATCACTGCCAAAATCCTGCACATACAGTGGGAATCACCCAGGACAAATTCCATGTTCAGATGATTTTTAAGTGAAAAGAAGTAAATCCAGCCTCCTGCAGCACAGAGGCATTATTAATGTCACATATTGTGACCATAGTGAACGATGTTAGAGACGAGTGTTTCCTTCTGTACAAAACAGCTGTGGTACTTCCTGCTTCACTTCCTCTTGTCTGTCTCCAGCGTTCAAGAAGCATTTTGCGCTGACTGTCTCGGTCAAGTGGCAGTCAGAACCGAATGTGAACCCGGGCGATCCACTGCCTGCACAGAAACCTCCAGAAGGCCTCCTGGCGCCCCCCCCAAATTCCCCAGGGCCCTCAGCCCTGCCTCCTCGTCTGGCCAGCCACGCATCCATTACCCCGGGTTTCTGCAGGGCAGTGGGAGGACCCGCTACCCCCCCATACCCTCACCCTCCCTGCTCCTCTTCCTCCAAGGGGCAGCTAGTTTCTGCAGGATCGCCAGTGATGCTCCTGCATAAGGTGTGTGAGGCGACTGGGGTTGGCCAGCCGCTCTATAAGATGTACTACAGCCATGCTGGGCCGGGTGGATTCCTGTATTTTAGCTACACAGTGTGCATCCCCAGGTTAACCGCGCCCTTCAAAGGGCTGGTAATGATCCTGCCGGGACCCACTGTGACTGCCACGCTGGAGAAAGCTCGGCAGGCTGCAGCCAAACAGGTCCTGCTGAGGGTTTAAGAGAACCAGTTAGCCCGCTGACGACTTGGCGAATACCAGCAGGTCTCCACCTGCAGCACTGTTTCAGAATCTGTTAGTCTAAGATGTTATGTATCCAAGAAAAGATGTTTGATCTTAAATGTAGTTAGTTCATTTCTGCATGTTTTTATTAGAGTTGCAGTGGACCCGTTTGTCTCGTTTGAACTTCTGCAGTTTGTTTTATGCATGCTTTTCTTTGTGTGTTATTGTTGGATGGGTTCCTCATTTTAATTAAATGAGATCTGAAAAGAAAATGTGATGGTATTGTTACTTCATGGAGATGGTTTGGACTGGAATCCACTCCATTTGAGAGGATCATTAAAAAAAAGACCAACTTACAAAAAGTGGGAAGGACTGTGGTGCTCTGAACTCTGTTGGCATCAGAGAAGTATGGTCAGCAACTCACATCGGATCACATTTGGGATATGGCCATTTAAGGAAATTCAATCAGGGATTCAGTTTTGTTTAAATGATCTGGTTTGGAGCTTCAATAATCTTAAAATCTGAAATGGTCGGTGACACCAATTTACAAAAAACTTATTTATGCAGGTTTTGCAACTAAATAAAACTAAATGTCAGGATGGTTTGATAGTAGCAGAAGTGTGCTGACCCTTTCAGTGGACAGGTGGACAGCAGGCAGACACCCTTTGACTGTAACGGAGTGAAAAAAAACTTTACATCAGAGTCAACACAGAAACCATGTTTGAGTGTTGAGCACAATGATGAACATGAGTGTGTTTATTTAAGACACTGGACAGAGCAAGCCTGTTTGATAAAGGTAGAAATGAGCCTTTTTGTTAACAGTTGAAGTTAGAAGTTGAACTGCGGCAACTCATAGATGGATTCAGGTAGACAGTAACAGAATTTCTCATCCTCAGTCCTGAGCAGATAAAAGAGGGACGCTGCTCTAAAATGGATTTTCCTTATTGATGACCAAACTGACCTCCAGCAGCTTCATCTGACGGAGTCTAAGAAACATTGCTTGGACATGAATAGCTTGATTAGCAGCATCTGTTGCTCAGAGCACACCACTGTGTGATGATAATGAAAGCAGGTACGTGTCCCTCGGATACAGAATCCCTACATTTACATGACTGCTGTTCATGTTCTGGATGTTCTCTAATGATAGAGAACATCCAGAACATACAACACCTCCAGTTAGAGTCATTGCTTTTGGTTTCCTGTTCTGATACAGTCTTAACACACGGGCTCCATTTAACACTAGTGTATGTCGCTGCTGTGAAAATGAGACTGGATGTGTGTTTTCAGTGTAAGGCTGCACTGATGTCCAACATGCTTTAGAGAGGACTAGACAAGAAATTCAGCGTAAGGTTTCGCTTGAAGAGCGCAGAGCGTCTTGTGTTTGAACCAATCGGGTGATGCGGCTGATGAGGCTGTAGCTCCACAGGAAGGAGCGGCTACGCCTCAGAGGTCCTCCTCCTGATCTCAGCGATCAGCTCAGCTCTGGAAATATCAAACTGTGGAGAAGAAACGAGAGAAGAGCACAGTCACACACAGTCTCACCCCACATCATTCAGGCAGGAGCTGCTTTGTGTTCTATATAATCAAATGTTGAGTGGCTTCAT
Organism: Toxotes jaculatrix; assembly: GCF_017976425.1. NCBI lineage: Eukaryota > Metazoa > Chordata > Actinopteri > Toxotidae > Toxotes > Toxotes jaculatrix. The sequence continues at coordinate 902,490 of NC_054395.1, read as the reverse complement.
AAAACACAGTGTTTGTGGAAAGTCTTAAAACCTGAATAGTTTACATCTGCACATCGCTGCCCACAGCTGTTTGGCATGAATGTGTGTGTGTGACAGCACAAATAAACTCTGAACACTGTGTGTCAGTTGTACCTCCTCTCTGGTGGCCACGTTGCATAGTTTGACCACTCCATCCTTCAGCTCCTGTTCTCCCAGTATAGCCACCAGGGGGATGCCCGACTCCTCACAGTGCTGCAGCTGACTCAGCAGTTTGGGGCTCTTCTTGTACATCACCTCTGCCTGGATACACACACAATTTAATCACCTGTACTTTTCAGAAACCCACTTTCATTCTTTAAAGTATGGCTGTCAAAAATGTCTTTCCAGATACCCCCCCCCCCCCAGTTCCTCCACTGCAAAATAAAGACATCCTGCACTGTGAGAAATATCAACTGGGTTAACCTGAAATGGAATGTTTCAGTACAGATATGCATCTCCATATAACAAACACATTAAAAATCTCATTTAAAATAGTCAAACTGTGATTATCAAAGTGTTAAATGATGACGTGTGTTCCACTGCGTTACATGAATCAAGAACCCTTCACACTTTCACTCTAGAGTTTAACTCAAAATGGAGCCTTAGAATTTAGAATTTGGGCCTTAATACCAATCAGTCATGGTCTGAATGTCACAGTCTGTCTGAGTATTGTTGCTGACCATGTTCATCTCTTTATGCCAGATGCCTTTATGTGAACTGTGGCCATAAAGTTTATGGCCACAGTTCACCATCGTCAATGGCTACTTCCAGCAGGATAATACCACGACTTTTAACACTAGTGTAACAGAGCTGCTAAGAGCAACCACAAGTTAAGAGACGAAACCAGAAAGGGAACAAACAAAAACACTGACAGGTCACATGAGGTCAGTACAGAACAAACAAATCCCTCACACACCTTAATCCCAGCATTCCAGAGCTCAGTGACGAGTCTGAGTCTCTCCTCCAGGAGGTTCTTCTGAGCAGACGCCACCATGACCTGAACCTCTGTGGTATGAACCTTCTCCGCTGAGAGCTGAACACAACAACACTGTTACAGTCTGGACATACACACGACTTATTATCAATACACCAATTTAAAAAACTAAATGAACTGGCAGAAAAACAAAGATGCATTTCAGTCATTTTTTTATTTTACATTACCTCAGCCTTCTGCTCCATGATGGAGAAGATCCTCTCGATGCCAATGCTGACGCCCACACACGGAACTTTCCTGCCCTTTGGGTCGAACATGCCCACCAGGCCGTCGTAGCGACCCTCTCCAGCCACGCTGCCCACACTGACATTCTCCTCTGTATTTGCCCCGTGTTGGTTGTCATTGGTTACTGGAGCCACACCTGCCTGAGTCAGCACTGCCTCATAAATGATTCCTGTGTAATAGTCCAGGCCGCGGGCCAGACTGAGGTCGAACACCAGCTGGAGATGATGGAGTGTGAAAAGTGGAGTAAAAACAGAACCAGAGAAGGTATGATGAAACAAAGAAAGTATAAAATTGTTATTTAAGAATTACTGAAAAAAAAAAACCATTGTGATTGGAGGCCTGAGTAACAGCATGTCTCACCTTGTCTGTGACCTGGAAGAGCTGCAGGTAGCTGAAGAGCAGCTTGATGTCTGAGAGGCCAGCACAGGCCTGCTTACTCTGAGACATCTTCTGGTCCTGAAGGAGGCGTTCTGCTAAGTCCATTCCACCTGCAACACAAACAGTTGCACATCTAGAAGACACAGAGCAACGCAGGCATTTACTTGGACCTGTGTTCGCTTCCACTTGATGAACTTAAGTTCAACTCCTGAGGGAAAGATCTGGCTCTTTAACTGCTAAATGCTCCACCATGTTCAGCAGCTGGTCAGTAACCGTGTGTGTCTGTACCTTTGCTGATGAGCTGAAAGAGGCTCCGCACAGCAGCAGAGCTGGTGATAACTCATCATCACTGTGCTGCATCAAATTTAGAGGTGTTTCTAATATTCTGCCCCCCCTCATGTATGATGAGCAGACAGTTTTAATCTGCCTGCTGACTGTGCCGCTGACAGGACAGCTGGTTCTGATGGCACATATATGGAGGTTGTAGTTGGTGTGAATTAAACCGATGAATGCTTTACTAACACCAGAGTGCCCCTGATGTCTCATATATTGTATGAATTGGGGGAAAGTCTCCTCCTGCATACTGATGTACTCCCCAATCTGGTCGGCAGCTTCCTCTGACAAGCCCTTCTCATTCACCATCTCCTTCTTCACGTCCTCCCAAGCCATCTAGAAGGATGAGCAGCATGAGGAATTGGGTCAAAGCCACACAGCAACATGACAACATGGGTCAACATGACACTAACCATAACTATAGTCTGAAAGTCTGGCCCCTCATACCAATAGAAACAAGTGCAGAGCACCGTCTACACACCTACTTGCATATTTCTTCCTCTAGAGAACTGAAAGCTGTAAACAGGAGTAAGTCTGCATACCTTATCCAGTTTATCCACTGTTGAACAGATGGTACGGAACTTGTCATCTGGAACAGCACATACAGCAAACATCCCATCGAGAATGCGTCTGTCGTTGACCTAGAAATGGAGGACGTGGTTACAGAGTTGACACCAAGCGATCATGGTCCGTACTTCTACATATTCAACTGAACAGCTGTGACGAACCTTGATACGGAAGTCTCCGAGGTCCAGCTCACTCAGGATTTCGTGGACGATCTTCAGACACTCTGCGTCTGGGATCATGGCGTCATACTTCCCTGCTATGTCGAAGTCCTGACACACACACACACACATTCATTAATTGCAGTAGTGCAGACAAAGTCCCAGATTTGTAAGTGTATTAAATCAGGTCTGATGCCAAAAGACCAAAAAACACGTGGATGATTCACACATTGGTAAAACTCTCGGTAGCGTCCACGGGTCATGGCTGGGTTGTCACGGCGACAGACCTTAGCAATGTGGTAGCTTTGATGTTGGTTATCTTGTTCATTGCCAGGTAGCGGGCAAAGGGCACCTGAAAGAGGAAAGGTCAAGGACAACACACCGCTCTCTGCTTTGGAAGGACCTGAAATGTGGGGATGAACACAGTAGTGTTAATTTTAATTTAATTCAGTTTATTTTTCCTTTATAGAGTGTATTTATTGCTCCTTGTGACTGCTGCTACAAACGAATTTCCCCATGGGGACTAATAAAGTATCTCTTAATCTTAATCTTAAATCGGTCAATAAAAAATGAAAAATATTTATTGACAACCCTTTTCTCAGTTCTGATTCGTCTACAATCCACCTATTTTTCATGGTGCTTTCTGGAGAATAACTGCTGAGTAACTTCAGCAAAAAATAACAGCAAGAACAATTCAGTGGTTACTACTCCTCTACTGCTGTCTGCTGTGACTGAGTGTTCAGATCACAGTGCTGTCAGCAACCTTTTATAACTTAACTATGAGCAGGAAGCACACTTTTAATTTCCCTGGTTGTGTGAAAATCTGATGATGAACAAAAACATTAAAATGTGGATCCAGTGGATAAAACATAAGATGACAGACTGATATAGGAGTCTAGTGTATGGAGATAAGGTGTATTTAAGAAATTTTTTTTTAAAAAGTCAGGAACAATGGTGAGTCTGTAGAAAAACACATATCTACAACAAGCACAAACCACGAAACCACAAGCAAACTTCACAATAATCTGACATCTAACAGAAAGAGGCTTTTGTGAAAACAAAATGGCATAAATTATGGAAAAGTAAGGTATTAATTCTGCATATGAAGGATACAGTGAGGTCATATCTGAGGGACAGCAGCTCTCCTCCTTGGTCTTTGAGATCGTAGATGAGCTTGGAATCCTCTCCATACTTCCCTGTCAATGTTTCCTACGAACCAACAGGAAGATAATGTTTGAGTTTCCCAGTCTTCACATGCTCACCTAATATGTGGCAAACATGATGAATTGTAATGGAAATCCACCTTTAGTTCAAAAACAGGTGTGTCGATGGTCTCTACTCCGTGGCGTTTGAAGCAGCCGATGATGGTGTTGAAGACTTTCTCTCTGATGGCCATCTGCTTGGGGTTGTAGTCCCTCGTTCCCTGACAGAGAAAGACATTTGCTTTATTTCCATCTGTCTGTTATATGAGCTTTAATGAGAGTTTAAAGAATTTAGTGTACTGCAAAAAATAATGATGCGGGGTGTCTGTTGCTCTTTTTGTCATTTTGTCAAATGAAGATGAAACTGCGAACCGCACCACTACCGCTAGCAGGCTAATCTGCCTAGCATGTTTCCACAGTGTGTTTACATCCAGGTAGCAGGAAAACAGGTAGACATTTGGTAACACAGATTCCTTTTTTTATTTTCTATTTAAACAGTGCCCTGTATGCACAGTGTGTGCATGTGTGTATTTGAATAGAGCCGGCTTACCTTTGCTGTCTTAAGCACAAACTGATGTTTGCCATCATGTCCTCCTGAGCCTTCAGCTCCAGAAGTTTGGCCACCTCCTCATCAATTTGCAACACACACACAGACACACAGACCAGGAGGTAAGAGCTTTGTGAACACTTGCTGTAAAAGTCCTGTAAGTGCCACACTGCACTGGTCACCATTAGCAAGAAACCTGAAAAACTACACATGATTTTACAACAGGAAATGTTTCCAAACACACACATTCACGCAGCACCAGAGGCCTACTTGAGCCACAGTGATCCCCGGAAAAGAGTGCAGAGATCGGGCACGTGTTGCAGTCCGAAAGCCCACCAGACCAAAGCAAGCACGAATACAAAACACGCCCAGCATGTTCATCCGACAGAATGGGGGATACAAAAAAATAAGTTTAAAAAAAAAAAAAAAAAGTCCAGAAATTGGACAAGCACAAGTTCAGGAGTGCATCATAGGTACAGCATTTTCCAGTGGTATTGTCCAGGGCCAGCCACAGCAGCCAATCACAATGGTCGGTAGAAGCGTTGTGCAATGACATCCAGGAGGGTCGAGGGAGCGAGTTGAGGTCATCCACAGTCAGGCAGGAAGAACAGGAGAAAAGTGGTAAGCAACCCTAGCACTAGGGGAGGGTGGGGCATGACGCATCATCACCATCATCATCACAGCGTAGAGGACAGAACATGAGATGTACCAAGTCAATCAAAGCAAACTGCCCAATACAGCCCTCATATACAAACACACACGCAGACAGAGACGGACAAACAGACAGAGTCCTGCTCTTACCCTTGTGTGTCTAGTGTATTGACTGCATTTGTGTTTAGTATTTTAAAAAGCTCCTAACAGTTAAAAACTTTGATTAAATACTTCATGTTTCCTAAAATACAAGTGAATAAACATATTGTCAAATCTGAATTTTGTTCACAGCCTCTGATTAACTCACAAGTAAGTATCAGGCAGTTCCTCTTCCGAGTCTTCTGAGGAAGTTTTTAAGGCTATGTACAGCTGATAGCGCTTTGCATTTAACATCTGAAAAGTGGCTTCTTCTGACTTTTGTTAAAACATAAAATGTTCTAGAAAAAAAACATTTGAATGTTTCTCAAAGTAAGGTATCGAAAAAGAATCCTTTGGCGTTGTACTGGCAATAGTATCAAACTTTTACATACCATAACCAAAACTGAAAGTATTTTACATAAACAGCAACACAAATTAGTGATGTCTGACCCTTATCAAAACACACAGGACATGTTGTGACAATATTTTTGTTATTATGATAACTATTATGGATATTTGTTCAGTCTGAATGGCACGCCACTAAACTATAATTTTAGGGTTAGGATTTGGGACACTCTCTTTCACTCAAGCTTCAACATTTAATGTACTGATAATACTAGTAAGGAAAGTAGGTCTCACACTCAGACCCAGGAACAAGACTATAACAAGAAAATGAGGGAAAAAAGACATACTGAGGCTATCTGTGAACTATTCAGATATGACACATTCACTAAAAAGCAGGTGACATAATAACTCCTTACCCATTAGCATTTTAAACTCTTGTTATTAAATATTTGTGTCACACAAAACTTAAATTACAATGGTGAAGATTGGCACCTAGAACCTGTCTCAGGTGAATTCCTATGTGCTATGTGTGGCATTATGTCCATATCAGACCTAAGATCTTCTCCAATCTGGTGGCATCTGAAGAAACCTGATTAGTTACATACTCCAAAATTCTGACAAATATCATCCGTCTGTGTTAATAAGGGAAGTTATTGCATCAGCCACTTTTACACATTTTGGGTTGAGAAACTTAAAGCCAGTGTTTAAACGCATGGTGACAGAGAAGTCTAAAAACTTTAGATTAGATGGTGAAGGATTAGAAAGTGTTGACGATCTGCCAGAGGAGAGAGATCGTATTATCGTCTATAGGGCACATTCTATTAATTGCAGCTCTATGCTTGCACACAGAAGCACCAGGAGTTTTTTTTTCCCTTGGGCAACTAACAGCCCGCTTCACGTGGACATGACCAACCAATCATGGCGAAGTATGAGCAGTACTGATTTTTTTTTTTTTACTAGCCTCGCTGTTTTAGTCAAGGTGTAGCGGGTAGCCATGGCCGACTACGAAAGTGAAAGCTTGGAGTTGGTCCCCAAAAAGAACTCCACTTAAGTCGTATGGACAGTGTTGGGGAGTAACGGAATACATGTAACGGCGTTACGTATTCAGAATACGTAACGCTGTTACATGTATTCCGTTACTCCCCAACTCTGCGTATGGAACTGGTTTGGGTTTTCTCCAAACGACAAAGCGCAAACACAACGAACCTCTTTAACCACCTGAAGAGGCAGCATCCGAAACAATTTGCTGAGAGCCAAGCAGCGAGGCCAACCATACATCAGCCAGTGGTAATGGCTAAAGACATTACACAGAAACAACCAAATATAACACAAGCCTTTGATAAAAGCACGCCATATGAGAGAAGTAGCAAACGGTGGAAAGAGGTGACTTTTTTTGCCTTTATAACTAAGTTTTTACACAGAAAATAGTTTGGTTCTAAATTAACTTCACTGTAAAAATGAACTGTGATAAAATCGTGATCGTGATTTTACCATTAAAAAATCGTGATGTGATATTTTTGCCATATCGCCCACCCCTACTCAGACATCAAGCAATTTAATGTCGACTCACTTATCTAACACTGAACATATATGAACCAGACTCTTTGCGTCTTTCAGTTAAACTGACGTATAAAAACAGCAGAAGAAGATGTTCTCATTTTAAAGTTAATGATGTTAAGCGTTTCACTGAACGTAACCGTCAGTGGATATAGTGACTCGGTATATAAATCAGACAGCACCGTTAGTTCAACACAGCAAGATGCACTAAGGGCCGTAATAATTTGACACATTGCCAACCGGCGTTTGGTCTTGTTTTTTATTTTAGCGGCTAACTTGCATATGGTTTTGTTTAGCCTGCTAGCTCCATTTTACTTTGCGAAACGTGTACTATTTTTTTGTTATGTTTTGTGCGGATACTAATTTGTGTTCTTTTTTCTGTTGTATTTCAGTTTTACAAAAAATAAATGACGGTGTGTGTCCTAAAACAAGAAAAGTCGCACTCGTCCTTTGATGTTAGCTGGCTGTCTAGCCTCGCAAGATTAGCTTGGTGAGGGCAGCACATAAGCACTAGTGATTTAAATATATAATTTGGAATTAGGTAGTTATTAGTATGGTACATTTGGAAGAGCTAGTAATTTAAATTTTATTTTTGGGATTCCATCTTACCTGTGTCAGACATCCACGAAGTGCTTCTCATCTCTAATGAAGATACAGTTCCTGGAAGGCGTTACCATACTCTTAACCAGACCCTGTCATTGGTTGATTGACAGCAATTAAGGAATGTTTTGGCTTGTGCTCCTTTTGGAATCGATTTAGCATGAAAGACTACTTATTTGGAAGGTAGTACCGAAATTTTATATATTATTATTATTATTATTATTATTAGAAAGCCCATTTACAAATAATAGTTGCATTCGTACTGTTAGTAGTTGTATGTGAATATAATTTCCTAACTGTCCGTGAACGCACCTCGATTGTGAATGTACGGCAAACTTACAGACACCAGTTCTTTTCTTTTGCCCAAGCGGCCGTAATGGTCAGCAGTGTCGCCTGTTAACTTCAAATGTGTACCCTGAAGTGTTTAGTGCGTACATGCCTAAAAGGTGGGTGTAATGTTCATTTGAGAGTTATTCCCTTGTTTAGTAGCCTGTTGATAACGGCTAAGTTAGCCTATGAGCCGTACGAGGCTATATGTTTTATTTATTTATTTTTTTATTTATTCATTTTTCTCGATCAGCAGTTGCAATAACTCAAAATAGTAATACAAAAAATGAAATAAAATAAAATAAAATATATTCCAAAATAAATATGCAAAATACAGTGTTTCATGACCAAAAATTAATAAGCCTTCCTCACCAACAGGAAGAACAAAAGAAGGAAAGAATGACACATACAAAAAGAACAGGAAAAAAAAGAAGAAAAGTGCGATCGAGAAGGAGCAGTGGGAAGCACAATGCTTATTCAAACTGCCCCTTTGTACCATTATCTCTGTAGAGCAGAGATAGAGTCTACAACAACATGAACTCAATGACAATTATACAATACGATATCCCATGTAATATGCCTCTGTGCACATACATACCACACATACCGTTACTTGCATGCAATATGCAGTGTAATCAGTTCATGTATGTATGTACAGTATATCTACATACATCCACATCCATACCACCTACACTGCATATACACACCTATACATGTACACAGCCCTAAAAATAAAATAAATAAATAAATAAATAAAGATAAAAAACAAAACAAAACAATATACTTCTACTAATGTAGTCTTGTACTACAGAAACTCCGCACATGTACCTATGCAAGTTGCAGCCCCTCATCCCTGTACCTATTAAAGATCATCTGTTTATATTTATTTTTAAATTGTCTGAAGTTTGCACCTTGTTTAAGCTCCACATCCAGTTTGTTCCACAGTTTTACTCCACTGCTTGATATGGTAAATCTTTTCATAGTTGTTCGAATCCTGCGAATTTTGAAATTTAGCTTATCTCTCAAATTGTACCCACCTTCTCTATCATAAAACGTTATCTGTAAATTTCTTGGTAATAAGTTGTTTCTGGCTCTGTACATGAACAGTTCTGTTTGAAATTCAATGATGTCATACAGTTTGAATAATTTAGATGTCAAAAACAATGAATTAGTATGTTCACGAAATCCTACATTATGAACTATTCGAATGGCTCTTTTCTGCAGTATATAAAGTGGTTTCAGTGAACTTTTATAAGTGTTTCCCCAGACCTCTGAACAGTAATTTAGATAACGTAAAACCAGTGTACAAAACAGAATGTGGAGCGACTTGTTATCCAGAAAATGCTTAGCTCTGGCCAGAACTGAGATGCTTCTGGATAATTTTGTGTGAATGTGCTTAATATGTGATTTCCAGCAAATTTTTTCATCTACTATCACTCCAAGAAATTTAGTCTCATGGACTCTTTCTATATTTACCCCCTCTATCTGCACCTGTGCCCCCATATCTATTCTATTGCAGCCAAATATCATAAATTTTGTTTTGTTCAGATTTAGTGATAACTTATTCTTGTCTAACCATATTTTTATTTTACCAATTTCTGCAGTGATAGTGTCCAAAAGTTGCTGTAAATTCTCACCAGAACCCAAAATGTTTGTTTCATCAGCAAATAAAATAAATTTCAGAGTTTGTGATATTTTACATATGTCGTTGATATAGATGGTAAAGAGTTTGGGGCCTAATACTGACCCCTGTGGTACGCCACAGACAATGTCTAGACATTGCGACTGATACTCTCCCAGCTTCACAAATTGTCTCCTGTTTTTCAAATAACTCCCAACCCACTCCAATGCTAACCCCCTAATCCCATAGAGTTCCAATTTTTGTATCAATATTTCATGATTTAAAGTGTCAAATGCCTTTTTTAGATCAACAAACAGCCCAAGTGCATATTTCTTTTTATCAATAGAATTTGTGATTTCTTCAGTGAGTTCTGTTAAAGCTTGTGCTGTTGATCGGTTATTTCTGAATCCGTATTGGCTGTCTGAGAGTAAGTTTTCGAGTCTATTATTGAAAAGTTTTTCTAATATTTTAGAGAATTGTGGGAGAAGAGAGACAGGTCTGTAATTTGTGAAGTGGTGAGTATCTCCAGTTTTGCATAGGGGAATAATTTTGGCTATTTTCATACTATTGGGAAACAGACCAGTTTGAAATGAAAAGTTACAAATATGTGTTAATGGTTTAGAAATACCCACAATCACTTTTTTCACTATTTTCATATCTATGTCATTATTATCTGTGGATGTTTTGTTTTTGCATTTATTAACAATATCCAATATTTCTTTTTCTTCTACAGGTTTAAGAAACATAGTGCTTGGATTTCTTTCTATAAGATTATCATTAGATGCGAATACATTTGGGATTTCTTTAGTTATTTCAGGTCCAACATTTACAAAAAAATTATTACATTTATTAACCACATAATTCTTGTTATTAATAATCATATTGTTTTCTATAAAGTAATGTTGATACTTAATCTGTCTAGAACTATTCCATGTACCCTTAATATTATGTTTATTATTATCCAGAAAATTATGATATGCTTTTTTACAGTTTCTCAAAATATTGGTTAGTTTGTTTTTGTATTTCTTATATTTATTTTCTGCTTCTTTAGTTCTGCGTTTTATAAATTCCCTATAAAGTAAATTTTTCTTTTTGCAGGCATTCTGTAGTCCCTTCGACATCCATTGATTATCTTTATAATTTTTCTTTCCATAGTGTTGTTTAATTGGGCAATTTTTATCATACAGTACTTTGAATATTCTTAAAAATTCGTCATATGCTTTATTAATGTCACTTTCTTTATATATTCCTTCCCAGTCTTGTGCAAGTAAATCATTTAGTAATGCTACCATGGAATTTTCTGTTCTCACTCTTCTATATTGCGGTATATTGTCATACATGTTATTCAAATGACTGCAATTATAAATTGTAAAGACTGGAAGGTGGTCACTGATGTCATTTACTAATAATACACCTACTGTGTTGTTTTCAATGTCGTTTGTGAGTATATTATCAATCAAAGTTGCACAGTGGGTAGTAATCCGGCTTGGTCTTGTGATTTTAGGGTATAGGCCAATGCTGTATAATGAGTTGATATATTCCTCAGTCATTTTATGATTATTTGGATTCAGCAGATCGATATTAAAGTCACCACAGATGAACATGACCTTGTGTTTTGATATTACAAAGTGTTCCTCCATCCAGTCTTTAAAAATGTCTATGTTAGACCCAGGGTTTCTGTATATACAACTTACAATGGCATTTTTCATTTTTTCCATACATATTTCTATTGTAATGCATTCAAGTATATTATCTACCACCATTGACGTCCTTTCAATCACCTTGTAGTTATAACTCATATCCACATACAGAGCCACACCACCACCTTTTTTATTTTTCCTGCTCATATAAATTAATTCATATCCTTTGAGTTCAAAGTCCATACCCTTTTCATTGTTAATCCAAGTCTCAGATATTGCAATTATGTTAAAAGGTTGTGTGAAATGACTTAGGTATTCCTTAATGAAAAGTTGGCATACATGCTTCTACTGTTGAAGTGGATTATTGACAGTTTGTTTACAATTTTGAATGTACTATTATACTGATCGTCAGTATAATAATGGCAGTCATTGTTGATATTCAAGAAAAAGTTATCTGGATCAATGTCATTTTCAATGTCCTGTGGTTTTTAGTTGATGTGTGTGTTAGTTGTATTGGTACACATATTTCAGTCTTGAGTCGGCATACCTTATTCTGAGTATTTGTCCAGATCCTCACTGTTCCTGATGACCATAACCTTGGCTTGCTCCGGTGTTCCGTTTAATTTAATGAATATTTTACAGTTCGTGGTCCATGTGTTCTGGATTTTGCCTTGTTTTCTTAGTAAGCGGGCTTTCCTGGCGATTTCGGCGTTTCATTTAGTCAGATGCTCGTTAATGAAAACGTTGGATCCTTTCAGTTTCCTTCCTTGTTTTAACAGTGCGTTTTTGTACTTTCTGTTTATAAATCGCATGATGATGGTTGAAATGCTGTCATTTTTCAGGGGCAGAGGGTGACATGCTTCGATGTTGTCAGCACTCACCTCAATCCCCTTGGACTCTAGAAAAGAAAGCACCTGTTGCTCCGCGGAGCTGACATCTTGCTCATTGGGCTCCCCCACCTTCGCCGCTTGAGCGTATGTCCGGGGCTTGATTCGGAGCCCAGTTACGATTACATCGTTCATTCTGCTGTACTACTCCAGCTCGGCCCACTCTGCTCTCCAGGTACGCAAGACGCCGGTCTTTTTCAGCGTTGTGGATTCGGAGCGCTTTCACTTCCTCAACCAGGTTCAGGATGGCTTTCTGCTGCCGTTTAACATCAGATATTTCCTCTGACATAAAATCCAGCGATCTATCTCGTCGCCTTCCTCGGCTGTGAGTGCCTTCTTTGGAGGCATGTTGCCAAGTATCAGAGGTCGCTCCCACGGTCAGCTGTTAGCCTTAGCCACCCGCTAGCTAGTTTCCCAACTAGCTAACTAGCACCGTAGTTCAGTCCGTGTTCCAAAATCAGTGTCTCAAACCAGGCAGTGATCAACCGAGAGTATCAGCAGATAGTCCGATATACTTGATCCAAATTCAGATGTCAAAATACACAAAACAGTCCGAAGCCAAAATACACAATCCTCAAGCAAGCACCCGCCAAGCAATCGCAATCACAAACAGGAAGTCCGATGTTAGCTTGTTGTAACGCTAATACGTTCCGTCTGCGTTTACAGTCTGTTCATATGCTTTTGCTTACGTCAGTTATAAGTATTGAACTTCACTGCATATTATACTTACCGTTTTTATGTATTCTCGTTCCAGACCACAATGAAACACACACACACTCTCAAACACTCGCTCCCTCACTCACTCCTTGGCTCTTACACTCATTCATTCACACATACCCACGCATTAAAGGAAGTACAGAATAAACCAACCAACTCAACTGGATGTCTGGCGTGTTCTTTAATCGGGACACCTCTGTACTTTGAAGCACTCTAAGAAAGAACATTCCTGGAGCCTCTCCTCTTCAATTATTATTATTATTATTATTATTATTATTATTATTATTATTATTATTTACTCAAAAAGTAGCGGCTTATAGTACGGAAATTGCAGTATATTATAATCACTGTGGTATTTACTGTACGCACTTCAACTCAGTTCTATTGTCCAAATTTGTGCATACAAACAAGGATTTTGAATCCGGTGTTTCTTTTCTCTCAGGCAGTACAGAACAACAACACAACCAATAGAACAACACCTTTTTTTGTTTTCACAAATACCGATTTGGATTTGTATTTGTATTTGTTTCTTTAAATGAAAGAATGTGTTCATTTATGTCCAGAACTTTTATTCTTTGTATTAAATGCAAATTATAAGACATAAGAGTTTTTAAAGAGCACATGTGACACAGCATAAAAATTGAATAAAAAGGAATATTCAGCATTTAACATTTGTGTACTCAAGGTGAAGACATGATTTAAATGCTCAAAATCTATATCAAACCAAACAGGAACAATTAACTTTCTGTTGTGTCTAACGGTTTTGACAAAACTAAGTTAAGAAAAACATATAATTAAGAACAAATGACATAAAACTTTACTTACATTACTTAATTGTTGAGAAATTGTTCTATAATCATGAGCATAGATTTCTTGTTTTTTTTTCAAAGTTCGAAACAGTTTTATCCAAATTCTCAACAATCTAATTCAAAAAGTGACAAAATAACAAAACACTAATGTCCTCATTACTTTATTGGAGGATAGGTCAGCCGTGAAGTTGACATTGTGTTGTCTTGATGCAGATATAAGTAGGAATATATTTACCTGGTCTGTCTGGTTTCAAATGTGGTCAAAGTTTTGGCAAGAGCTCACTATCACTGATGTATTATGTCACCCATGCACTATTAATCAAAATACCAAATCAAACTGTCCATCACACCCTCACAGATGAAAGTCTGGAAAATGTGAGAGTTGAACTTTTGAATGATGTCAGACAAAGAAACAGTGAGGTGGTGAAGCAAAACCCAGCAGCCAGAGAGTTTAAAGCCAGGTGGCCTGCATTCTTTCATATTGATGAGCTCAACACATGCTGGCTTCTTCCCCTCTTCTTATTATGCAGTTTCAGTGTGCAGCTGTTAAAATGTAAAGTCTGATAAGGTAAAACAAAAGATGACCAACATTTGGAGAGAGAATCATCTCCTGTTAAGGAAGCAGTTCTTTATTTTGGCCACTTGGGGGCAGAAGAACTCTATGGCAAGCTACTCTTCTAACTTCTAACAGATAAACGCTGACACTTCCACTTGAGACAAACTTCATTGTACAGTTGGACAATCTTTTACCCCAGCTGACATCTGTTTTCCAGAAGAAGGGAGGTGTTTCTGGCCAGAAACTATCCAAACATCTGCAAATCTGGAATTTTCAGATATCAGATTTCATACATGCAATATATTCACTGTGTAATTGTATTGTCCATATGAAGCCCCAGTTTGCATCACCAGTAACAGCCTGGATTATTTGCAAGGTGCAAAAATCATTTCTAAGGAAATGTCTTGTCTTTTTAAGGCAATAATACCATATGGGCTAGAGATGCAGTCATGTGATCAGACAGGTGCCAGTTCAATGCTGTTTTATCAGGTGGTGATAATAAGATCAGGCTGTAGATGTACTAAGCACCTGTGTGTTCAGAGGACAGTGTTGTTGTCAGTTGTACTGTATGTCCCTGAATAAACAGGAGTTAAAACAACATGTTCATATCTCACTTTGTTTTTTTGTTTTAATAAAAACTAGGCCATGCTTCACAGTTATTTAGTAGTTTAAAAAGGATGACCTGTTGCAGTATGTTTAACATAATATTGAGCTATATAGATCAAATGTGACAAAGCTGATTGGAAGTCAGTGTTTGTAGGTTACCACAGGTTGGATACTGGAAATATCTTTTGGAGTTATTTGTGTGTTTCTGAATGTTTTAATCGGTGGAATCTCTTCACACAGGCTACAAGTGATGTTAATCTCAAAAAGGCAGCAGTTCTCACGGCACTTTGCCTCCATCTTGGTGAGGATG
The DNA here is from genome assembly GCF_017976425.1 of Toxotes jaculatrix. Classification (NCBI taxonomy): domain Eukaryota; kingdom Metazoa; phylum Chordata; class Actinopteri; family Toxotidae; genus Toxotes; species Toxotes jaculatrix. The sequence continues at coordinate 887,304 of NC_054395.1, read as the reverse complement.
ATGGACTTCTAATTCAGGAGTATATGGTGAGTCAGTGTAATTGCTTTTTTTCTCCTCAGATATATTGTAACTTAGAACAGCACATGTTTACAGGAAGACTCCAAAGTCACTCACACCTTACCTAACCTAACCTGTTAAAAACCCATTGGGTCTTTTCCATGTCCTGACAGAGATGTCTGACTTGTGTAAAATCACATGTATAACTTAGCACACTGCACTGACTGTGGAATACAATATAACATTTGATGAACTCTGATGTTTCTAATGCTCCTCTAGAGATGTCTGTGTATCTAGATACATTAGATACAAAGACAACAGCTTTGATAAAAAATGTATATACACAGTAAGAAATTTCAAATAATAATAATAATACATTTTATTTATAGGCGCCTTTCTTGACACTCAAGGTCACCTTACATTATAAAAACATACACAATAAAACAAAAAGGGACAATACTGTTTAAGATAGACAATAGACAATGCAGTTGTGGTCAGGGAGTAAGCTAATCTGAATAGATGAGTTTTGAGTTTAGATTTGAAATGTGGGAGTGAGTCAGTGTTACGGAGGTCAGGTGGGAGAGAGTTCCAGAGCTGTGGGGCAGAGCGACTGAATGCTCTGCTCCCCATGGTAACAAGGCGGGCAGAGGGGACAGTGAGATGGATAGAGGAAGAGGATCTGAGGGTGCGGACAGGTGTGGCAGCATGGAGAAGATCGGAGAGATATGGAGGGGCGAGGTTGTGGATGGCTTCAAAAGTGAGGAGAAGTATTTTGTTGTTGATGTGGTGTGTGATGGGAAGCCAGTGGAGTTGTTGTAAAATGGGTGTAATCTGTTGGAAGGAGGGCGTGCGTGTGATGATACGGGCAGCAGAGTTTTGAACCAGTTGCAGTTTATGGAGGGTTTTATGAGGGAGGCCAAACAGAAGACTGTTACAGTAATTTAGACGGGAGGTAACTAGGCTGTGAACCAGAATGGCGGAGGAATGAGGAGTCAGGGAAGGACGGAGACGACTGATGTTACGAAGATGGAAGTAGGCAGACCGGGTGACATTATTGATGTGGGAGGTGAAGGAGAGGGTGCTGTCGAGGATGACACCCAGACTGTGTACCTGTGGAGAGGGGGAGACGAAGGAGTTATCAATGGGAATGGAGAAGTTATGGAGTTTGCTTAAGGTGTATTTTGTGCCTATTAAGAGAAGTTCTGTTTTGTTACTGTTTAATTTGAGGAAGTTTGAGGTGAACCAGGATTTTATTTCAAGGAGGCAATTGGTAAGGGAGGAGGGAGGGAGGGAGTGTGATGTTGGGTTTGGTTGAAGGGTAGAGCTGGGTGTCATCCGCATAGCAATGAAAATGAATGCAATATTTACGGAAGATGTGACCCAGAGGGAGAAGGTAGATGATGAACAGCAGGGGCCCCAAGACAGAGCCCTGGGGGCACGCCTGTAGTGACTGGGACTGAGTGAGAGGTAAATGATTTTAGCTGAATGAACTGAGTGCGGCCTGAGAGGTATGAGTGGAACCAGTTGAGGGGTGTGTTTGTGATGCCAATGGAGGAGAGTCTGTCCAGAAGGATGTTGTGTGAAATTGTGTCGAAGGCCGCACTCAGATCAAGCAGGAGGAGAATGGATAGTGAACCAGAGTCGGCAGCCAGGAGGCGGTCATTGGTGATTTTGAGAAGTGCAAATTCAGTGCTATGGAGGGGACGGAAACCAGACTGGAATTGTTCATATAAATTATTGCAGGATAAATGTGTATGGAGTTGAGTAGCAACTGTTTTTTCAAGACTTTTCGAAATGAAGGGAAGATTTGAAATGGGACGAAAATTATTGAGATTGTTGGGATCTGAACCGGGTTTCTTGAGTATTGGAGTTATAGCAGCTGTTTTAAGGGAAGAGGGAACAATGTTATTGTGTTTGTCCTCATCCCAGTTCAATCTCATGACTGGATTTAAAATTTCATTTGGAAATTTACTGTTTGGATGTAAAATAATTTCAGTATCTCACTATGAGAGACTCCCACTCACTCATTCACTCACTGTCACCACTGACACGGCAGATACACTTTGAAGTAGTGAAGGTATTTGGAAAGTTTTTTCGCTGCCCACGTGTGTGTGTGTGTGTGTGTGTGTGTGTGTGACACAGTTATTTTTATATTTTTAGGTTTCTTCAAAGTTTAGAAACAGACTTTAAACTGAGAAACCTCCTCTGTCAGAACATGTCCTCCACATTGCATTTTCTCATTAGAAAGAAAAATTCAGATTCATTTTACAGAGTTCAGTCCACTCATGTCTACTGCTGAGTTCAAAGCTCCTGACCTCTAAGAGCCTTGTTTCATAATTCATTTCCAGCCCACAGTGTTTCTGTCCTCCAGCAAACCTTTGGATGTCAGTGTGTCAAGCTAATGTTGGTGAATCTGAGGCTGTGTTGACTGAGAGAAGAAGCTGTGAGATCTTTTAGCCCCTGAGGAGTCACTCTGGACTGATTTGATAGATGCTCCACAAATAAAAGTGCTTCTCCACTCAACTAACTACTACTCCTCATATGGACTGTCTGCAGGAAGTGAAGCTGCTTTTGGTTTTTGAGTTTGCTGACCTTGCTTCTGAAGAGTGCAGACGCTTTTCTGCTTGCTCCCGCTCCTGCCAGCTTTTCTTACTTCTTTTACTTTTTTTCACAATCCAATTTTTATGACATTCTTTTAACTGCACTCAAGATTTTAACTACTGGATACCTGATTTTAACTACTGGATACCTGGATTTTAACTTCTCAACAACCGAACGGACCAGCTACAACTTAGTTTTGTCTATTCCTCAGCGGGGTTGAGAAATGTCTGGCGTACACAACACAACAAACTCACTTTGCCGAAACTGCTGGAAATATCTTAAGGAAATCACTGAGCTCCAGGTAAAGATTTTTGCTCTGGAAGCTGAAAAGGGACTTCATGAGACTCTCCCGATCACACCTGGTGGTAAGAAGGCTAAATCTTTGTCCACAAAAAGCAGTGTTAATTATGATACTTCTGCCTCTGATAGGCTAAACTTGGATGACACTGTGTCCTTTCCAAAACTTGTGAAAGCAGGACCTGAACAGTCTAATGCCATCTGGCATACACTCGGTGCCAAGCCAAAACGACACAGAAAGAGAAAGGTAAATGCTGATCACACTGGAGTATATGCTGCATCACCGGACATACAGCTCAGAAACAAATACCAACCACTGTCTGAGCTAAATGGAAATGAACCAGTAAACACTGCTGTAATTAAGAAATGTGAAATAAAGAATAAAATATCTCCAGAGAGAGATATACATGAAGGGAAGAAGAGATATCGGGCATACGGAGACAACGTATCTATGCCAAAAGTGAAGGACAGAGATATCTTGCTGCTTGGAGACAGCGCTATCAGTGACGTAAGGAATGAAAGACTCCACACATGCAGTTATCCCAGTGCCATGGTCACTGACATCGCTGGACTTCTCCCCCAGGTCATATCAAACCATCCAGGAGTCAAACATATCATTCTGCATGTGGGTGCAGTTGATACAGAGAGGGGCGTATCAGAAGTTCTAAAAAAAGACATCTCTGCGCTCTTAGAGATGGTCAGTAAATCAGATATACAATTTTTCATCAGCGGGCCGCTCCCAAACATTGATAGAAGAATAAATAAATTCAGTCGCCTGCTTGCACTGAATACATGGCTGGCCAAAGCCTGTGAGACAAAAGGAATGAACTTTATCGACAACTTCAACCTGTTTCGGGAACGTGACGACCTCTTCAAAGGAAAGGGCTGAATGGACATGGACTGAGGCGACAGATCACTTTCTCCACTCACTGAGGCACCAAACCCCTTCTGACCTTCCTCGAGGCCAGCCTAAAGCTCAAATGCAGAGTGAACATCACCCAAGGAGAGACAACACCCCTACTCCACCAGCTCTCCCGCAGAGAGAGCAACAGCTGCATGGTGACAACGACAGGACTGCTTCACTGGCCCTCCACATGGATCTCCCCATCCCACGTCCTCCTCTACAGCCCTGTACCCCCTCAACTGCATCCTCCTCCGACTCCCCAACATTCATCTCCCCGCCTGCTTCACCCCTCGGATTTCCAAGTCACATGGAGAGTCTGGTGAAGTCTGGGATAAAAATGGTTCCTCTAACTCCCAACCTAGCCAGATCAAGGGTGCTACTATCATCAAACACTGCAAACCCAACCAGCATCACCACCTCCAAAGCCCCCCAGATGCAGTATCTCCTCCCCTTCTTCCCCACAAATTATGCAGCTCAGGTCAACTCAACCCATCCCTCCTTCTTCCACGCCGCTAAACACACCATCTAGGCCTCCTCGACCGCCACCCAGACCACTGGTTGCTAAGGCCTTTAAAAGCACCAAGACTGCTATCAGGAACTAGGATGCCCAGGGTCTCTGCTGTTTGAGGACGTATAGCCACAATAATCCCTCTATCAACCCGAGGCCCAGGGAGAGAACACTCTCCCACAGTAAAGTAAATGTTTTTCCTGACGTTTCCAAGGAAAAGCCAGGACACAAAGTGCCGATTTTGATAAGAAAAAGGAAAAGAAAGTGTCAATTTTTAAGAAATACATCAACAAACCTAAAACCTATTCCATGTCAGCCACAGTCTGTCCCAGAATATGGACAGGTCATGGGTTTTAGTAAACTAAACTTAGCTCTTTTAAATATCAGATCCCTGGCAGGCAAATCATTCTTAATTAATGATTTTATTCAAAAGCACAACCTTGATTTTATGTTTTTAACTGAAACATGGCTGGGGCAAGATAACAGTGCAGCACTTCTTATCGAGTCAGCTCCTCCTAACTTTAGTTTTGTGAGTGAAGCTAGACGGCACAAGAAAGGAGGAGGAGTCGCCATTTTGTTCAATGACAGCCTCCAATGCAAGAAGACATCCCATGGAAAGTTTGACTCTTTTGAATATGTTGCTCTTCAAGTAAAATCCTCCTACAAAGCAATTTTCATAACCATCTACAAAACCCCAAAGTACAACGCAATGTTTTTTGATGAGTTTGCCAAACTGCTTTCTATTGTATGCATTGATTTTGATTGTGTTATTGTAGTGGGTGACTTTAATATCCATGTTGACAATCCTAAAGATGGAAGTGTTAAAGAACTCTTCAACATCCTGGACAACTTTGGACTTTTGCAGCATGTAACAGATCCAACACACAACAAGGGACATATATTGGATCTAATTATTTCAAAAGGTCTCAATATTTCTGAGGTTGTGGTGACTGATGTTGCTCTTTCTGATCACTACTGTGTTTCTTTTAAAACCATCACACCTGCTAATCATAACAAAGCTGAAGAAAAGGTGGTCAGAAAACGCTGTATTAATGATAACACCTGTGCAGCATTCACCCAGGCATTTGTACCATCACCAACCCTGCCCACGGCTCCCGTTGATGACCTTGTAAATAGTTTCATTTCCAAAGTTAAAACTATTATCGATCCAATTGCCCCGTTCAAGACCAAAGTTCTATCAGGAAGGAAAAAGTCACCAACCAAGAACTGAAAGTGGCAAGACAATCCTTTTCTGACATTATTGATAGAAACAGTAACAATGCTCACACGTTGTTTTCTGTTATAGACAGACTGACAAACCCAGAAGTATCAGTCCCACCTGAACTGCTCTCCAAAAGATCATGCAATGACTTTGCACTGTTTTTCACAGACAAAATATCAAAAATAAGACAGTTTGTAGTTCCAGCTCAGGTAAAACGATGATGTCACTTTTGCCTTCTTGTCCACCAGTTAACCTAGCACATTTTAACCTGCTAGATAATACAGCACTTACAGAACTTGTCAAACAACTAAAATCTACAACATGCTCACTCGATGATCTGCCAACAAAATTTTTCAAAAATGTTTTTAACTGCATAGCTTCAGATGTGTTGCAGATTGTCAACAAGTCTCTTGAGTCAGGGCAGTTTCCCCAAGCCCTGAAAACTGCAGTTATTAAACCTCTTCTTAAAAAATCTAATCTGGATGCTTCAGCTATGAACAACTACAGACCAATATCCAACCTTCCTTTTCTGGGAAAGATCATTGAAAAGGCTGCTTTTCAACAAATTCATGCATTTTTGGTGCAAAACAATCTTTTTAATGAATTTCAGTCTGGTTTTTGAGCACATCACAGCACTGAGACAGCACTTGTGAAAGTCTTGAATGACATACATCTGAATAATGATGCATCCAAAGTCTCTGTCTTGGTATTACTGGGCCTTAGTGCTGCATTCGATACAGTTGATCACAATATACTCCTTGACAGACTGGAAAACTGGGTAGGACTCACTGGCACAGTGTTGAGTTGGCTCAAATCTTACTTACATGGTAGGGATTACTTAGTCTCAATGGGTAACTATGAATCTGACCGAACTAAGATTACATACGGGGTTCCTCAGGGGTCCATTCTTGGACCACTTCTGTTCAATATCTACATGCTGGCCCTAGCTCAGATCATCGAACATCACAATATCTCTTACCACACTTATGCAGACGACACACAACTTTATATTTCAGTGTCCCCGCACGACCACAGTCCCCTACGTTCACTAAGCAAGTGTATTCAGCAAATCAATGAGTGGATGTGCCAGAATTTTCTCCAGCTCAATGCAGATAAGACAGAATTGATTGTTTTTGGCTCCAAAAATGAAATGTCCAAGATCAGTGCTCACCTTGACTCCATGTCACTGAAGGTTACAAATCAAGCTCGGTGTAATTCTTGACACAGACCTGAATTTCATCAACCATATAAAAGCTATCACTAAGTCTGCCTATTACCACCTGAAAAACATTGCTAGGATCAGGGGTTTACTATCCAAACAAGACACAGAAAAACTTATCCACGCATTCATTTTGAGTAGGCCAGATTATTGTAATGGCATCCTAACAGGTCTAAAGAAATCATCTATCAGACAGTTGCAGCTGGTCCAAAATGCTGCTGCCAGAGTCCTAACACCAGAAAAATGGACCACATTACACCTGTCCTCAGATCACTGCACTGGCTTCCTGTGAGTCAGAGGATACAGTTTAAAGTTCTACTCTTGGTCTACAAAGCACTGAATGGTCTTGGACCAAAATATCTCATGGACTTACTGGTTCCTTATGAAGCATCCAGACCCCTTAGATCATCAGGGACAGGCCTACTGTGTGTTCCCAGGGTCAGGACTAAACAAAGTGAAGCAGGATTCAGTTATTCTGCCCCTCACTTGTGGAATAAACTTCCGGAATACCTGAGATCAGCCCAAACACTCAGTTTATTTAAGTCAGGCCTAAAAACACACCTTTTTACTGAAGCATTCCCTTAAATTGTCTTAACTGCACTCTTCTTATTTAATTATTTTACTGTTTTCTATTTTTTCTGCTCCAATGTTTTAATATATTTCTTTTATTCTATTATTATATTATTTATGATTTTAATGTAATATGATTTGCTTTTATTCTATGATTTTAATGTAATCTGTAAAACACTATGAATTACCTTGTGTACGAATGGTGCTATATAAATAAACCTTGCCTTGCCTTGCCTAAAATAACTTCAGTATCTCACTATGAGAGGCTCCCACTCACTCATTCACTCACTGTCACCACTGACACGGCAGATACACTTTGAAGTAGTGAAGGTATTTGGAAAGTTTTTTCGCTGCCCACGTGTGTGTGTGTGTGTGTGTGTGTGTGTGTGTGTGTGTGTGTGTGTGTGTGTGTGTGTGTGTGTGTTGTGACACAGTTATTTTTATATTTTTAGGTTTCTTCAAAGTTTAGAAACAGACTTTAACCTGAGAAACCTCCTCTGTCAGAACATGTCTTCCACATTGCATTTTCTCATTAGAGAGAAAAATTCAGATTCATTTTACAGAGTTCAGTCCACTCATGTCTACTGCTGAGTTCAAAGCTCCTGACCTCTAAGAGCCTTGTTTCATAATTCATTTCCAGCCCACAGTGTTTCTGTCCTCCAGCAAACCTTTGGATGTCAGTGTGTCAAGCTAATGTTGGTGAATCTGAGGCTGTGTTGACTGAGAGAAGAAGCTGTGAGATCTTTTAGACCTTGAGGAGTCACTCTGGACTGATTTGATAGATGCTCCACAAATAAAAGTGCTTCTCCACTCAACTAACTAATACTCCTCATAGGGACTGTCTGCAGGAAGTGAAGCTGCTTTTGGTCAAAGAGATATTCATGTGTTCACTGTTCACTCAGGACCATTCAGCTGGGTTGGTGAATTCAGCACCAAGGACAGCAGCAGCTGAACTGTACACAACTACTAACAGATAGATGGAGTGTGTACAACATTCATGTTAATATATCTGCTGAAATCCTGTTGGAAGTAGCATAAAGTGTCCTCCAGGCTGATGGCAGTAACCTGCTGCAATTAGCCAATAATGAGCCCATTAGCCTCTATAATGAAGTTCACACATATTTTTATTTGCAACACAGGATGAAGTCAGAGTTTAAAAAAGAATCATTTGTAGGTTTATGAGAGTTGCTACTTTATTTTTAATCCTGTTGCTGTAGATTTTCCTCAACTCCAAACAATGTGGACTGTGAAGTGAAGCATGAACAACCTCTCAGTCAGCACCATGGAGAGAGGCAGAGACGACTGCTGTTCTCTCTACAGTACAAAACAATTCTCACTGTTTACACTTTTTATTTTTCTCATATGGTTACATTTTTTCAGTGTTACTTCAAACTGATGAAATCACAATTGCACAATCATCTCTCTATCATCTCTGATTTTCATCCTACACTTTTTTTTCCTAGATCCCAAGTCCAGTTCTCCTGCACTGCAGCCTCGTCTCCACTGACTCTACTGTTGCAGAAGTCAAACAGGAGCAGAAACAGTTGGACTGGACAGGACTTGCTCATGATTTAGGAAGAAAGAACCACTCAGATATTTCTGCACAATTATTGACAAGTAAGGAGCTACTGCTGTTACAAGGACAAGAGGAAACTACAGGAAAGTCCAGATCAGCTCCAAGGTTTTCAGTAAGTCAGTACATGTTAGTAGTTCATGTCAGTGTTTAGTTTAGTTCATTTTGTGAAATGTTTTGTTCAGATGATTTGTTTGTTAACTTGATGTTATATTTAAGCACACAAGATCACGATGTTCAGCCCAAAAGAGTTTGGGCACACACACAAAAAGTAGCTGTTTTAAATATTTCCATCTTACATGGAAAAGGGAGAACAGGGTAGAGCCTGGTTAGTACTTGGATGAGAGACCGCCTCGGAATACCAGGTGCTCTAAGCCTTTTATCTCCATCTTGATTCAGAATAATCAAAAACCATCATCCCTGAACTAGTGTAGTTCATGTCCAGCTTGTGAGGTGGCTTTGTTGATTTGGGGTTATGTCAGCTTTTGCAGTCTGTCCACAAAGCGGCAGTGTTGCTCTGCAGAAGCTCCCTGGCGTACGCTACAGAGTGGCGTGTTGAGTCATGACAATTACCTGTGTTCCCAGTGGATTTGGGGAAGTGGGCGTTGTTCTACTAGATGTTGTTCTAGTATGCTTTATTTTTAGGCTTTGGTGGGGAACACCAATGAGTTGAAGTTATTTTTGGCTGGCTCTGCCATATGGCTGAGCCTTTTGAGTTGGTGAAAAGTCAAACATCTTTATAGAGCGCCACAAGTGTGAGCTCCCCTGTCCGACTTTGCTCTTTCTTTCCGGAAGAAATGTGTACTAGAGATGTTGTCATTTCGCTGGTATACTTTATTTTTAGGCTTTGGTGGGGATGCTGGCGTCTTTGGGACAAGAAAAGTGTACCACGTGGGCCTTTGCTTTCTTTGACTAGTGGCATTTCACACAGTGTTCCTTTGTTTTTTGCAGAGCAGTGCATGATGGGTGGATCCAACAAAGCGTGTTTGCCGCACGCCCCAGCCTATTTGCAGCAGTGTTTGTGTCTTTTCAGCCATAAACGTAACAGACAAAGGGGAGCTGATGCTCAAGGCACTGAAATGTGGGATTATGCATTGTAGGCACCGTCAGCCAGAGTGCTGTGCCTGGTGACCACCACCCGCTCTCTTCCAACTGCAGCTCATACTTACCTGGCAGGGGAGATACCATGATCAACAAGGTGGTTCACCCAGGGTGAGGCTCAGCCATTGTACTCCGGCTGTGCTGACCCCTGTGGATTCCCCAAATGTGGGAATCTTGACTGCATAATTTCTGGTAGTGAGGGACTGCATTCGTGCTCTCCCCTGATGCGTGCGTGTAGGAGAAAACACAATGTGTCAGGAATGCCTATGTGCTAACCTGTTGAAGACTCTACCTCTTGTGAGGTGGCTTTGTTGATTTGGAGTTATGTCAGCTTTTGCAGTCTGTCCACAAAGCGGCAGTGTTGCTCTGCAGAAGCTCCCTGGCGTACGCAACAGAGTGGCGTGTTTAGTCATGACAATTACCCGTGTTGGGTGGGCGTGGCCTTTCCATGACAAAATGAAGTGTGAGCTCTCCTGTCCGACTTTGCTGCTTGTTTGTGGAAGAAATGTGTGCTAGATGTTGTTCTAGTATGCTTTATTTTTAGGCATTGCTGTATGGCTGAGCCTTTTGAGTTGGTGAAAAGTCAAACATCTTTGTATAGCGGCAGGGAAAAGTACACAGCAGACAGATGGGCGGAGTTGCTAAGTGGCGGCAATTGATAAGCTGGCTTACAAACGGGACGCCGCGACAAGTGATGGTTGTACCAAGACCTTGATTTGGACATCAAACGCTTGGGCCTCATCGCTTCTCGGCCTTTTGGCTAAGATCAAGTGTAGTATCTGTTCTTATCAGTTTAATATCTGATATGTCCCCTATATGGGGATAACGTATTAAACCCATTTTTAGGAGAGGGAGCTGAAAAGGGAGCTTGCTCCGCTCACTCCACGCATCGACCTGGCATTGCAGTGCTGCAAGGAACGGTGCACCTTTCTCTTGCTTTGTAGAAAATCAAGCGCTGACACAAATGTTAAGAGTCAAACTTTTACAGTGGCTGAAGGAAAATGCGCCAAAGTTTTTACCAAGTGAATTGTGCACAACCAGTCAGTTGATTTGCTGATATCACCCAGGGAACCCCGCTCAACAACACAGTGCACTTCGGCTACGATGATTGGTCGCGGACTCCCTGAAGACGCCTGATCATTTCCCAGACTTTGTAGTCTCCATGTAAAAGCCAGGCCTGGTTTTATTGTGGATTTTTCAGGCCAGGCTGTAGACCCAGCTGTGGGCCAGTTGAAGCTGAGTCAAAGTCCGGCTGAGTCCCCACACCGTACTCTTTTGCTCTAAGTTGTTTTCACAAAATGAAGTGTGAGCTCTCCTGTCCGACTTTGCTGCTTGTTTGCGCAAGAAATGTGTGCCAGATGTTGTTATTTTGCTTGTATAAATAAAAGATAATGGCTTCAGAATCACAAATGTCATGCACAACAACAAATCCTAGTACACACACACACACACACACACACACACACCAATCCCAATCTAATTTTTTTTGTTACTTTATCTGTGACTCTAAAATCAGCAGCAACCTCCTACACATTTTAACACTTGTTGCTGTATATGCTTGCTGTATTGTTTGTGTTGTGTTCACTGTCATGGTGCATGTGCAAAGTGGGTGACTTTCATTTCTACTACTTACTATTTTGCGATGAGTCGACTTCCATCCCAGCAGTGTTGCACAGGTTTGTTGTTCAGAGGCTGAACTGGGCTGCACATCTCTGTCAGAGTGAAGTGAAGAGGCCTTCTGATGACGTCTGTCTGCAGCTGCTGGTAGAAATGACTGTGATGTGTCTTTGTGTTTCCATCACTTCATAATAAATCCTTTCACTAAAAACTCACAGTAGAACTTTTTTTTAGAAGGACAGAATTAGTAGAAAACAAACAAGCCTCACCTCTGAGCCTGCTGATGTGATGAGCCCAGAGAGGTTTGAAGCATCAGGCTGAGAACTCACTGCTTTCTCAGATTGTTGACTCTCATCCTCGTCTGTTGTATGTTTCACACTCTATCATAATGTGGCCTGTTAAAAGCTCCAGCTTCAGTAAATAGATCTTTAACCTCCAACACTTTGCTCTGAAGAGTCAGTGACAGGCAGCTGAGTGGAACCAAGCAGAGAGAAGAAGTCAGTCATTGTGACGCTCGCCTCCACACTTCACACACACCTCACACAAAGGAGGTGGAGAATGTGTAACAGTGTGTGTATATGTGTCCTTTCACAGACACAAATATTATCACTGTTATATTTGGAGGAACAAAGTGGTGACGAGTGATCTCACAGACACAGAGAGCAGCAGTGTGGACAGTCTGTAGGAGGGCGTGCATGTGTTTCCTGAGAAACAACAAGAGAATTTTAGTGTTTGAGTGTGTTTCTGACTTTAGCAGCATGTAGAAAGTTTGTGTTTTATCTTTGATGTGTTCGTCTTTGCTAAATGACCCATTTGCTTCTATCGTCTCTGTATGTGGATGATACTGACATGAAAAGTAAAGCTGAAGGTGAAATGAAGGAGATGCAGAGAGACAGTACAGGAAGGAGTGAGTCTACATAGAGACAGATGAAAGGAGGGAGAGAAACAGGTGGAGGAAGGAGAAGCTTGAAGTGGTGAGTTTTCAATACACTGAATAAAAACACAGCTTTCCCTCATACTTTATATTTTTAAATGCACATCAAAACATTTGAGATTTTTAAATCAGCTCATGAGTCATTTTAAAATTCATTCCCGATGTCAGGAGTACTAGCTTTTTCTGGGGCTTTTATTTTCCATGGTCCAGGATAAACTTTAAAGATTAAACCAAGATGCATGAATGAAAGTTTCTCTGCCTGTTTCTAGTTCTGCTTCCTTCATTGGAGCAGAGCTGTTTTCATCCTTCATGTCTCCACCTGTCTGATCCTATTAGATCACAACACATCTGCTGAGCTGATCAGCTCTGTAGCCCAGCAGATGGCGAGCTGATGACCCTTCATGATGGAGAAAATGAACATTTATTCAGCTGATAATAGAAATGAGATGAGAGGTGTCCTCCCTCCCAGCCTGTCTTCTGTCAGAGGGCTGGAGCTGCTCTCTTGTGTCCTGTCAGAGTTTGGACCTCTGTTCTCTCTGTCTCTTCTCCACCAGACTCCCCAGACAGAGCAACCACACACAGACCGTCCTCCATCTTCTGTCCCTCAAACCAGGACAAAGCTCCATGTCTCCTTTAGTCTTCTCACTGTCATTTTCCTGCTGTCTGCTGTGACAGAGTAGCAGAGCTTTAAATAAGATCTGTGATATTTTACTGAAACCGTTCTGAACCTTCACTGATTTATTACATTTATTTCATGCATCCAGGTAAAGAGATGTTTTTTCTTCATCTTGAGTCAAATCATGAATGATTTATTTTCATCTGGTTTACTTTACTTTTCAAAAACTGTGTGAGCATCTGGGACATGAAGATGAGGCTAGTTGCTTTAATCGCTGCCTTTCTTGATAAGAATCATTTCTTTGGCACTGACAGGCGTCTGCTGATGTTGCAGGTTCAGTAATTATTCATCTTTTTCTCAACCTCCTCCATTTCCTCCTCTCATCAGTTTTTCTTCTACCACCTGCTTTTTCTTTTCTCTTCTAACTGAACAGTGACAGACATTATTCTCTCAGGTGTGAACCAGTGTGCAGCTGCTTGTGCAGTGAATAACATAGTGATGAGTCTGATTATGCAGCAGGTAGTCATTCATTCATCAGCTCCAGTGGCGGTTCTACATTGAATTACTCCCTGGGCGAGACCCCCTCCGAGCACCCCCCCCCCCCCCCCCAACCCCATCCCCATCCCCCCCACCCCACCCCCATTTAATTTCTGAATTTTTATCAGAAATTAAATAAATATACTCTATATACATAAAAGTGGCAAAAATATACACAATAACACAGAACAACAGCAGAGAATAATAATAACATAAAAACAATACTATTTTATTATTTTAGAAAAATAAAATAAAAGAATAATATACAAATAAAATATAGAATAAATATTTTGAATAGCACAAATCCTTCATCACACAAATGAAAACACACTAAAGGAAATCTAATTATAACAGTATTGCATTAAGAGCAGCAAATAAAAAACTAAAACTAAAACCTGACCTTTCTGACCTACTTGATGCAAAATCATCAATAATGTTATCATACGAAATCTGCTCCCCTATTGAGTGACTGATACTGATGACAGCAAGGCCAGTGAGTCCTTCCTGAGACATGGTCGACCTCAGGTACAGTTCCAATTTACCTTGGTGACCACATAATTGTTTTGTATTACTTTTTTTATTAGCCATTTCACACAATTCAGAAAAAAACGTGCAGGAATTAGAGCCCTGTATTAATAATATGAATGAAATGTGCGTTATTTGGAAGAAAGTCAAGGTGACTTTAGCCCACTAATTCCATTAGACCCCCTCCTTTTCAGTTCCATTTGGGAGAGACCCAGAGGTGAACTGCCGCCCCCCCGCCCCCTTTCCCCTCCTCACACAGCCTCTGAGCACAACACCTTCTCAGCAAGCAGGGACACCTGCAGCTGAGACCAGACATTTACACACCTCATACACACCTGTGGTTCAGCAGCAGCCAGTCACTGTGAGGACTGTTAGGAAATGGTCTGATGGTGCCATGGACGCCCTGCGTGATGCTCTGGAAACCACTGACTGGCCTGCTCTGTATGAACCACGTGGTGACGACCTGGATGGACTAACTGACTGTGTTTCTGAGTACATCAAATTCTGCATGGACAACTCCATCCCAACCAAGAAGGTGCGCTCTTACCCTAACAATAAACCATGGGTGACAAGTGACCAGAAGGCCCTTCTGAATGATAAGAAGAGGGCCTTCATGGCTGGGGACCACACTGAGCTCAGGAGAGTCCAGAGGGAACTGAAACACAGTCTGAAGGAGAGTAAGGACACCTACAGGAGGACGCTGGAGGAGAGACTGGAGAGGAACCAAACCAGGGACGTGTGGAGTGGAATGAGAGCAATCACTGGTTTCCAGAGGAAAGGGAGATGTGTAGCTGAAGGGAATGTGGACCGCGCCAATGAGTTAAACCAGTTTTTCAACAGGTTTGATTCCAGCTCCCCCTCCCCCAACTGTGCCCCCACTTCTCCTCTGAGTGATCAGTGGACTTCTTCACACCTCCCAGGGCCCCTAACACCTCCGCCATCTTCCTCCCCCTCCCCTCTCCAAACAGACCCAACCATCTCACCCTCCCCCCAGATAGGACCAACTATCTCACCCAGCCAGGTGAGGAGACAGTTGGAGAGGCTCAACCAGGGAAAGGCTACTTGACCTGATGGCATCAGCCCATGGGTGCTGAGGAATTGCTCCAGCCATCTGTGTGGAGTATTGCAGCACCTGTTCAATCAGAGTCTTCACCTGCAGAGGATTCCAGTGCTGTGGAAAACATCCTGCCTGGTCCCGGTGCCAAAGAAGAACCACCCTGTGGCACCGAATGACTTCAGGCCTATTGCACTGACCTCTCATGTTATGAAGGTCATGGAGCGGCTGGTGCTGTCACACCTCAGACCCCTGGTGAGCCCATACCAAGACCCACTGCAGTTTGCATATCAGCCCAAGGTGGGAGTTGATGATGCAATAATATACCTGCTGCAGAGGGCTTACTCTTCCCTGGACAGACTGAACACCACAGTACGGGTCATGTTCTTTGACTTCTCTTCTGCATTCAACACCATCCAGCCGAGACTGTTGAGTGCTAAATTAGAGAAGATGCAGGTGGAGGCTCCCCTTGTCTCATGGATTGAGGACTACCTGACAGGTCGACCTCAGTTTGTGAGGCTGCAGAGCTGTGTGTCTGACCTCCTGACGAGCAACACGGGGGCTCCTCAAGGAACTGTGCTGTCTCCCTTTCTATTCACCACCTACACGGCTGACTTCCAGTACTCTTCTGAGTTATGTCACCTCCAGAAGTACTCGGATGACACAGCCATAGTCAGGTGTGTGGAGAGAGGACGGGAGGATGAGTACAGGGGCCTTGTGGAGAGTTTTGTCAGGTGGTGTGGGGAGAATCACCTGCAGCTGAACGTGGCCAAGACAAAGGAGATGGTGGTGGACTTTAGAAGAAGTCAGTCCCCGCCCTCTCCTGTCTGTATTAGTGGGAAAGAGGTAGGAATAGTGACTTCTTATAAGTTCCTTGGTGTTCACCTGGACAACAAACTGGAGTGGTCCACAAACACTGATGCTGTCTACAGGAAGGCCATGAGTAGACTTTACTTCCTGAGGAGACTCAGGTCCTTCAGTGTTTGCAGCAGGATGCTCCACATGTTCTACCAGTCTGTAATGGCGAGCACCATCTTCTTTGCTGGGGTGCTGGCATTAAAGCAAAGGATGCCAACAGACTGGATAAACTCATTAAAAAGGCAGGGTCTGTTGTTGGCTTTAAACTTGCCAACCTGGAGGAGGTGGCGAGGGACAGAATGCTGTCAAAGCTGAGGACAATCATGGACAGTCCCTCCCACCCACTCCATGAAACTGTGAACAATCTGGGAAGCAGCTTCAGCAACAGACTTCTGCTACCAGGGTGCTCTAAGGAACGGTACAGGAAGTCATTCCTGCCGTCTGCCATCAGACACTATAACACATCTGTGTCTGTGCTCACAAACCTGGACTAATGCATCATCTAGGGTGCGCTATAAATATCAGTTACATTAACTGTATATATCTGTTATATATATATTGTATATGTATATATATATATGTGTACGTGTGTATATATGTGTGTGTGTATATATATATATATATATATATATATATATATATATATATATATATATATATATATATATATATATATATGTGCAATTGTCTGCTGCTATGTGTGTGTGTGTGTGTGTGTGTCTGTGTGTCTGTATGTGTATATGTGTATGTGTAAGTGTATGTATTGTCTCCTTGTGACTGCTGCTACAAACGAATTTCCCCACGGGGATTAATAAAGTATCTCTATCTATCTATCTCTATCTTTTGTATCGTCTTTTTATTTCTCTCTCAAGGTCCAGATTCTCACACTGGTATAGATTAGTCTCATGTCTCCATTTAAATAAATATGACGACAATAAAATGTATTTACTAAATTGTGGCTTGTTGCTCATTCACAATATCAATGACTGATAATATTTGATAGAAGTCTGTTATCAATGATTTATAGCATCATAAAACCACACACTGTCATCACAATAACCTTAAAGCAAAGATGAAAATCTCACTGCATCAACTTGTATCTTTACACCTGCACTTATTTTCATTGGCATGTACAGTAAATTGCTAATACACTATTTTAGACTGTCTGCTACTCACACTATTTGCTATTCTATATGTTGCCTGTCATTTACATAGTAAATATGTAAGCCTCACAAGGCTTCATATCATCACTTAGATTAGCTTTTCTGTGTGTCAGAGTCTTGTGCTACTGTGGAGTGTCATCAGGTTCAAGGTGACTAAACTATGGCCATAAACTGTTTCCTCACTATGAGTCAAAGATCTTTTCTTACAGATATAGCATAGAGAGATAGAGAGATAGCTGGGACGGAAGACTTGCACACCAGGGGCAGCACAGTGGACCATTACCTTCATCAAGGTGGGAGAGAAGATTCAGCTTCAACCAAAGGCTCAAACAGAGCTCCTCTCTGCAGTACAGCAATTGTACTGTCAATATCACCAGAGAGGTGTATAGAATAATAGAATAGAATAGAATAGAATAGAATAGAAATACTTTATTCATCCCAAGTTGGGAAATTTCACTATCACAGCAGCAATACACAGGCGCTCAGCCTCCAAATATAAACCTCTAATGGTAAAAATAAACAATATAGACATTATTTACAGAAATAGGAATTTAAAATAAGAGTAAAAAAGGAAGCAAAATATAGCAAATTCATCAATTCAATAAGCACATTATATATATAGTAGTGGAAAAATGTTTTGGGACACCCTTCAAATTTTACACAATCTCAAATATTATCATGAAATATTTGCAGAAAAATCTTTTTGGGATTTCACAAGGTGTGGCTGCATCAGACAGACACAAACAAAACATAATTACTTTTGTTTATTGTTATCAAGACAAAATATAGCAAAAGTAAATTCTTCATGGTGTCAACATGTCAGTTCTCAACATTGTCGGTATCAAAGTTAACAAATAGCAAAGAATGTCTTCAAAACTGAACAAAAAATACATAAACCATCACATAGTAAAATTCATATTTAGTACTCCTGCCATTAGCACGCAGTAGCGCTTTAATCCTGGCTGGCATGTTCTCCACGAGCCTTTCACACTGTTGAGGGGTAATCTTCTCCCATTCTTCTTCAATTACTGTTTTTAATTCTTCCAAATTCTTTGCTTAAAACAGATCTTTTGATAATCCAGCAAAGATTTTCAATGGGGCTCATGTCCGGGGATTGAGCTGGTCACTCTAAGACCTGGATATTGTGCTCCTGCAGCCAAGTTCTACTTGACCTGGATGCATGGCAAGGGGAATTATCTTGCCCAAACATCCGCTTTCCACCTCCACTGTGCATCTTCAAACAGCCACAGCACTTTTCTGTAGAGAAGCCTATATGTCAGCTCAAGTTATTTCTGGCTATTTTCTTTGCATCCCCAACAATTTTCCTGGCACTTGTGGCTGAAGTTTTTCTTGCTCTACCTGAGCGTAGCTTGGTATCAACAGAAGCCCATATTTTCCACTTCTTCATCAGAGTTTGAACACTACTGATTGGCACTGTCAAATGTTTGGATATCTTTTTCTATCCTTTTCCTGCTTTCTAAAGTTCAAATACCTTCTCTTGTAGGTCTTTTCATAGTTCTTTTGCTTTCCCCATGGCTCAGAATCCAGCAAAGTCAGTGCAGCACTAGATGAAATGTGCAGGCGTCTTTCAGGAGCCCATAGACTCACTGACTTTTTCTACACACACTAATTACAGCCAAACAGGTGACAGGTGTGGACAGTGAGCCTTAAAAGCCATTTAAAGCTGTTTGTGTCAACTTGTGTGCATAGTATCAGGCCAAAACTTAAAGGGTATGTATACACAAAGGCACAATGGTACTCTGTGCTGGGCTGAATTCCACACTGATTGTTACTAATACTGTCATCTAATACTGTCTGTATACAGTATAAAGAGCTTTATTTCCAACATGGTACACCTCAGTTATACTACAGTAACAGCTATCTGTAATGTATCCACACTTTGTAATTTGAGCCATCTGGATTCTTCCAATTGTGACTTTTGGAGCTGCATTTACCACTTTGCCTCATTCATGGCCTGTAACGTGCCTACTTGTAATTTGGATATTTCCTCAATGGCAAGTTGCTGATGTGGATTCAAGAAGATATTTTCTTCTTCCACTTAAAGAACTACAACCAACTGTGCTGAGCAAACCACATGCACACAAAACACATACTCACTCCTGGACTTAAAATTGGTGCTATATGTGCAGCCTTTCTTCTTTTTATTTCTCTTACTGTTCAAACAGTGCACATGGTCACTTTGGTCATACTGTTTATAGTATTTATTATTTTTGTTTCCTCTAATAAGTCATTTTTTTTTCTTGGAGTCTTTATATTCTATCTGTATTATCTGTATATTCTGTATATTCTGAGTGCCTGTACCCTATTGCATCTGCTCTTTGCTGCTGTAACAGTGTAATTTCCCCATTGTGGGACTATTAAAGGTTTATCTTATCTTATCTTATCTTATCTTATCTTATCTTATCTACTGTATGAAAATGAAGGGCAGAGATGATGGAGGATATCATTCTCTTATTTTATTGCCATCAATTCAATTCAATTTATTCATTAATTATACAGCGCCTTACAGAAAAAGAGAGAGGAAAAAACTCTCTCTTTCTCACTGAGGGAAAAGAGAGAAAAAAACTTTCTTTTTCTCTCAGAGACAAGAACTCTGAGAGAAAGAGAGAGAAAAAACTCTGAGGAGGGAAGAGAAAGAGAGAACAGCAGAGAAGTTGAGACAGAGAGAAGCAGAGAAAGAGAGAGAGTTCTTCTCTCTCTTTCTCTTTCGGTGGAGAAAGAAGGTTAGCGTTACGGAAAACGCTCTCTTTCTCGCTGAGGAGGGCGAAAGAAGGCCATGCTCTCCTTCTCGTTCCCTCCCTCTCCATCGATAGCGACAGAAAGAGAGAGGAAAAGCGTCTCGATCTCTATCTGTCTCAATGAGAGAGAGGGGAAGCTCTCTGTGTAACTCGCTCTCTGCCTGACAGAGAGAAGAGAGAGATCTCTTGCGCTTCCCTTTCTCGCTGCCTGAGAGAGAGGAGGAACCCAGAGAGAAAACACAGAGAGGCAAAAAGTCTCCCTGCTGGAGAAATGATGTATAGAAATGGAAATAATCTACATTTAAATAAGCATCTCTCTCTGTGTTTCTCTCTCTCGCTCCCTGAGAGAGAAAGAGAGAGCAAAAACTCTCTGTTTCTCTCTCAGGGAGCGAGAGAGAAGGACAGAGTCTGGTGGCCCGGGTCACATCTGTATTCAGTTCTCCTGGATATATACCTCACAGACGCTCAAAATGAACCGTTATCAGTAACGATCCGCAGCATGATGGGATCGAAAGCGACTGAATGCCCCCAGCAAAGACGTTGGTAGCCTGAGACACCGGCGACGCACCGCCATCAGAGCTGTCCCTACCTCCTCAGAAACGTTGAGTCAGTGAAGGAAGGCTCCTCATTTATATCATCTGGCTGCCGCCGTAGTGACGCCAGAGCCGTTGCCTGGGAATCAAAGGCAGGTGAGATGGTGACGTCACGAGCCACACCTCCTCTGAGCTGCTGCTCACTGGATGCTTTTTGCTTTTGACTACATTCACAGTTAAACTCTACAAACTGTTGCGAGTGAAAACCCCAGCAAGTGTAGGGGTGTTCTGATACATCAGTCAGATTGTTGAAAAATTCTAAAGCATTCCAAAGGCAGTGTAAAGAATAAAAATGATCAAGTGCAGCTCTACACTTTCATTTGAACATTTGTCATGTATGACTTCATTTAATACTGTAGGTTCATACATGATCATCCACAGCTGAAGCTCACATTCATGCACCTGTCCTGACAAGATGCTACATGTGATTCATTGTGATCCACCATGTCTCAGCTAAAATGTTTTTCCTTGACTCTTATTCAAAATGTGACTCTGAAAACTCAACCATCTGTGCCAACAGAAAGAAGATAAGTTATGAAAAAAAACAATAACCAAACTCAGAGCAAGAGCTTCATAAATACCTTTATTGCACATTAAAAACTGTATTCATTTCAACAATTGTATCAACTGTCAATATCAGTTTAATTTTTCCCAACTAGTTATTGTAAATGAACACATATTTAATGTGCCTTATTCATTTGTGGTTACAGTTATATTGAATTTCAAATAAACCTACTGTAACCCCCAACAGTAATGACACAGTAATTTACCGCAAAGCTCACAATGAATCTAACAGGATGCTTTGGTGAATTAATGTTTTCAGTGTCATTAAAATTGGATCAAGTACAAAAGACACATGAGGAAAGCAGACATTCAATATAGACAGCAACATTCAATCAACATTTCTATTATTTATGTAGCTGATTAAAGCTAATACAGAAATGGGCTTGTAATTAATTACAAATTGTGGGAAAAACCTCTATCAGTGTGTTCTTGGATGGTTACAATAGAGTGCAATCCAGATAAGGTATGAAAAAGAAACAGCAACAAACTCAGAGCAAGAGCTTCATAAATACCTTTATTGCACCTTAAAAAGTGGATTCATTTCAAGAATTGTATTAACCATCAATATCAGCAGAAAGGTGTATGAAAGAATGGAATAAACTGATTAATTGCCACAAGTGTTAAAAATACACACACACACACACACACACACACCCATATATACAGTAGCATATATAGTATGATTTTATTTCAGGTTCATTTAACCAGGTAAGTCCTTTGAGAACCAATTCTCATTTGCAGTGACAATCTGGCCACAGACACAATCCAGTAGATAAGACAAAGGATCACAGTACAAATTCATTACATATCAATCAAAATGGCAGTGTAATATGTGCATATATATATATACAGTGAGGTTCATGCTAAATGACTAAAAACAAGTACAAGGATCTTGGATTATGGTTTGTAATGTATTCTTAAAAGAAGAGAATGGTATTAAAGAGCTGAGTTTTAGAGTCTGTTGTAAGAGATTTCAGTCGTTTGTGGCAGAAAATTGAAAAGAGAAGCAACCAAAGGAGGTGCAGGCTTTTGGAATGACGAGGTTTATGAAGCTGCTGGAGCCAAGACTGAGACTGAGAGTTCTGAATATTGAGCAAAGAGCGTAGGTATGAACACTGTAAAATGGAATTGCTAATATAGCTTAAAATAAGAAGTGATCTTAACTGATGTGTGCTTACTTTGCTGACTCTGCTATGTTAAACATAGTTAATAAAACTTTATAGGGAATAAAGTAATTAAAGTCATCAGCCTGAGAAAGTATGAGTGATGAAGAGCCGTCCTCACAACCTGACAGCTATGCCCGACACTAGGTGGCAGCACTTGGCTGTGTGACGCGCATTTATTTAGCACACTTTAAACACATGCTTTGGAACTTGTCTGTAGTCCCTATTATTCAATTCAGCACCACAGTATTGTGTCTCTTTCACTTAGCCTCAATCATTGCTGCTTTATTTACAGTACCAGTCAAAAGTTTGGACACACCTTCTCATTCACTGTTTTTTCTTTATGTGAGGAGGTGTGATGGTGTGGGGGTGCTTTGCTGCTCACACTCTTGCTCATTTATTCCAAATTCAAGGCACACTTAACCAGCATAGCGACCACAGCATTCTGCAGCCACGTGCCATCCCATCTGCTTTGCACTTAGTTGGACCATCATTTGTTTTTTAACAGGACAATAACCCCAAACACACCTCCAGGCTGTGTCAGGGCTATTTCACCAAGAAGGAGAGTTATGGAGTGCTGCATCAGACCACCTGGCCTCCACAGTCACCTCACCTACACAATTCAGATGCTTTGGGATCACTTGGAGCGCAGACTGAAGGGAAAACAGCCAACAAGTGCTCAGCACCTCTGGGGACTCCTTCAAGACTGTTGGAAAACCATTCCACGTGACTACCTCATCAAACTCATTGACACAATGCCAACAGTGTGCAAAGCTGTCATCAAAGCAAAAGGTGGCTACTTTCCACAATCCAAAATACAAAACATGTTCTGCTTGTTTCACACATTTTTCTTAACTATATAATTACATCTTAATCAGAAGGTGTGTCCAAACTTCTGACTGTTACTGTACATAATTTACATCATCAAGTATTCATTTACATTACTTCATGCACTGATTGTCTATTCCTGAGCAGGCCCTTTTTACTTCTATATGCTTTGGTTCAGTTGCAACTAGAGTCACCCCATATGAAACTCAAATTCCTTCAAGGAAAAAAAACACAAATTTCACTTACTCAGATATGTATTTGTTCACCTTTACACCTTTATTTCTTCTGCTAATATTTCCTATGACCAAATGAAGTTTAACACGTACTTAAACACAACATTGTTCTCAACTTTCCCATCTAAGTTGCTAGTTTACTCATCCAGGGTGTCCGCAGGGTTTGAAAAAGTATTCAAAGCGGATAAATCAAAATTGACAAATTTCAGGCCGTTAAAAGTGTTAAATGTCTTTTAGAGCTATTATTTTTTCAGACTATGAGGTGTCCTATTCCCATTGAAATTCTATCTGCTAAACTTCCTGTTAGTTCCTTTAAATGTGGGCTTTAGCCTTTCTGGGCACATAAAGATCCTTGCCTCAATCCTGAACTCTCAGCTTTGTATGTTTAATGCTGATGTCATATTCAGTGCTTGTACCACATCTCAAACACTTTGCGCGCTCAGCTCAACTGGACAGTCAACTGGCTGGCTCACGTTTACTTTAGGCAAATCTTCAACATCCAGACAACCATCGTCGCTGTCATGGGCAAATGCAGCTTTTCTGACAGCTGGGTGGAAGAGCCAGCGTTTAAGGACTGGCTCAGCTCTGTAGTAGGGAAGTCAAATAAATCTGATTATATTCAACTTAAGGTAACCAAATGCAGTTTAGCATCTAACCACAAGTGCTAAAGCAGAAAGTGCAGGATATACAGTGTATACAGTATGTAGAACTTACAGTCAACAACATCAGTCAGTCTCTAAATCTTTTCTGTTGTCTATAGTCTTATATATGTCAAAATTTAAGTCAACGTTAATAAGGTCGCTGATTAACACTTGCAACTCAGTGTCCTGATGGTTTTAAAAAAAATCCAAAGGTAGTAAGCAAGCTATTAAAAGGTATTAAATTGAACTTAAGGATTGCTCTGTATACCCTGTCATCAGTCTGCCCACATGTTGCAGTGACAAAGAACCATAGATAGGTGATAACTAACATGTAATTGTGCTTGCTCTTATTCTTCTTAGGACTATGATGACCCACACATGTCCCACACCTCAGTTGGGATCATGACACTGATTCCTCAACACAGTGTGGACTCTCCTGACTCACTGCACCTACAGGCTTCAGGTACTGCAATCATTTTGGAGGGAACAGTGCTGATGGATGGCCTTAAAAATCTTACACATGCCATGTGCCTTCTCTTTCCACTTATTTACGCCCTCAACTTGGAACACCCTCAACAACGCAACAACACCTTTGACTTTATTCAAAGAGTGCTTCTGTCACTTGGACACAAGACCCTAAAAGCAAAAATACACTCCCTCCCCCCAAAAATCTTCTCTTGCACTGACTCATTGTCTTCACAATGTCAATAGAATGTCACTTGTTAGGTTTGCTCAGTACTGGGAAAGTGTCCCCTTGGTCAGCCCTTTTTTTTGCTGGAGCCAGCCTCATTGCTCTTTCTTCTCAAACAGGCTGCTAAATACTTTGCTGTTCACAAGGAGAAACGTCAACAGCTTTTCTTTCAGCCCTTCTTCTTCCCTCTCTCTTCATGCTGACACCATTGTGGCCATAGAGCAGCATTAGGCTCTATAGCCAGTTACCTCCAAATTTACTACATTGGAACTCAGTCTCCTGTACAGTTAAACTCATCCTCTAAGAATTCACTCACAATGTTCTCAGCAGGTTTTAGCTGTTGCTGTCTCAAATGTCTGCATTACACTTGCACATTACACAGTTAGACTTGTGCACATTCATATCTGCTGTTCATGTTAATGAATTGGACAAAATTTCTTCTTCTCAGAGAACAAATAAACTGTTTTTATGTCCCCTTCAAAATGTCTGTTTTTCTTACAACAACTTAACACTTTTAGTTTAACTGACTTCAAGATTTTCAGCCAATCACTTTCCATATATTTTACTAGTAATGTCAATGCTTAACTCAACTTTACCAAGTATAATAACAGTGGGCAAATGGGAAGACATATTTTTCTTTTCTATTGATTTGACAGTGTTCCAGAAATTTTGGGGGTCAGAGCGATTACAAACGAGTTGCTGTTTGAAAAAGCTGGATTTTGTGTGTCTGACTGACTGAGTACATCTGTTTCTTATTGCCCTGTATGTCTGCCAGCCTGATGTTTTATTAGAAGAATTTGCTTTATGCCATTGGTGCTGTTCATGGTCAATAAGCTCAGACAGATCAGAACTGAACCAGGGACTGAGACGCTTTTTTATCCTCATTCTTTTCAGAGGAGCATGTTTGTTCAAGATGGCACCCAACAAAGTTTTAAAGTATGTCCAGGCGACTTCCACATCAGGGAGAAGACCAATTCTGTGCCATTTGACTTGTGTCAGGTCATATAAAAAAGTCTCTTCATTAAAGTTTTTCTTGAGGCGTTTGAAAACAATCAAGCTCCATTATAATGGTCACTGAAGCTTTGACAAAAAACTCCACATGTATACCTATCTGGCCTGTTGGTGAGTGTAACATCAATTAATGAATGTGCCACATTCCATAGTCTTGGTATTGTATCTGGTAGGGGCCTGCACAATCTGGGACAGGTTTAGTGCATCCAGCTGTAACTGCACAGAAGATGGAGGGTCAAGCACATCCCAATTCAAGTCCCCTAGCAGGAGAAATTCAGGGGAGGTGTGAGGGGCAATCAGCTCACTTGGAGCAGGCAGAGCACAGGCAGGGGCAGAGGGCGGCCTGTAACAACCAGCAACAGTGAGAGATTTTTACAACAATCATCTCCAACTGTTTGGCCACAGATTTAGAGGAAATCACAGCACCCTGCAAGTTATCCCTACAATAGACAGCGACCCCCACACCCTTGGAACTTCTGTCCTGACCAAAAATATTGTAGCCAGGGATGGAAACAGCAGAGTTGGGGCTGGATTTCTTAAGCCAAGACTCAGAGATGACTAAAATGTCAGGATTTGCAGTCAGTGCAGCAACTTTTGGGAGGAGGCTGCATATGTGTGCGACCCATGCTGATGCGCTAACCTGTCAATGGGATTCTCCATGTTATGAAGTCAGCTGCATTCTTGCGAGGGCAGAATAGTATGTGTTACGTGCCAGGCTAGATTGGCTAGATTGGCTAGATTGTTTGTGTGTGTGAGTGTTTTTCTTTCCTGGTTTTCCCTTTCTCCTCCTGGTTTTTTTCTCTCCTCCCCTGTTTGCTCTCCAGGTGCCACCTAGGTGATTAGTGTCTCCTGCGATTGGCTGCCTGCGTCCGGAACCTTAGAATAAAAGGACCAGGCTTGCAGAGTATCACTCTCTCTTTGTTTCCTCCCTGATGCCTGTGTGCTGAAACAGGGAACTTTGATTTATTGTTGTAAAGAGGTATGTGGAGGGAGGTTGAGAACATTAGGTAAGTTGGGGTACCCTATACATTATTTCACACACGTGGTTTTCTTTGTTAAACACACCAGGTTAGCGGTTGGTGCCACCCCCTGTATTGGTTTTGGTTAAATCACTTTTTGTAGAGAAGCTAGTTAGCCTTTTGTTTGGATTTACTTTTTGAGGTGGGGGTAGTTAGGCCTGGTTTTGTTTTATTGGTTTCATTTATTTGGCACAACCTCATTTTGCTCTTCCTCCCCCACATTTGTTGTAACCTCTGTGATTTGAGAGCGAATTGGATTAGAAATAATTTTGCGTTTGTTCACTGCTCTGACTCTCTCAGTTTTTGTTGTCCTATTGTGGCCATCCTACTTCCCCTTGGGGATGTAACATATGTTTAAATGCATTAAACCAAGGCTTTTGCCATTACAAAATCAGTCAAACGCTAATAAATGTACATCAGAACATTTAGCTTTGTTGACAGAGGAATCAGTGAGTGAGCAAAGATCTGGACCAGGGAAACTGGCGTAATTGCTGAGAGTCGAACATGTCACTGATGTGCAGGCTGTAGAAAAAGGCTAAATGTGAATGGAGCTGCAGAGTAAGGAGCTCATTCTGAGTGGCCCTCGTGCTACAAGTGATCATTTCACTTGCATTGAATATTATTTAACTCACTGTTTAATGCACATTTTGAAAAGTGCAGCTTTGTATTGATACGTACAGTTGAATTTTCTAATTCCTTCTAAATACAGGTTTAGGAGTCAGATGTTTGATGACATGCTAACAGATGTTTGTGTGTCTCTGAAGGTACCCTGACTGGAAACCAAGTCTACCAAGGTCAGCTGGACTCTTGTTCTTGTGTTTCCAATAATCTGTTTTTAGCTGTGAGCATGAGCAGGGGAGGAATCACTCCTGTCAGTAGGCTGCTCCAAAACATTTCAAATGAGGCCACACAAGAAAAATGCATATCCATTCAAATGCTGCTGTTTAAGCTGCCACTTGACACAACTTTACTCTGTCATTTCACTGGTTATGTCTGTGACTCAATGTGTTATCCAGTCAGAGCAGACCATATGGCAGCCGAGCTCTGTAGGATCCCAAGGATCGCTCTCCATCCCATTCCGTGTCTCGGAGCCTCTCAGGTTCTCCCACCCCAAGTCCTCCTGACAACAAAGAGACAGCAAGTAACAAGGTGGCTGACACAGTGGCTGTTTTTCTCTTTAGTTGTGTAAAACTTCTTTCAGCCTAAAACTAACCAAAGACTAATGCTGTTGCTTTGTAGTCTGCCAGGCCTCCTCCAGCCAAGAAGAAGAAGAAAACATCCACTCTAGCCTCTCTGGGCTCGTCTGTTGCAGATGGTCTGCTTTATCTGACAGGCATTCCAAACCACGCCTCGGAGCAGGAAGTTAAGCACTTGGTCGGGTCCTTTGGCAAGATCAACAACGTGATCCTCCAATCTCTAAGTGTGTTTTACAAGAAAGAATAGCATTGGCCTGTTCATCTGTCACTCTTCAGTCAACAAAACAGTGGCTGTGGATATTTTAGCCTGTGCAGGTTTCCTGCTTCTACTTTGCACAACGTCATCGTGATTTCTGTCTGTCCCACTTTGTCTCCCCCCCTTGCTGCAGGCATCTTTATGCATGGTGAAGGCTGAAGACGCTCAGGCACTGGCTAACTCCACAAATCTCTCCATCAGAGACCAGAAAATCACTGCTTCAACAGCCAAGGTACCATGTGGAAAACACACACACGTGGCACTGAATTCATGTTCACTTTAAACCCTTTCAATCATAGAAAACATAAAGCTTCCACAAAAATATTGAGTGGAGTTTTTCTGTCTAAATTCAATTGCTGATTCAGAAACCATCTCATACACAAAATTAGTTTCATTTCCGTTTTTTGTTTTTTTTTTTAATTATTTTTTGATGTTTGAAGTCTCATTTCTGTTTCATTTCCTTTAGAAACCTGAAGGAGTGCAGTCTCCTGATGCCAACAACAGGTCTGCCACAGTTATCATCACTGTTCTTCCCCTTTAACCCCATATGTTGTTCACTCAACCTGCCCATTTCAAACCTGCACTCAGATATGATTATTTCTGACTTCACAGCAAACCTGCTTCAGGACAGGAGAAGACTCAGGTAGGACAACAAAAAACCGCCACTGCTAGTCTGCAGGCAGTCAGTGCTAATACATCCACATCTATCACTGTCAAGAAATACTCAGTATATCTAATTAAAATCACAGTCTGTTAACTGTACTTGATCACATGGAATAAACTGTAGCTTAGTCACATGTAGTCTGGTTTGTGATAACTTGCTTTTGCTGGCTTGTAGTTGTGATGTGTATGAAAACATACTGAGTGTAGCATCTTCCCCTCCTACTCCCCACTGCAGGAGCTGAGGCTGAACACAAGATGTCTGATGAGGTACAGTTTCCTTCACTTCCATCACATTTTCTTGTGTTTCATCCTGATACTAAAATCCTTTCAGGTCATTTTCCCCCTCATCAGTCTGAAAACAGAATTTTATATTTGGAAATGTATTAAAAAGGAAAGCTGCAGTTACTATGTAACTGTAGCTGCAGCCGACTTGTCCTCACTTGTAATGTCTTTGATTCAAAATTCAAATTGTACTTGTAGGGAATATTTTCACCTGACATTTTGACCGAAGGGGTTTTAAAATACCAGCAGATTTTAACGGAAACCCAGGTCACGGTAATACCGTATACCGGGGTAAAATGTGGAGGAGGTTTGACGCTATGAAAATTTGGATACCGCCCAACTCTAGTTAGGGGGTACTTAAAGTACCTCTGTACTTTAACGTACCATCACTGTGCCACATTAGTGATATTTTGGGATCCCACGTCCACTCTGTTCATCTTTGGAAGTGCGTCTGTCTTTTCATAAGTGGTGAAGGGCTGCTCGCTCTGTATGGTGTGGTTGGCTGTCTTCATAAGCTTCTCCATCCACTGGTGACTCAGTATTTGCCCATCTTGCCCTGATGTTAAGCAGGTCTGATGATAGGTTGGACACCAGCCACTTGGCTAGCATACACTGCAAGTGGTTTCTACTTTTGTTTGTGTGCGTTGAGATCCTGAAAATTGTCAGTCCTTTAAAAAAAACAAACCCACTTGATTGGCCTGAGCAGGGAATGAGCAGCAAACTGTACAAAACCCACCACAGTCCAGGAGTATTGTTGCTTCCATGAAAGCAGAAAGCCTCTCTGTCTTTCGTAGCCTTGTATGTTTCTTCTGCAGACATTGATTCGAGTACCAGTAAGTATGACAGGCTTCCTACGCAAGTATGGAAAAGTATGGAATTTGATTTGATAAATTTCCAGGTTTGGAAAAGTATGGAATTTGGGCAGATTGACAAGTTGAATGCCCAGCCCTCTACTCTTATCCTCCTCCAACCCATTGGCCCGCCCAGGTGTCATCAACTTTCACTGCTGCTTCCACAGACGGGTGATGTCCACACCGTGAGCGAGCTATTCAAAATGCCTGTTCATGATCATTGACAGAACTCATTATGGGTAAATATAAATTCTCTGACGACTGGCTCATAAATCCCAAATATAAAGACTGGTTGGATCAGGATCCCAAATGGATAAAGAAAGCTAACTGCAGACTTTGTGTCAAATCGTTTGACATCTCCAACATGGGGGAGGCGGCGGTTGTGATTTGGATTTGTCTGGGTTTGGTAAATAACTTTGCCTGACCACTAACTCTGAATGAAGGAAAAGCTTTTGCATGATCAAACATATTTTCTGAAAAATGGACAATATTTCACACATTTTGCCACGGTATGTAAACTTATGAGCACAACTGTGTATGATTTTCTTAAACCAGGCTGGAAAAAACTACATATTTATTTTGTTGAGCTTATGTTTTCTTTTCTTTCTTTCCTTCTTTGCTTCTTTTTTCCGTCTTTCTGAAAACTTTCCGGCAAAGTTTCCTTGAAGGAACAATGGTACTCTGTGCTGGGCTGAATTCCACACTGATTGTTACTAATACTGTCATCTAATACTGTCTGTATACAGTATAAAGAGCTTTATTTCCAACATGGTACACCTCAGTCATACTACAGTAACAGCTATCTGTAATGTATCCACACTTTGTCATTTGAGTCATCTGGATTCTTCCAATTGTGACTTTTGGAGCTGCATTTACCACTTTGCCTCATTCATGGCCTGTAACGTGCCTCCTTGTAATTTGGATATTTCCTCAATGGCAAGTTGCTGATGTGAATTCAAGAAGATATTTTCTTCTTCCACTTAAAGATCTACAACCAACTATGCTGAGCAAACCACATGCACACAAAACACACACATACTCACTCCTGGACTTAAAATTGGTGCTATATGTGCAGCCTTTCTTCTTTTTATTTCTCTTACTGTTCAAACAGTGCACATGGTCACTTTGGTCATACTGTTTATAGTATTTATTATTATTGTTTCCTCTAATAAGTCATTTTTTTTCTTGGAGTCTTCATATTTTATCTGTATTATCTGTGTGTTGTTTTTGCATTACTGCATTTTGTTACCCTGTCCCTGTACATGTGTAATGACAATAAAGTTGAATCTAATCTAATCTAATCTAATCTAATCTAATCTAATATTCTGAGTGCCTGTACCCTATTGCATCTGCTCTTTGCTGCTGTAACAGTAATTTCCCCTTTGTGGGACTATTAAAGGTTTATCTTATCTTATCTTATCTACTGTATGAAAATGAAGGGCAGAGATGATGGAGGATATCATTCTCTTATTTTATTGCCATCAATTCAATTCAATTTATTCATTAATTATACAGCGCCTCTCTCAGAGAGAGAAGAACTCTGAAAGAAAGAGAGAAAAAACTCTATGAGGGAAGAGAAAGAGAAGATGAGAAAGAGAGAAGAGCAGAGAAAGAGAGAGTTCTCTCTCTTTCTCTTTCGGTGGAGAAAGAGAAGGAGAGGAACTGTCTGCGGAGGGAAGAGAAAAAGAGAACAGCAGAGAAGTTGAGACAGAGAGAAGCAGAGAAAGAGAGAGTTCTTCTCTCTCTTTCTCTTTCAGTGGAGAAAGACGGTT
Source organism: Toxotes jaculatrix (assembly GCF_017976425.1). Taxonomy (NCBI): domain Eukaryota; kingdom Metazoa; phylum Chordata; class Actinopteri; family Toxotidae; genus Toxotes; species Toxotes jaculatrix. The sequence continues at coordinate 855,486 of NC_054395.1, read as the reverse complement.
TGTGTTACGGAAAACGCTCTCTTTCTCGCTAAGGAGGGCGAAAGAAGGCCATGCTCTCCTTCTCGCTCCCTCCCTCTCCATCGATAGAGACAGAAAGAGAGAGGAAAAGCGTCTCGATCTCTATCTGTCTCAATGAGAGAGAGGGGAAGCTCTCTGTGTAACTCGCTCTCTGCCTGACAGAGAGAAGAGAGAGATCTCTTGCTCTTCCCTTTCTCTCTGCCTGAGAGAGAGGAGGAACCCAGAGAGAAAACACAGAGAGGCAAAAACTCTCTCTGCTAGAGAAATGATGTATAGAAATGGAAATAATCTACATTTAAATAAACATCTCTCTCTGTGTTTCTCTCTCTCGCTCCCTAAGAGAGAAAGAGAGAGCAAAAACTCTCTGTTTCTCTCTCAGGGAGCGAGAGAGAAGGACAGAGTCTGGTGGTCCGGGTCACATCTGTATTCAGTTCTCCTGGATATTAACCTCACAGACGCTCAAAATGAACCGTTATCAGTAACGATCCGCAGCATGAGCGGATCGAAAGCGACTGAATGCCCCCAGCAAAGACGTTGGTAGCCTGAGACACCGGCGACGCACCGCCATCAGAGCTGTCCCTACCTCCTCAGAAACGTTGAGTCAGTGAAGGTAGGCTCCTCATTTATATCATCTGGCTGCAGCCGTAGTGACGCCAGAGCCGTTGCCTGGGGATCAAAGGCAGGTGAGATGGTGACGTCACGAGCCACACCTCCTCTGAGCTGCTGCTCACTGGATGCTTTTTGCTTTTGACTACATTCACAGTTAAACTCTACAAACTGTTGCGAGTGAAAATCCCAGCAAGTGTAGGGGTGTTCTGATACATCAGTCAGATTGTTGAAAAATTCAAAAGCATTCCAAAGGCAGTGTAAAGAATAAAAATGATCAAGTGCAGCTCTACACTTTCATTTGAACATTTGTCATGTATGACTTCATTTAATACTGTAGGTTCATACATGATCATCCACAGCTGAAGCTCAACATTCATGCACCTGTCCTGACAAGATGCTACATGTGATTCATTGTGATCCACCATGTCTCAGCTAAAATGTTTTTCCTTGACTCTTATTCAAAATGTGACTCTGAAAACTCAACCATCTGTGCCAACAGAATGAAAATAAGTTATGAAAAAAACCATCAACAAACTCAGAGCAAGAGCTTCATAAATACCTTTATTGCACATTAAAATCTGTATTCATTTCAACAATTGTATCAACTGTCAATATCAGTTTTATTTTTCCCAACTAGTTATTGTAAATGAACACATATTTAATGTGCCTTATTCATTTGTGGTTACAATTATATTGAATTTCAAATAAACCTACTGTAACCCCCAACAGTAATAGCACTGAGTTCATTTTCTATGAACTACTCGTCAGGTTTTTCCAGATTTACCGCAAAGCTCATAATGAATCTAACAGGATGCTTTGGTGAATTAATGTTTTCAATGTCATTAAAATTGGTACAAAAAGTACAAAAGACACATGAGGAAAGCAGACATTCCAATATAGACAGCAACATTCAATCAACATTTCTATTATTTATGTAGCTGATTAAAGCTAATACAGAAATGGACTTGTAATTAATTACAAATTGTGGGAAAAACCTCTATCAGTGTGTTCTTGGATGGTTACAATAGAGTGCAAACCAGATAAGGTATGAAAAAGAAACAGCAACAAACTCAGAGCAAGAGCTTCATAAATACCTTTATTGCACATTAAAAAGTGTATTCATTTCAAGAATAGAATAGAATAGAATAGAATAGAATATACTTTATTAATCCCTTTGGGAGGTCCCTTGGGGAAATTTGGGTGAATTGGGTGAAGAATTGTGTTAACCATCAATATCAGCAGAAAGGTGTATGAAAGAATGGAATAAACTGATGAACAAGTGTTAAAAATACACACATATACAGTAGCATATATAGTAGGATTTTATTTCAGCTTCATTTAACCAGGTAAGTCCATTGAGAACAAATTCTCATTTGCAGTGACAACTTGGCCACAGACACAATCCAGTAGATAAGACAAAGGATCACAGTACAAATTCAATACATATCCATGAAAATGACAGTGTAATATGTGCATATATATACAGTGAGGTTCATGGCAAATGACTAAAAACAAGTACAAGGATCGTTGATTATGGTTTGTAGTGTATTCTTAAAAGAAGAGAATGGTATTAAAGAGCTGAGTTTTAGAGTCTGTTGTAAGAGATTTCAGTCGTTTGTGGCAGAAAATTGAAAAGAGAAGCAACCAAAGGAGGTGCAGGCTTTTGGAATGACGAGGTTAATGAAGCTGCTGGAGCCAAGACTGAGACTAGAGTTCTGAATATTGAGCAAAGAGCGAAGGTATGAATATTGTTAAATGTAATTGCTAATATAGCTTAAAATAAGAAGTGATCTTAACTGATGTGTGCTTACTTTGCTGACTCTGCTATGTTAAACTTAGTTAATAAAACTTTTTAGTCAATAAAGTAATCAAAGTCATCAGCCTGAGAAAGTATGAGTGATGAAGAGCCGTCCTCACAACCTGACAGCTATGCCCGACACTAGGTGGCAGCACTTGGCTGTGTGACGCGCATTTCCCCGTGAAGACGTGCTCGGTAATGTCTGCAAGAACGTTGAAAGCGGGAAGAAAGCTTGTGGCTCTGTCATGTTAAGGTAAGTTGCTGCAAAGTGCAAGATTTTATCGGCTTTTTATTTAATAAGTTCTTTAGGTCTTATGCCGTATGCCTCATCTGTCGGCGAAAGGTTTCAGGTCAACCGTATGTCTTCAGATTGCCAATTCAAATACTCCTAAGCAAGCTGAAGTGACACTGCCTTTTTATTTATTTATTTATTTTGCTGGGAGTCGGTCCCAACAGACACCACAGAGGTTAGCATGTGTAGATAGCGCGTTAGCTAGCGCTAACGTCGTTAGCGCTTTCACCAAATGTCCCACTTAACATTAAAGATTTACTGCTGCATCAATGGCTATAGCACTTGATTTAGCAACTGTTAAGAAGCACAATACATTTGCTGAAATTCTTTGAGTTATCCTAAAAGTTAGAATGAATGAGTAGTTTTACAAGATCTATGTGAAGGGCTAACGTCGCTAGCGCTAGCTTACACACGTTGGTGTAATGAGCACTTGTAAGCTAGCGCTAACGACGTTAGGCCTTCAAAGTCAAAGTCAGTTTTATTGTCAAAACCATATGTACAGGTCATACACAGGTTTTGAAATTGCAGTGCTCCCTAGGTTACACTGTTACACTAGATACATTAGAAAAATAGCTATACAAAAATAAAAACATATTCAAGATTCAAGAGTCTTTATTGTTATTATGCGAACATAACGAAATTTTGCAGACTCTCGGCTTTAAGGCACACATATAAATTAATAACACAAATCCTTAAAAAAGAACACTTGTGAAAATATACACACAAAGTAAAGTAAGTGAGTAAGTAATAAAGTGCAGCTTATTGCAAGTCCAGTGTATGGAATGCTGTGTTTGTGCTGTGAGTGTTTGTGACGGCCTACAATCTCCTGTGCTGTGCAGCTACCATAGCACACTGTCACACTGAGGCACAGGACTCTTTTGATTGTGGCCCTGTAACATAGGTGTTTGGATGCTGCAGGTGAGTCAGGGCTGTGTCAAATGCTAACCAGACTGCATCCTTCCTAGAACGCTTTTCCCTGTAGGCAAACTGGAGGCTGTCCAGGCCAGCAGGGATGGCGTCCTTGATGTACTTTAGGAGGATCCTCTCCAAGCACTTCATTATGACTGGAGTCAGAGCGACATGTCGGTAATCATTGAGGCAGGTGATGGTTGCTTTCTTGGACACAGGCACAATGAAGAAGGGCGTCAGGTATACAGGGACCGTGGAAAGCTGCATGGACAGCTTGAAAATGTCCAGAAAAACTCCTGCTAGTTGCTCAGCGCATGACTTCAGGGTACGACCTGACACCTTGTCTGGACCTAGAGCCTTGTTGATGTTGATCCTCCTCATGGTGGAGGTCACTTGGTGCAGCCGCAGGAAGAGAGGCTGATGCTGCACCTCTGGCTGAGGAAGATGTACAGTCCTTCTGCTGCTTGGAGAGTCCAAGCGTGCCAAGAAGCTATTTAAGATGTGATCATGGCCGACCTGCTGGTCGCTGCTCTTGTAATCCGTGATGGTCCTGATGCCTTTCCACATGTTACCTGACGTGGGTTGTTATCATTCAAGTGCTCCTCAATGCGCTGCTTGTAGCTGTGTTTTGCCACCTGGATGCCCTTTTTCACTTCTTTCCGGGCCCTGCTGTAAGCCAGCCTATCTCCTGACCTATAGGCTGCATCCCGGGCTTTTAGCAGGGTCCGCACTGTGCTGTCCACTGTGTGTTGTATAAACATAACACTATCAGATAGAGAAAGAGAACTAAGTAGAGAAAGAAAAGGCTTTCATATAATACAAATAGATTTGTATATAATACAGATAAACTTGTATATAATACCAATAATACAAATAGGTGTGTCACAGAATTTGTGTGTGATTTTAGCTCCAATATGTCATTTGAGCAGCAGCAGGGCACATAGCAGCAGCTGAGTTAAAGTGCAGGTGTGAGTTCAGATCAGACCGGTGGTGTGTGGTGTGTGTTAGTCCATAGTTCCGGTGGTGGGGGTCAGAGGGGGTGGGTGGGTCAGGGTCCAGAGTTGGTGTGTGCGGGGGTCAGCAGGGAGAGGGACAGCAGGATGGGGAGAGAGTTCAGCATCCTAGTGCTGTGCAATATGGGAAAAAAAATTATATCCCGATATAGGTAATTTTATATCCCGATAACGATATATATCCCGATATAGAATTTCTTCTTAAAATTATATATATCCACACAAGAATGCAAATTTATCTTGTCTCCTTTTGTTTTATTAAACAATTTTAAAGATTGAAACAAGTCTTTTTGTTACTGTTTTCTTACTGGTCAATTAAAAAAACTATAATAAAATAAATTAAAATGTAATATATTAAATGAACAAATACCATTCAGAAATATCTGATGGTGTAATCAGTTTTCAAGTCATGCAATAAAGTGCAAAGAAATAAAGTACAGTAACAGACACACTCAGATACAGTATTCAGTTTTCAAGTAGTGCGATAAAGTGCAAAGAAATAAAATACAGTAGCAACATAAAGTGCTAGTAACATTCAAGTGTGCCTACCATTTAACAAATAGGCCTAGTGCTATTAAATGAACTCTTTCAGAGGTAGAAGAGGCTTGTTCTGACATAAAATTAAACCTCAGCATCAAACTTTTCTTTCAGGTTGAGAGATTGGAAGACAAGCTGGTCAACTCTTTCAGGCTTAAGACATGATCTCTTGCATGTAACAATGTCCAAACCAAAACCAAACAGCGGAGTTCCTTTTTCCCTCGTTTGGGGACCAGTTCCTCCTCTGTTGGTTGGACGTTTGTTGTGCACTCCATCCCTACGACCATGCTACCACTAGCGGAATCCATAACTAGCTCTCATGCAAATGGAAAACAGTGGGCAGTCAGCCCGCATGGTCAACAGTCAGCCGTAAAGGAGTTCGTGTCGTAAAATGCTGCCGAAAGCGGCAACGCAGCTGCAGTTACATTATCTGAGCAATTACAGCCCATACCCGTTAAAATTACGATAAAAACAATAGAGGACTGTATCGTACGATAGACATTTTTCTATCGTTTAACGATATATATCGTACTATCGCACAGCATCCTGACAGCTTGGTGGACCAAGCTGTCTCTCATTCTGCTGGTCCTCACCCGGAGGTTCTTCAGTCTCCCTCTGGATGGCAGCAGACTGAAGAAGCTGTTGAACGGGTGGGTGGGATCGCAGGCAATGCAGAGGGCTTTGCAGGTGAGGCAAGTGTGCTAGATGTCCTGGAGGGAGGGGAGAGAGACACCCACTATCCTCTCAGCTGCTCTCACTACCTGATGTAGTTTTCCTTTGACAGGACACGGTGCAGGTGCCATACCACACAGTGATGCAGCTGGTCAGGATGCTATACACTCCTCGCTTCTTTGACATTTCAAGTCCAAGGGGAGACATGCCGGCCACAAACTTCAGGAGCATCTGCAGCAAGTCGCACCTCAGGTAGCTTTCTCACACACACAGTACAAAAACATTTTCATTATTTGGGAGGTAAACTTGCGCAACTGCATTGTGTATACACAGCTGTTAATTGTCTCCCCTTCACCATTTTGGACTCATCTTTATTTCCCTTTTTTTTTCACAGTACACATGTTACTGTAAAGCCAACAGCAGTCCTCCGTGGGCTTCCTGTCATCCTTGGAGATGACAATGCACACTTTTTCAACACATGCTTTGGAACTTGTCTGTAGTCCCTATTATTCAATTCAGCACCACAGTATTGTGTCTCTTTCACTTAGCCTCAATCATTGCTGCTTTATTTACAGTACCAGTCAAAAGTTTGGACACACCTTCTCCCTCACTGTTTTTTCTTTATGTGAGGAGGTGTGATGGTGTGGGGGTGCTTTGCTGCTCACACTCTTGCTCATTTATTCCAAATTCAAGGCACACTTAACCAGCATAGCTACCACAGCATTCTGCAGCCACGTGCCATCCCATCTGCTTTGCGCTTAGTTGGACCATCATTGTCCAATAACCCCAAACACACCTCCAGGCTGTGTCAGGGCTATTTCACCAAGAAGGAGAGTGATGGAGTGCTGCATCAGACCACCTGGCCTCCACAACCACCTCACCTACAACCAATTCAGATGCTTTGGGATCACTTGGAGCACTGACTGAAGGGAAAACAGCCAACAAGTGCTCAGCACCTCTGGGAACTCCTTCAAGACTGTTGGAAAAGCATTCCAGGTGACTACCTCATCAAACTCATTGACACAATGAGTAACAAAAGGTGGCTATTTCCCACAATCCAAAATCCAAAACATATTCTGCTTGGTTTCACACTTTTTCTTAACTATATAATTCCATCTGTGTTCCTTCATAGTTTTCATGTCTTCAGTATCAATCTACAATGTACAAAGTCAGAAAAATAAAGAAAAACCACTGAATCAGAAGGTGTGTCCAAACTTCTGGCTGCTACTGTACATAATTTACATCATCAAGTATTCATTTACATTACTTCATGCACTGATAGTCTGTTCCTGAGCAGGACCTTTTTACTTCTATATGCTTTGGTTGAATTGCAAGTAGAGTCACCCCATATGAAACTCAAATTCCTTCAAGGAAAAAAAAAAAATTTCACTTACTCAGACATGTATTTGTTCACCTTTACACCTTTATTTCTTCTGCTAATATTTCCTATGACCAAATAAAGTTTAACACGTACTTAAACACAACATTGTTCTCAACTTTCCCATCTAAGTTGCTAGTTTACTCATCCAGGGTGTCCACAGGGTTTGAAAAAGTATTAAAAGCTGATAAATCAAAATTGACAGATTTTTTAATCCATTAAAATTTAGGCCATTAAAAGTGTTAACTGTCTTTTAGAGCTATTATTTTTTTTAAAATAGCTATTATTTTTTCAGACTATGAGGTGTCCTATTCCCATTGAAATTCTATCTGCTAAACTTCCTGTTACTTCCTTTAAATGTGGGCTTTAGCATTTCTGGGCACATAATCAAAGATGCTCGCCTCAATCCTGAACTCTCAGCTTTGTATGTGTAATGCTGATGTCATATTCAGTGCTTGTACCACATCTCAAACACTTTGTACGCTCAGCTCAACTGGACAGTCAACTGACTGGCTCACGTTTACTTCAGATCTACAAATCTTCAACGTCCAGACAACCATCGTCGCTGTCATGGGCAAATGCAGCTTTTCTGACAGCTGGGTGGAAGAGCCAGTGTTTAAGGACTGGCTTAGCTCTGTAGTAGGGAAGTCAAATAAATGTCATTACATTCAACTTTATTGTCATTACACATGTACAAGGACAAGGTAACCAAATGCAGTTTAGCATCTAACCACAAGTGCTAAAGCAGAAAGTGCAGGATATACAGTGTCTACAGTATGTAGAATTTACAGTCAACAACATCAGTCAGTCTCTAAATCTATTCTGTTTACTATAGTCTTATATATGTCAAAAGAAAAAGTCAACGTTAATAAGGTCGCTGATTAACACTTGCAACTCAGTGTCCTGATGGTTTTAAAAAAATCCAAAGGCAGTAAAAAAGCTATAAAAAGGTATTAAATTGAACTTAAGGATTGCTCTGTATACCCTGTCATCAGTCTGCCCACATGTTGCAGTGACAAAGAACCATAGATAGGCAAGGTGATAACTAACATGTAATTGTGCTTGCTCTTATTCTTCTTAGGACTATGATGACCCACACATGTCCCACACCTCAATCGGGATCCTGACACTGATTCCTCAGCACAGTCTGGACTCTCCTGACTCACTGCACCAACAGGCTTCAGGTAGTGCAATCATTTTGGAGGGAACAGTGCTGATGGATGGCCTTAAAAATCTTACACATGCCATGTGCCTTCTCTTTCCACTTATTTACGCCCTCAACTTGGAATACCATCAACAACACAACAACACCTTTGACTTTATTCAAAGAGTGCTTCTGTCACTTGGACACAAGACCCTAAAAGCAAAAATAAACTCCCTCTCCCCAAAAATCTTCTCTTGCACTGACTCATTGTCTTCACAATGTCAATAGAATGTCACATGTTAGGTTTGCTCAGTACTGGGAAAGTGTCCCCTTGGTCAGCCCTTTTTTTGCTGGAGCCAGCCTCATTGCTCTTTCTTCTCAAACAGGCTGCTAAATACTTTGCTGTTCACAAGGAGAAATGTCAACAGCTTTTCTTTCAGCCCTTCTTCTTCCCTCTCTCTTCATGCTGACACCATTGTGGCCATATAGCAGCATTAGGCTCTATAGCCAGTTACCTCCAAATTTACTACATTGGAACTCAGTCTCCAGTACAGTTAGACTCATCCTCTAAGAATTCACTCACAATGTTCTCAGCAGGTTTTAGCTATTGCTGTCTCAAATGTCTGCATTACACTTGCACATTACACAGTTAGACTTGTGCACATTCATATCTGCTATTCATGTTAATGAATTGGACACAATTTCTTCTTCTTAGAGAACAAATAAACTGTTTTTATGTCCCCTTCAAAATGTCTGTTTTTCTTACAACAGCTTAACACTTTTAGTTCAGCTGACTTCAAGATTTTCAGTCAATCACTTTCCATATATTTTACTAGTAATGTCAATGCTTAACTCAATTTTACCGAGTATAGCCAAGGTACCATGTGGAAAACACACACACGTGGCACTGAAGGCATGTTCACTTTAAACCCTTTCAATCATAGAAAACATAAAGCTTCCAAAAAAATGCTGAGTGGAGTTTGGTTTCTGTCTAAATGCAATTGCTGATTCAGAAACCATTTCATACCCAAAATTAGTTTCAGTACCTTTTTTTTTAAATTATTTTTTGATGTTTGAAGTCTCATTTCTGTTTCATTTCCTTTAGAAACCTGAAGGAGTGCAGTCTCCTGATGCCAACAACAGGTCTGCCACAGTTATCATCACTGTTCTTCCCTTTTAACCCCATATGTTGTTCACTCAACCTGCCTATTTCAAACCTGCACTCAGATATGATTATTTCTGACTTCACAGCAAACCTGCTTCAGGACAGGAGAAGGGTCCTGCCAGGGAAGACTCAGGTAGGACAACAAAAAACCGCCACTGCTAGTCTGCAGGCAGTCAGTGCTAATATATCCACATCTATCACTGTCAAGAAATACTCAGTATATCTAATTAAAATCACAGTCTGTTAACTATACCTGATCACATGGAATAAACTGTAGCTTAGTCACATGTAGTCTGGTTTGTGATGTCTTGCTTTTGCTGGCTTGTAGTTGTGATGTGTATGAAAACATACTGAGTGTAGCATCTTCCCCTCCTACTCCCCACTGCAGGAGCTGAGGCTGAACACAAGACGTCTGATGAGGTACAGTTTCCTTCACTTCCATCACATTTTCTTGTGTTTCATCCTGATACTAAAATCCTTTCAGGTCATTTTCCCCCTCATCAGTCTGAAAACAGAATTTTATGTTTGGAAATGTATTAAAAAGAAAAACCTGAGTTCAGCTAAATTTGGGTCTCTGAATAGTCCTCCAGGGGCTGACGTTCAAAAATGTTCCAGTTGGTGCGTGCAAAACAGTCTTGTACCTCAGCAAGAGCTCCCTGTGGCCAGGTTTTAATGGACTTGGTGGTGGGCCCAGTCTTCCTCCGAACAGGGGTGTATGCAGGGAAGAGCAGCAGTGATGTGTGATCTGACACCCAGATGTGGAAAGGCTACTGCACTGTATGCTTGCTTTATGTTGGAATAAACAGGGTCCAGTGTATATTTTTTTCTCTGGTGGAGTATAAACGGCAGTGATGCAAAATCTAATTAAAAAGGAAATTAATAAGGAAAAGTTCAGCTAAGTGTTTATTAACTTGTTCTGTAATGTCTCCTACAGAAAGGCATGGTGTTGATCACAGGACTTCCTGAAAGTAGCTGGTCAGAGAGTGACAACATCAAGCTGATCCAGCCCTTTGACACGCCCTCTGACCTCATCCTGGCAAAACAAATGGGAAAGGTTGCTGTGATCACACCAGGAGGAGAGGAGAAAACACCTTGACACCAGTAATACTTGTAGCCATGCAAGCTGCTTCTGTCATAGCTTAAACTACTATCACAGGCTCAGTGGGACTGCTTTGTGGACAGTCCACACACTCAATCTGTCCATAGATACTAGTTTCTGGATTGTTGACCTGTTACAAAGTTCACCTTCCTACAGCACCGTGTTAAAATCATCCTTATTGTATGTTAGGTGCTTGTGTCAGTGGCAGACACGGAGATTGCTCAAGAGATAGTGAAAGTCCACTCCTTCATCCCCACCAAGATTAAAGACTGTGAGCTGAAGATAATTCATGTCAAACAGCATATTGGCGTCAGCACACCGGTAAGGCCTCTCATCATTCACCCACATCCTTTACAGGACACTCATCATCTTTTTCTCCTCCTCTGCTCTAATCTTCTATATTAAATATCTTCCTTTTGTGTGCTTGCTTCTTTCATCTTGTGCTTAGTGCAGCATTTCTAGTTGTTTGTGAACCTTGAGCAGTAACTGCTGATTAACACTAAAAAACCTCTTTACACAGGTGGCTCTCTACAATCTGCTGATGGGATCAGTGGAGCCATTAGTGAGTATTTCTACCATTAGATATTTCTATGCACTTCATCTTATTTATTGCTTGATGTAACAAGGACAGTGCACGTTAATAAACTTTGCTGTAAATACACCAGGGACAAGTGTAGATGATCCAAATGTACATTTACACTAAGCTCTTTAAAGTAATAAACCTAAATCAGGCTGAAGGGTCTTACTGTCAAACTGCAGCAGTCAGTGTTCAGTTGTCCCTGTCCTACATTTTAGATGTAGATAAAAAGGGACAGTCCTGTAAAACGTGACATCTGCTGTAACTTTACAACTAGTTTTTCTTAGAAAAAGTACATTAAAGTAAGGAAACAGTATTTTTCATGGGTATAGTAATCTTGCAGAAACCCTCATTTACTGATGGTAATGAATATGTCTTCTGTATATCTTCTGCTTTAGTCTTCTGTGTACCTTGGTCCAGTAATTATCCGCTGGCTAATCAGTGACTGTATGTCCTTTTGTGTCCTCCAGGAGAGTACTGTTCCAGTGGGCTGGAGCAGGTTCTTGGTGATCAGTAATGTCCCCAACATGCCCTCTGGCTCCTCTGAGCTCCAAAAACTGGTGCCACGCTTTGATACCGTCATCAAGACCCTCGTGCTCAACAACATGGTGAGGGCTGTTTGTCTGTGCAGCTGCAGACATGCTAATCCATGAGATCCTCAGCCACCCCTGTCCTGAATACCCGTGTCCTCACACACAGCTCTGTCCTGGGCTGAAAATCCAAATCACATTTTCTCCAAATCACGTCTTGCTCTTTATCTGTAAAGACATGTAACATGCTGTTGATGTGATGTGCCTCTTCCTGCTTAGGTCATTTGTGAGATGACGACTGCAGCCATGGCATTCTCTGTTTACAAACGCTTCCAGGCGTTTCCGTGCATCATCCAGAACAACCCCCTGTTCTTCTCCCGCAAGCCGGACCCCAAGGCCAACACACAGACAAAAGTCATCACTACGTACCTTGAGTCGTCTGAGGTCGGTAATTGATTGGCAGTGCTTGCTCATTATTCAGTTAGACATATTTCTTTTCTACTACTGGCATGATGTCCTGCAGCATCAAGTCCATGTGCACGTGTTTGATGTCACACTGCTCAATAGCTACTTGTGTCTGGTCATAGATGCACCTGCTAACGGCAAAAGCAGCCAAACAGCAGCAGCTGCAGAGGAAGAGGAGGCTGTCCATATAGAGAAGTCTGAACCTCCTTTGGAGGAGATGGAAAAAGATGCTTCTGGGACAGACCAGAAGACAAAGAGCACAGAGAAGACGGCTGGTGAAGACCAAGCTTTGGGAGAAAACGCCAGCAAAGACAGCATCAGAAGCCATGAGCCTAGCGCTGCTGTTTCCCACTCTTCAGCTGCACAAGACGCCAAAGCAGAAGCAGTCATGGATACAGACATGAGGGAAACATCTGCTGATAAAACTGTCACAGAGACAGTAGGAGACAATAAAGGAGTCAATCCATCTGAAGCAGGAAAGGACAAGGCTGCAGGTGCCCAAGAGACAAAGGCATCTGTGTCTAATGGCAGAGCAGCTTCTATGGAGACGGCCATGCCAGAGCTACCTAAGGTAACATACATCAGAAGTGTGGCTCTGCGCTCGTCAGCCTGTTGTTGGAGTCGGGTTGTTCTTCTGTGTAGCTCACAGGCTGAGCTACACATGTCTCTTTTTCATCCCTGTTTCACCAGGTCACTCAAGAAATGGTTAACGCATTGCTTGTAGAGTGCCCAACAAGAACCGGCAGCCATCCTAACAACGTAGCAGAGAGCACACGGTGAAGGTTTGTCCGGATCCAGGTGGTCTTGCCGGTTGGAGGAATACAAGCAGAGCTCCTGGACGGACGCACAGCGTAACAGCTCACAGGCTGAGACCAGAATGGTGAGGAGGTGCTGCTGTCAAAACCTGGACACTTAAATGTCTCCGTTGTGTCCTAACCCACAACCCCGTTTCTTTGTCCTGTCATGAAATCAGGTGGAGGACGAGGACCACTTCCCATTCAACATGAATGACTTTGTGACATTAGATGAAGTAGGAGATGTTACCGACCTTCCGTGTTCTCCTGCTGTTGTTCCCATGGAAACCACAGACAGGGAGGAGGAGGACGATGCTCCCACATCTGTCCCTCAGGACACTACAGGGGTACATTTTAGCTTGTGTATATCCCATCAAGCTTTGCTCTACATGTTTGATGGGGGGTGTCCCAGACCTAAATGTCCACAGTCTTATGACGTCAGTCCTTTTCTGGGTTTCTGCTTCTAGGACACACCCATGGAGGTTGCCATAGAAACAGCAGTATCGGATGCCACAGCGACTCTGCTCAAGTTTGATCAACAAGTATAATAGTCTGAACCCGTGAGAGCACCAACAGCTGACTCCTCAGACAGGTCGTCAGGTTTAACACCCGGTCCGGTCCTCACCGCTGCAGCATCCACCTTACCAGCTCCACAGGCTGAGTCCTCTCTCAGCCAAACACCTGAGACTGGTACAGCCTCACACTGATTTCACTTCTACCATCAACACAAGGAAACACAGTCTTTCCTAGATATTTTTCTTTATTTTTTTTGGTTTCAAATTATAAATTTGGCCTTAAATCTGTCTTTATGTTTAGAAATTACACCACTGCCCACCCTGGACTCCACCCCAGAGGTCCAACACCTGTCCGTGCCTGCCCCTGCAGCATCAGGTAACCCACCTGAAGCTGCCCCTGCAGACTCCTCCTCAAACAGCCCAGCCATAGGAGCAGTGACCGCAGAGAGTGAGGACGATAAGAAAGAGGAGAGTCCTCTCAGTCACAGCCAGGCCAAGGAGGAGGAGACCATGCTGGTGTTGGACAAAACAGAAGGTCAGGAGAAGATGCAGGACCAGGAGGACAAAGACACGGGAGCTCCTACTGCAGAGACAGGTACGCTTTGATTTTCTTTGGGGCAGGTACTTGCCATAAGTCATTGCAGGTGTTTAATAACAGCACCAAGATGAAGACACATCAAGTCCATTTGGAAAATGCTTAGGGTTAGGGTTAGGGTTTAGCTTATCTGCTTTGTTGAGCAAAGCCAGGACCAGGTCTTTTTATCCCTGTGTATGTCCTAGATTGGACTTTAAAGCAGTCCCTGTCTCTTCTAGGAAAGCAACAGACGTCCAAAGACCAAACGGAGAAGAGAAGAGTATGAAGAAGACATTACAGATGAAAACACCCATGAGCACGGACTACTCCCTCCCCCCTTTTGACCCCAGCAATCCAGTTGGTATGACACTATTTATTCACCGTAACTTTTCATCACTGTTTTCTTTACATGTGTATTTCCACAGTCACTCTCGTGCGTGTGTGGGTGTGTCCTCAGGTATGGAGTTCTTAGTCCCAAAGACCGCTTTCTTCTGTACAGTATGTAATCTATTCTTCAGCGGAACCAAAGAAGCTGAGATCAACCACTGCAAAACCATCAAACACTACGAGAACCTAAAGGTAGGCAGCTCATGGTTATTTGTTGCAGTTTCTCCCTCTTTTATTCTGCTCCATTTTCACACTTACTGTGATACAGGTGATAAAACATCCACGTGTGTTCACAAAGAGTGTTTTTCCTTTTTTCCTCCTCTTGTAGAAATACTTGCAGACTGAGAAGACGGTGAATGTGACTGACAAACCAGACCCCAGCTGAATATGGCTGTGAAGCTTTTGACTCAGTTTTGCCATTCCCCTCCTTTTGTATCGTCTCTTTATTTCTCACTCAAGGTCCAGATTCTCACACCGGTATAGATTAGTCTCATGTCTCCATTTAAATAAATACGACATCAGTAAAATGTATTTACTAAATTGTGGCTTGTCGCTCATTCGCTATCTCAGTGTCTGATAATATTTGATTTGAAGTCTGTTATCAATGATTTATAGCATCATAAAACCACACACTGTCATCACAATAACCTTAAAGCAAAGATGAAAATCTCACTGCATCAACTGTATCTTTACACCTGCACTTATTTTCATTGGCATGTACAGTAAATTGCTAATACACTATTTTAGACTGTCTGCTACTCACACTATTTGCTATTCTGTATGTTGCCTGTCATTTACATAGTGCTTATATCCAAAGGGCTTTATATTTGGCTCTTGTTTACCCATTCAAATACACATACACACACACTGATGGCAGTGATTTCCACTTCTGCATGTGGACAGGAGGAGCTGAGGATCAAACTGCCAGCCCAGTTCCAGCAGCTCCTCCCGCAGTGAGAGCCACTGGCCACACGCCTTAGACAACCTTGGCATGACTACAGCCAGTGACGTCCACGCCTCAGTGACTGTGGGGTAAACACTCAAACCAGGGATCCTTTGTGTGGCACTTGTCAAGTCCCAGCTTATTAGCAGGACATTTATTTCAGCACAAGATGGCAGTACACTCTGTTCTAAGCTCAGAGCATCAACCTGTTACTACCACAGTCTTACAAATCTTTTCATACCTCACAAGGCTTCATATCATCACTTAGATTAGCTTTTCTGTGTGTCAGAGTCTTGTGCTACCGTGGAGTGTCATCAGGTTCAAGGTGACTAAACCTTAAAATATATAGATAGATAGATAGACATAGATAGCTGCTGGGGACAGTGGCATCCAGACGGGCCAGTCTTCATAGCGGTCCAACAACAACAAGGTATGACAAGGCCCAGGGCTGGTCAGTCCAGCTTCAAGTGCTAGCTGGGACAGAAGACTTGCACATCAGGGACAGCACAGTGGACCATTACCTTCATCAAGGTGGGAGAGAAGATTCAGCTTCAACCAAAGGCTCAAACAGAGCTCCTCTCTGCAGTACAGCAATTGTACTAACAACTCAGATATTATCATGAAATATTTGCAGAAAAATCTTTTTGGGATTTCACAAGGTGTGGCTGCATCAGACAGACACAAACAAAACAAAGCATTT
Source organism: Toxotes jaculatrix (assembly GCF_017976425.1). Classification (NCBI taxonomy): domain Eukaryota; kingdom Metazoa; phylum Chordata; class Actinopteri; family Toxotidae; genus Toxotes; species Toxotes jaculatrix. Next base: position 839,367 of record NC_054395.1, on the reverse strand, counting down.
CTTTTGTTTATTGTTATCAAGACAAAAAATAGCAAAAGTAAATTCTTCATGGTGTCAACATGTCAGTTATCAACATAGTCGGTATCAAAGTTAACAAATAGCAAAGAATGTCTTCAAAACTGAACAAAATATGAAGAAACCATCACATAACAAAATTCATATTTAGCGATACTGCCATTAGGACGCAGTAGCGCTTTAATCCTGGCTGGCATGTTCTCCACGAGCCTTTCACACTGTTGAGGGGTAATCTTCTCCCATTCTTCTTCAATTACTATTTTTAATTCTTCCAAATTCTTTGCTTAAAACATGCCTTTTGATAATCTAGCAAAGATTTTCAATGGGGCTCATGTCCGGGGATTGAGCTGGTCACTCTAAGACCTGGATATTGTGCTCCTGCAGCCAAGTTCTACTTGACCTGGATGCATGCAAGGGGCATTATCTTGCCCAAACATCCGCTTTCCACCTCCACTGTGCATCTTCAAACAGCCACAGCACTTTTCTGTAGAGAAGCCTATATGTCAGCTCAAGTTATTTCTGGCTTTTTTCTTTGCATCCCCAACAATTTTCTTGGCACTTGTGGCTGAAGTTGTTCTTGCTCTACCTGAGCGTAGCTTGGTATCAACAGAAGCCCATATTTTGCACTTCTTCATCAGAGTTTGAACACTACTGATTGGTATTGTCAAATGCTTGGATATCTTTTTCTATCCTTTTCCTGCTTTCTAAAGTTCAAATACCTTCTCTTGTAGGTCTTTTCATAGTTCTTTTGCTTTCCCCATGGCTCAGAATCCAGCAAAGTCAGTGCAGCACTAGATGAAATGTGCAGGCGTCTGTCAGGAGCCCATAAACTCACTGAATTTTTCTACACACACTAATTACAGCCAAACAGGTGACAGGTGTGGACAGTGAGCCTTAAAAGCCATTTAAAGCTGTTTGTGTCAACTTGTGTGCATAGTATCAGGCCAAAACTTCAAGGGTATGTATACTTTTGATCAGGGCTATTTGGGTGTTTCAACTTGTCTCTATGATTTTAAAAAGAGTAAATATAATGTGATAATAAATAACTTTGCCTGACCACTAACTCTGAATGAAAGTAAAGCTTTTGCATGATCAAACATATTTTCTGAAAAATGGAGAATATTTCACACATTTTGCCACGGTATGTAAACTTATGAGCACAACTGTGTATGATTTTCTTAAACCAGGCTGGAAAAAACTACATATTTATTTTGTTGAGCTTATGTTTTCTTTTCTTTCTTTCCTTCTTTGCTTCTTTTTTCCGTCTTTCTGAAAACTTTCCGGCAAAGTTTCCTTGAAGGAACAATGGTACTCTGTGTTGGGCTGAATGAGCTTTATTTCCAACATGGTACACCTCAGCCATACTACAGTAACAGCTATCTGTAATGTATCCACACTTTGTCATTTGAGCCATCTGGATTCTTCCAGTTGTGACTTTTGGAGCTGCATTTACCACTTTGCCTCATTCATGGCCTGTAACGTGCCTACTTGTAATTTGGATATTTCCTCAATGGCAAGTTGCTGATGTGGATTCAAGAAGATATTTTCTTCTTCCACTTAAAGAACTACAACCAACTGTGCTGAGCAAACCACATGCACACAAAACACACACATACTCACTCCTGGACTTAAAATTGCTGCTATATGTGCAGCCTTTCTTCTTTTTATTTCTCTTACTGTTCAACTGCACACAACTGCACATGGTCAATTTGGTCATACTGTTTATAGTATTTATTATTATTGTTTCCTCTAATAAATATTTTTTTTCTTGGAGTCTTTATATTCTATCTGTATATTCTGAGTGCCTGTACCCTATTGCATCTGCTCTTTGCTGCTGTAACAGTGTAATTTCCCCATTGTGGGACTATTAAAGGTTTATCTTATCTTATCTTATCTTATCTTATCTTATCTTATCTTATCTACTGTATGAAAATGAAGGGCAGAGATGATGGAGGATATCATTCTAACTCTTATTTTATTACTATCAATTCAATTCAATTTATTCATCAATTATACAGCGCCTTACAGAAAAAGAGAGAGAAAAGTCTTTCTTTCAGAGAGAGAACTCTCTGAGAGAAAGACAGAGGAAAAAACTCTGAGGAGGGAAGAGAAAGAGAGAAGAGCAAAGAAGTTGAGACAGAGAGAAGCAGAGAAAGAGTTCTTCTCTCTCTTTCTCTTTCGGTGGAGAAAGAGGGTTAGCGTTACGGAAAACGCTCTCTTTCTCGCTGAGGAGGGCGAAAGAAGGCCATGCTCTCCTTCTCGCTCCCTCCCTCTCCATCGATAGAGACAGAAAGAGAGAGGAAAAGCGTCTCGATCTCTATCTGTCTCAAGGAGAGAGAGGGGAAGCTCTCTGTGTAACTCGCTCTCTGCCTGACAGAGAGAAGAGAGAGATCTCTTGCTCTTCCCTTTCTCTCTGCCTGAGAGAGAGGAGGAACCCAGAGAGAAAACACAGAGAGGCAAAAACTCTCCCTGCTGGAGAAATGATGTATAGAAATGGAAATAATCTACATTTAAATAAGCATCTCTCTCTGTGTTTCTCTCTCTCGCTCCCTGAGAGAGAAAGAGAGAGCAAAAACTCTCTGTTTCTCTCTCAGGGAGCGAGAGAGAAGGACAGAGTCTGGTGGCCCGGGTCACATCTGTATTCAGTTCTCCTGGATATTAACCTCACAGACGCTCAAAATGAACCGTTATCAGTGAGGATCCGCAGCATGAGCGGATCGAAAGCAACTGAATGCCCCCAGCAAAGACGTTGGTAGCCTGAGACACCGGCGACGCACCGCCATCAGAGCTGTCCCTACCTCCTCAGAAACGTTGAGTCAGTGAAGGAAGGCTCCTCATTTATATCATCTGGCTGCCGCCGTAGTGACGCCAAAGCCGTTGCCTGGGAATCAAAGGCAGGTGAGATGGTGACGTCATGAGCCACACCTCCTCTGAGCTGCTACTCACTGGATGCTTTTTGCTTTTGACTACATTCACAGTTAAACTCTACAAACTGTTGCGAGTGAAAATCCCAGCAAGTGTAGGGGTGTTCTGATACATCAGTCAGATTGTTGAAAAATTCAAAAGCATTCCAAAGACAGTGTAAAGAATAAAAATGATCAAGTGCAGCTCTACACTTTCATTTGAACATTTGTCATGTATGACTTCATTTAATACTGTAGGTTCATACATGATCATCCACAGCTGAAGCTCACATTCATGCACCTGTCCTGACAAGATGCTACATGTGATTCATTGTGATCCACAATGTCTCAGCTAAAATGTTTTTCCTTGACTCTTATTCAAAATGTGACTCTGAAAACTCAACCATCTGTGCCAACAGAATGAAGATAAGTTATGAAAAAAACCATCAACAAACTCAGAACAAGAGCTTCATAAATACCTTTGTTGCACATTAAAAACTGTATTCATTTCAACAATTGTATCAACTGTCAATATCAGCACAAAAGTGTATAAAAGAATGGAATGAACTGATGAATTTGAATGTGTTTTATTTTTCCCAGCTAGTTATTGTAAATGAACACATATTTAATGTGCCTTATTCATTTGTGGTCACAGTTATATTGAATTTCAAATAAACCTACTGTAACCCCCAACAGTAATGGCACTGAGTTCATTTTCTATGAACTACTCGTCAGGTTTTTCCAGATTTACCACAAAGCTCATAATGAATCTAACAGGATGCTTTGGTGAATTAATGTTTTCAGTGTCATTAAAATTGGTACAAGTACAAAAGACACATGAGGAAAGCAGACATTCCAATATAGACAGCAACATTCAATCAACATTTCTATTATTTATGTAGCTGATTAAAGCTAATACAGAAATGGGCTTGTAATTAATTACAAATTGTGGGGAAAACCTCTATCAGTGTGTTCTTGGATGGTTACAATAGAGTGCAAACCAGATAAGGTATGAAAAAGAAAGCAACAAACTCAGAGCAAGAGCTTCATAAATACCTTTATTGCACATTAAAAAGTGGATTAATTTCAAGAATTGTATTAACCATCAATATCAGCAGAAAGGTGTATGAAAGAATGGAATAAACTGATGAATTGCCACAAGTGTTAAAAATAAACACACATATATACAGTAGCATATATAGTAGGATTTTATTTCAGCTTCATTTAACCAGGTAAGTCCTTTGAGAACCAATTTTCATTTGCAGTGACAATCTGGCCACAGACACAATCCAGTAGATAAGACAAAGGATCACAGTACAAATTCATTACATATCAATCAAAATGACAGTGTAATATGTGCATATATATACAGTGAGGTTCATGGTAAATGACTAAAAACAAGTACAAGGATCTTGGATTATGGTTTGTAACGTATTCTTAAAAGAAGAGAATGGTATTAAAGAGCTGAGTTTTAGAGTCTGTTGTAAGAGATTTCAGTCGTTTGTGGCAGAAAATTGAAAAGAGAAGCAACCAAAGGAGGTGCAGGCTTTTGGAATGACGAGGTTAATGAAGCTGCTGGAGCCAAGACTGAGACTAGAGTTCTGAATATTGAGTAAAGAGCGTAGGTATGAACACTGTAAAATGTAAATGCTAATATAGCTTAAAATAAGAAGTGATCTTAACTGATGTGTGCTTACTTTGCTGACTCTGCTCTGTTAAACGTAGTTAATAAAACATTTTAGGGAGTAAAGTAATTAAAGGCATCAGCCTGAGAAAGTATGAGTGATGAAGAGCCGTCCTCACAACCTGACACCTATACCCGACACTAGGTGGCAGCACTTGGCTGTGTGACGCGCATTTCCCCGTGAAGACGTGCTCGGTTAATGGCCGCAAACACGTTGAAAGTGGGAAGAAAGCTTCTGGCTCTGTCATGTTAAGGTAAGTTGCTGCAATGTGGAAGATTTTATCGGCTTTTTATTTAGTAAGGTCTCTAGGTCTTATGCCGTATGCCTCCTCTGTCGGCGAAAGGTTTCAGGTTAACCGTATGTCTTCAGATTGCCAATTCAAATACTCCTAAGCAAGCTGAAATGACACTGCCTTTTTATTCATGTATTTATTTTGCTGGGAGTAATTTAGCTGCTGTTAAGAGGCACAATACGTTTGCTGAAATTCTTTGAGTTATCCTAAAAGTTAGAATGAATGAGTAGTTTTACAAGATCTATGTGAAGGGCTAGCGCTAGCTTACGCACGTTGATGTAATGACTACTTTTCAATTTTTCAATTCAATTCAATTTTATTTATATAGCGCCTTCCACAATCAAAATTGTCTCAAAGCGCTTTACAGAGACCCAGAGCCTGACCCCAGAGCAAGCACTTAAGGCGACAGTGGCAAGGAAAACTCCCTTTTAACAGGAAGAAACCTTGAGCAGAACCTGGCTCAGATGGGGGACCCTCCTGCCGATGGCCGGGCTGGGTGAAAGGAGGAAAAGGAGGAAGATAGGACAGCTAGGAATGGAGGAGAGGGGGAGAAAGACATGCAGCATAATACAGACAATGTGGGTCAGTATTTACATTACAGTTAGTGAACAGTTATTGGATAATGTGTGCTCAGCAGATTAGAATTATGAAACAGAGCACGGAGGCAAAAAGCTGTCATGACTGGTAATTATTTACATTACAGTTTGCAAAGAATATTAATCAAATATTTATCTGTAGCAGAACGGAACATTAAACATGTTAGAAATAGATCATTGTAAACAATAAACAGCAGCAGGTGGGTGGAGCCAGGACCATAGGACAAGCAGCTCCGGAGCCAGAGGTACCTGCAGAAAGGTACAGAGAAAGAGAGACCAGAGAGAAACAAGCACAGGACTACGGGACAGAGAGGACACAGAGTTAATGACATGTAATAAAGGCTAATAAATTTGAGAGTGGGTCTGAGGAGAGAAAGAGAAAGAAGAAGAAGTGCGCAGTAAATCATGGGATGTCCCCCAGCAGCCTAGGCCTATAGCAGCATAACTAGGGGATGATTCAGTTGCCTGAGCCAGCCCTACTAAGGGCTATATCCTTAACTGTAACAGTGTCTATAGAGATAATTGTGACTAACTATAAGTTTAATAAATAACTAGGACTGTAACTACAACTAATTATAAGCTTTATCAAACAAGAAGGTTTTAAGCTTCGTTTTAAAATTAGAGAGGGTGTCTGCTTCCCGAACCCAAACTGGCAGTTGGTTCCATAGGAGAGGGGCCTGATAGCTAAAGGCTCGGCCTCCCATTCTACTTTTAGAGATTTTGGGAACCATAAGCAAACCTGCATTCTGGGAACGAAGCAATCTGTTAGGATGATATGGTACTATCAGCTCTTTGAGATATGAAGGAGCCTGGCCATTGAGGGCCTTATATGTAAGGAGAAGGATTTTAAAATCAATTCTGGATTTTACAGGAAGCCAATGAAGAGAAGTTAGTACAGGAGTAATGTGATCTCTCTTGCTAATTCCAGTCAGTACTCTCGCTGCAGCATTTTGGATCAGCTGGATGCTTTTTAGAGAGTTAACTGGACATCCTGATAATAGGGAATTACAGTAGTCCAGCCTAGAAGTAACAAAAGCATGGACTAATTTTTCAGCATCACTCTGCGACAGAATGTTCCTAATCTTACTGATATTGCGCAGGTGAAAGAAGGCGGTCCTAGAGACTTGTTTTATATGTGAGTTAAAGGACAGATCCTGATCAAAAATAACTCCAAGGTTCCTCACAGTCGTACTGGAGGCTAAATTAATGCCATCCAGAGTAACTATATGATTAGATAAACTGTTTCTGAGGTGTTTGGGACCAAACAAAATAACCTCAGTTTTGTCTGAATTCAGAAGAAGAAAGTTACAGGTCATCCAGGCCTTTATGTCTTTAAGACGTGCCTGAAGTATGGTTAACTGATCTGTTTCGTCTGGTTTCATAGATAAATATAGCTGGGTATCATCCGCATAGCAATGGAAATTTATTCCATGCTTCCTGATAATATTGCCTAGGGGAAGCATGTATAAGGTGAACAGTATCGGTCCAAGCACAGAACCCTGTGGAACTCCATGACTTACTCTGGTATATATGGAGGGATCATCATTAACATGAACAAACTGGTATCTATCTGATAGATATGATTTAAACCAGCCTAGTGCTGTTCCTTTAATCCCAATAACATGTTCCAATCTATCCAATAGGATATTATGATCAATGGTGTCAAATGCAGCACTAAGATCTAGCAGGACAAGTATAGAGACGAGTCCATTATCTGATGCTATAAGAAGGTCGTTGGTAACTTTCACCAGTGCTGTCTCTGTGCTATGATGAACTCTAAATCCTGACTGAAAAACTTCAAACAAACCGTTCCTATGTAGATGGTCACACAACTGAGTTGCAACAGCCTTTTCAAGAATTTTAGAATTAAAGGGGAGACTGGATATAGGTCTATAGTTTGCCAAAATGTCAGAGTCCAGAGAAGGCTTTTTAAGTAAAGGTTTGATAACTGCAACCTTAAAAGCCTGTGGGACATATCCTGTAACCAACGAGAGATTTATCTGATCTAATATGTGAGTGCCAATCAAAGGCAACACATCTTTAAGAAGTCTGGTCGGGATAGGATCCAAAAGACATGTTGATGATTTAGATTTAGAAACTATTGAAGTCAATTCAGCTAGATCTATGGGAGAGAAACAGTCTAACGACAAATCAGGACTGGCAGACATTTCTAAAGATGCTGTTCTAGACATACCTACATCATTAACAGTTGTAGGCAGGATGAGATGGATTCTGTCTCTAATGTCTACTATTTTGTTGCTAAAGAAGCTCATAAAGTCATTACTAGTGAGAGCTAGAGGGATGGATGGTACAACAGAGCTATGGCTCTTTGTCAGCCTGGCTACAGTGCTGAAAAGAAACCTAGGGTTGTTCTTGTTTTCCTCTATTAATGATGAGTAATAGGCAGTTCTTGCCTTACGAAGGGCTTTTTTATACGTTATAAAGCTGTCTTTCCAGGCTAGGCGGAATTCCTCTAAATTAGTGGATAACCATTTCCTTTCCAGCTTTCGTGATATCTGCTTTAAAGTACGTATTTGTGAATTGTACCATGGAGCTAGCTTCCTCTGATTACTGACCTTCTTTTTCAAAGGGGCAACAGAGTCAAGGGTTGAACGCAATGAAGCAGCAGTATTATCAACTAGATAGTCTATATCTGCTGGAGTAACGTTTAGGCCATTGCCCTCTGTAAGACTGGCACATGGCAGCGGAGATAATAAAGATGGAATAGCTTCCTTATATTTGATAACAGCATTATCAGACAGAAATCTACAGTAGTTAATTTTTTTCTCAGATGCTGTGCAGTTCATTATTGTAAATTCAAATGTTACTAAAGAATGATCAGATAAAACAGGGTTCTGAGGGAATACTGTCAAATATTCAGCTTCTATGCCATAGGTTAGTACAAGATCAAGGGTGTGATTAAAACAGTGAGTTGGTTTGTTAACATTTTGTAAAAAGCCAATTGAGTCTAATACTGAATAGAAAGCAGTCTTAAGGCTGTCATTGTGGGTATCGACATGAATATTAAAGTCGCCCACTATAATTACTCTATCCGTACTAAGCACTAAATCAGATAAAAATTCAGTGAATTCAGACAAAAACTCTGAGTAAGCAGCAGGTGGACGATACACCACAGCAAATAGTACTGGTTTTTCTGTCTTCCAATTTGGATGTGAGAGGCTGAGGATAAGGCTTTCAAATGTACTATATTTCGGCTTAGGTCTAGGATTAATTAATAAACTTGAGTGGTAGATTGCTGCCACTCCTCCTCCTCGGCCTGTGCCTCGAGGAATGTGATAATTAATATGACTAGCAGGGGTTGACTCATTTAGACTGACATACTCTTCCTCCTGCAGCCAGGTCTCAGTCAGACAGAATAAATCAATCTGCTGATCCATTATCAAATCATTCACTAACAGAGATTTAGACAAGAGAGATCTAATGTTTAATAGCCCACATCTGATTGTGGTGTTTTTAGGTTCAGATGCTTTTGTAGTATAAATTTTTTTGAGGTTTTTATGAGTAACACCTCTTGCATTTTTTAATTTATGCACTTTTTGTTGACGGGGAGCAGACACAGTCTCTATAGGATAAAGGGAATCGTTAGAATGGTAGGAATAATAAGAATCATGAGAATCATGGGTGGGTGACAGCTCTAGAGAAACTGCAGAGAAGCGTGTAGGACTGCAACTCTGCATCCTGGTCTCAACTCTGGGTTGTCATGACTTTGGTTTTCTAATGAAATCTGTCATATTTCTAGATATGAGAGCTGCACCATCCAAAGTTGGATGGATGCCGTCTCTCCTAATCAGACCAGGTTTTCCCCAAAAAGTTTTCCAGTTATCAATGAAGGCCACGTCGTTTGCTGGACACCACCTAGACAGCCAGCGACGGAATGAAGACATACGGCTAAACATGTCATCACTGGTCAAATCGGGCAGGGGTCCAGAGAACACTACAGAGTCCGACATTGTTTTGGCAAAGTTACACACCGACTCCACATTAATTTTAGTGACCTCCGATTGGCGTAATCGGGTGTCATTACCGCCGACGTGAATAACGATCTTACCAAATCTACGTTTATCCTTAGCCAGCAGTTTTAAATATGATTCAACGTCGCCCGCTCTGGCCCCAGGGATGCATTTAACTATGGTCGCTGGAGTCTCTAACTTCACATTTCGCAAAATGGAGCTGCCAATAACCAGAGTTTTTTCCTCAGCGGGTGTGTCGCTGATTGGGGAAAATCTGTTTGAAACATGAAGCGGTTGATGGTGAACCACGGGCCGTTGTTTCATGCTATGTTTCCTTCGGACTGCCACCCAGCCGCCCTGGCTTCCCGGCTGCTCGGGAGCTGCCGGGGAACGGCTGACAGGAGCTAACGTAGGACGGCTAGCTGTAGCTAATTTAGGCTGGTCCGCATCAGCTACAGGGGACTGACTAGCTAGCGCTGCTGCGGGGCGATTATCTATGGTGCGGAGCCGAGCCTCTACTTCCCTAAGTCTCGCCTCCAATGCTACAAAAATGCTACATTTATTACACATACCATTATCGCTAAAGGAGGCAGAGGAGTAACTAAACATCTCACACACCGTGCAAGAGAGAGGAGAGACAGCAGGAGAGACAGCAGGAGAGAGAGAAGCCATTGCTAACAGCTAAGCTAGCGGACCAGAGTTAGAGTGATTAGAGTGTAGTGTTAGATTCCGAGGGACACGTGCACCACAGATGTTTAACTAAAGCAATATACGTGTACAGGAATTCAGAGATTGACCACAGAACACGGCAAAGTTAGAGTTGATTAATAAGCTAGGATAACACTCGTAACACCACAGTGCAGAAGCAGCAAACAGGAAGTGACACAATACATTACCACCACGTCCTTGTAAGCTAGCGCTAACGACGTTAGCCCTTCAAAGACAAAGTCAACTTTATTGTCAAAACCATATGTACAGGTCATACACAGGTTTTGAAATTGCAGTGCTCCCTAGGCCCACAGTGTTACACTAGATACATTAGAAAAATAGATATACAAAAATAAAAACATATCCAAGATTCAAGAGTCTTTATTGTCATTATGCGAAAATAACAAAAATTTTGCAGACTCCCGGCTTTAAGGCACACATGTAAATAAATAACACAAATCCTTAAAAAGGAACACTTATGAAAATATAAATACAAAGTATAGTAAGTAAAGTGTGAAGTGTAATGTCAATTTATCATATAACCATATACTCTCTTATCATGCATTCGTATATTCTCATAAACTTGAATATTCAATTCTGGGTGAAGTACATAAAACATGACCTGTAGTGGCCTAATGAACTTTGTTTACTGTCAAGACACCTGTTATGTCTCCGGTGCCTCAAAGCACAACTTACACTTTATCTCTATTTTATGACCTTCAGATTATTTTTTCTCCCTGCCATCCTGGTATGTGAGAAACAGGCATAAGTACTCTGGGAACTTGTAACCTGGGGTCAGACCTCTGTAGCATTTGTGATGCTTGAGCTCTGATCTTTATGCAGACATTGATTACTCTGTAAACTTTATTTTATAATAAAACATCAAAAGACAATTACTGTCTAAAGAATTTTATTTCACTTTTTATCAGGAGGAAAGTATTTTTCCAACACAAACTTGGCGATGAGGATCGGATTGGATGTGTCATCTGGACCCCTTTGGAAAGACAGAAAGCCGGCTGCAAAGAAAGATTCCTCCCTGTGGGTGAGAAACTGTCCTCAGACGGAGCCCAGTCATCGCTCCAGTCCCGGAGGATTTAAAGGGAAAGAATCACACACGGTGAGAAGTGATTTGATGTTGCTTGTGAGGAGAGGGAAAGAAGGAGTAAATTAAGAGCACAGACACAAAAAGAGGGAAAAAATCTGGACACACTAACACATTGTATACTTCTTTAGAGACTGAAAAGAACAAAAGAGCAGCCCATGATCTTCCATGCCGCCTTTACCACCCTCTGAAGCCTCTCCCTGTCTGCCATGGTGCAGCGGCCGTACCATACTGTGATGCAATACGTCAGCAGGCTCTCAATGGACGAGCGGTAGAAGGTCAGCAGCAGGATGGAGTCCAGGTTGTGCTTCCTGAGGACCCTCAGGAAGTGTAGCCGCTGCTGAGCCTTCTTGATGACCGCTGTCATGTTGTCTGTCCAGGAGATGTCAGCGGAGATGAGATGCTCAGCACACAGTGCGGAGAACTGGTGCTCAGCGTGCGAATGGAGGACAGGTGGGGGCCGACTCTCACAGTCTGGGGACGGTTTGTTAGAAAGTCCTTTATCCAGGCACACGTGAGAGGGGGGAGGCCGAGAGTGTCAAGTTTAGTGATGACAATGTCGGGAAGGATTGTGTTGAAGTCACAAAGAGCATTCCGGACGTAGCTCTGCTGCTGCTCCAGATGGCTGGAGCAGATGAGTGCTGATGTTGTGGTGAGTTAAAGCGAGCAAAGAAGCAATTTAGCTCCTCTGCCAGCGGCGCACTCAGGTCTCCTGTTGACACATGACATCCTCTGTAGTTTGTGATGTCCTGTATACCCTGCCACACCTTCCGTGTGTTGTGGACAGGTGGGACTCTATGCTCCTCTTATGATCTGCCTTGGCTTTTTTAATTCCTTTTTTCAGGTCGTCTCCAGCAGCCCTGTACAGAGCTCTGTCACCTGACCTGAAGGCAGCGTTGCGGGCTCTGAGGAGCGTGCGGACCTTGCTGGTCATTCAGGGTTTCTGGTTTGGGAAAACCTGAATGTTTTTATCCACAGTCACATTTCTGATGCAGAACTTGATGTAGTCCAGTACCGTTCCTGTCAATGTTTCCAGCTTCTGGTGTTCAGATATGTCCCAGTCTGCCTGTTTGAAGCAGTCTTGAAGTGTGGAGAGTGCATTGTCAGGTTGTAACAGTCTTTGTGGTGGGTCTGAGGGGGGTGTAGGCTTGGGGGAGCAGGAGGGAGAGATGATCTGACTGGCCGGGGGTGAATTTTGAGGCTGTCGCTTTCCTGATTTTTTAAGTAAAGTAAAGCTGACTTTAAGGAAAGTCAACTTAATATATTTTACAGTGAAGGGCTTTTGCCAATGAGGATTTTGTAAATGAATAGAAACCAATGTATCTGTCTGCAGGAGTGGAGTAAGGGACAGTTCACCAGTGAGTAGAGGTTGCACTGGTGAGTATTAAACGGAGCTCCAGTCACAAAGTGGATAGCAGAATGGTAAATAACATCCAGCTTGTGGAGGAGGGTTTTGGAGGCTGACCTGTAAACTATATCACCATAATCAAAAATTGGGAGGACTGTCACTTTAACCAAGAGTTGTTTTGCAGTGTGTGTAAGCGAGGACTTGTTACCATAAAGAAAGCCAATTCTAGATTTGACATTTGTAAGCACAACATTTATGTGTGTTTCAAATGAATCATGAGTGAGTCCAGCAGATTTGTGAGTGTCCAGGGTGTGCTGCTCTGCAAGGACCTCAGACTCCAGAATAGGCTGGAAGGAGAAGAGGGGATGTCCTGGAGAAGGTGGATGAGTGACAGATGATGGGGTGGATGGAGGAACATTGGGAGGAGGTGTAATATCCTCAAAAGCACAACCAGCTTTGACAAAGTGTCTGTTGAAATAATCCACCACTTTTTTTTTTCTGTGATCACAATACCATCACATTTAATAACAGTGGGCAAATGGGAAGACATATTTTTCTTTTCTATTGATTTGACAGTGTTCCAGAATTTTTGAGGGTCAGAGCGATTGGCAACGAGTTGCTGTTTGAAAAAGCTGGATTTTGCGTGTCTGACTGACTGAGTACATTTGTTTCTTATTGACCTGAATGTCTGCCAGTCTGGTGTTTCATTAGAAGAATTTGCTTTACACCATAGGTGCTGTTTATGGCCAATAAGCTCAGACAGATCAGAACTGAACCAGGGACTGAGACGCTTTTTTATCCTCATTCTTTTGAGAGGAGCATGTTTGTTCAAGATGGCACCCAACAAAGTTTTAAAGTATGTCCAGGCGACTTCCACATCAGGGATAAGACCAATTCTGTGCCATTCAACTTGTGTCAGGTCATATAAAAAAGTCTGTTCATTAAAGTTTTTCTGGAGGCGTTTGAAAACAATCAAGGGAGGGCTTCTTGAGATGGTGCCCTTGCGCACACAAGCTCCATTATAATGGTCACTGAGGCTTTGACAAAAAACTCCGCATGTATACCTATCTGGCCTGTTGGTGAGTGTAACATCAATTAATGAATGTGCCACATTCCATAGTCTTGGTATTGTATCTGGTAGGGGTAGGGGTGTAACAATACATGTATTTGTATTGAACCATTTCGGTACGGGACGTTCAATTCGGTACAGGGCTGTGCACGGGTGAGTTCACGTTGTGTGTGTTTTGGTTACATTCTGCCGCTACACGTGTAGGTACACTTGCAGGCCGTGTGCATAATGGCTACTGCTAAACCGGAGCTTGAAGAACCTTCCCTGTCGCTAAAGTCGCCTGCTTGGGAACACTTTGGCTTCCTAGTTAAATATTGCAATGGAGAAAGGCAGGTGGATAAGACGAGAGCGGTGTGCCGACACTGTTCAGCTGAAATCGGGTACGTTTCCGGCAACACGACAAACATGCTAACTCACCTGAAACGACACCACCCGAGTGTAAATATCACCGCTACAAGAAAAAGGAACACCTTAGTGCAAACGCAGCTGGCATCAGCATTCAAGCAGCCTCTCCCTGGTAATTCAGATCGGGCCAAAGCTATGACAACAGCCACTAGGGTTTTTATAGCAGCGGATCTAAGACCATATTCAGTTGTTGAAAATGCTGGTTTTAAATACATGCTAAAGGTGATTGAGCCCCGGTATGAAGTACCCACTCGTCCGCACTTCAGCCAGAAAATAATACCAAGCCTTTATGAACAAGCTACATTTGTTGTTTATTTGAGAGTATTTTATTTAATTTGTTACCAGGCAGCACTTTGCAGTTATTTTATTTTCCTGTTTGTATGTTACAATAAATTGTTGGTTTACAAACAGCAAATTTAGGTTTTGCATTTTGTTCCCATACTGTACCGAAAATGAACCGAACCGTGACCTCAAAACTGAAGTACGTATCGAACCGTGATTTTTGTGTATCGTTACACCCCTAGGTAGGGGCCTGCACAATCTGGGACAGGTTTAGTGCATCCAGCTGTAACTGCACAGAAGATGGAAGGTCAAGCACATCCCAATTCAAGTCCCCCAGCAGGAGAAATTCAGAGGAGGTGTGAGGGGCAATCAGCTCACGTGGAGCAGGCAGAGCTCAGGCAGGGGCAGAGGGCGGCCTGTAACAACCAGCAACAGTGAGAGATTTTTACAACAATCATCTCCAACTGTTTGGCCACAGATTTAGAGGAAATCACAGCGCACTGCAAGTTATCCCTACAATAGACAGCGACCCCCACACCCTTGGAACTTCTGTCCTGACCAAAAATATTGTAGCCAGGGATGGAAACAGCAGAGTTGGGGCTGGATTTCTTAAACCAAGACTCAGAGATGACTAAAATGTCAGGATTTGCAGTCAGTGCAGCAACTTTTGGGAGGAGGCTGCGTATGTGTGTGACCCATGCTAATGCGCTAACCTGTCAATGGGATTCTCCATGTTATGAAGTCAGCTGCATTCTTGTGAGGGCAGAATAGTATGTTTAAATGCATTAAACCAAGGCTTTTGCCATTACAAAATCAGTCAAAAGCTAATAAATGTACATCAGAACATTTAGCTTTGTTGGCAGAGGAATCAGTGTGTGAGCAAAGATCTGGACCAGGGAAACTGGCGTAATTGCTGAGAGTCAAACATGTCACTGATGTGCAGGCTGTAGAAAAAGGCTAAATGTGAATGGAGCTGCAGAGTAAGGAACTCATTCTGAGTGGCCCTCATGCTACAAGTGACCATTTCACATTGCATTGAATATTATTTGACTCACTGTTTAATGCACATTTTGAAAAGTGCAGCTTTGTATTGATACGTACAGTTGAATTTTCTAATTCCTTCTAAATACAGGTTTAGGAGTAAGATGTTTATTGACAGGCTAACAGATGTTTGTGTGTCTCTGAATGTACCCTGACTGGAAACCAAGTCTACCAAGGTCAGCTGGACTCTTGTTCTTCTGTTTCCAATAATAAGAAAAATGCACATCCATTCAAATGCTGCTGTTTAAGCTGCCACTTGACACAACTTTACTCTGTCATTTCACTGGTTATGTCTGTCACTCAATGTGTTATCCAGTCAGAGCAGACCAAATGGCAGCCGAGCTCTGTGGGATCCCAAGGATCGCTCTCCATCCCATTCCGTGTCTCGGAGCCTCTCAGGTTCTCCCACCCCAAGTCCTCCTCACAACAAACACAGGGTGGGCCCCCATCCCCACAGGCCACACAGGAAGCTCTACTCCCCTCATCATCTCCCTCGCTTCCACCACTGCACAGGTAGACCACAGGCTAGAGAGCAGGCACAGCGTCTACAAAGTGGGACAGTGCACAACTCTTTTAAATATTCATCTGCAAACTTACAAATAATACAAATATGTAGTGAGCTCATTTGTTAAAGTGCTACTGGACTGTTCAGTGGTGCTGCAGGTTCTTAATACATAATTATCTTTTCACCAATAAATGACTCAGATCAGGGGAAATGTCTGTATGATAGTTTACTCACCTCTAACCTCATCCATTCATTCACTATCCTAAGAACACGGCCATCGCTTGGAGGGCCGCCACTCCGGCTCACACAGTCCCTCTCACTCACACCCAACCTCCTCCAGAGAGCACCGGCCTGAGAGGAAGGACAAGGAATCATCAGGTTAGTCAGTGTGTAGCTTTGTTCTTTACAGACTGATGTATGTTCAGAGTCTGACTCTGGAAAGCTCTTTTAAAGTCATCTGCTAATGGGGAAGAGTGTCTGTGCTCAGCTAAAATCACACTTTACCTGTTGTTTACCTAGGATTTCTGACATCACTTCTAGACTTGGAGCCTTACACAAGAGTGATGTGGAGCTTTCTTTGCTTTCCGTCTAAGAGTATCTACATGTTCATGTGTTTTACAAGAAATTTCACTTTGAGATTTGATGTTCCAGAGCAGTTTCAAACAGGTGATAGGGAAAAAAAATAAGAAAAACGAATGTTGTCAGTGTTGCAGTTTGCTCATGTTATGAATATTACAGGCAAAAAGAAAGAACATGTTTCAGTAATCAGCCCATTTCTTGAAAACAGAGGATGCTTATTTTCTGTTTTATTGTATTAAAATGTGCAAAATTAACATTTTCTCTAAGTGTGTTTTACAAGAAAGAATAGCATTGGCCTGTTCATCTGTGACTCTTCAGTCAACAAAACAGTGGCTGTGGATGTTTTAGCCTGTGTAGGTTTCCTGCTTCTACTTTGAACAACGTCATCGTGGTTTCTGTCTGTCCCACGTCATCACTTTGTCTCCCTCCCTTGCTGCAGGCATCTGTATGCATAGTGAAGGCTGAAGACGCTCAGGCACTGGCTAACACAAATCTCTCCATCAGAGACCAGAAAATCACTGCTTCAACAGCCAAGGTACCATGTGGAAAACACACACACACTGAAGGCATGTTCACTTTAAACCCTTTCAATCATAGAAAACATAAAGCTTCCACAAAAATGCTGAGTGGAGTTTGTTTTCTGTCTAAATGCAATTGTCTATTCATAAACCATTTCATACACAAAATTAGTCGCAGTTCCTTTTTTGTATTATTTTTTTGATGTTTGAAGTCTCATTTCTGTTTGATTTCCTTTAGAAACCTGAAGGAGTGCAGTCTCCTGATACCAACAACAGGTCTGCCACAGTTATCATCACTGTTCTTCCCTTTTAACCCCATATGTTGTTCACTCAACCTGCCTATTTCAAACCTGCACTCAGATATGATTATTTCTGACTTCACAGCAAACCTGCTTCAGGACAGGAGAAGGGTCCTGCCAGGGAAGACTCAGGTAGGACAACAAAAAAACGCCAATGCTAGTCTGCAGGCAGTCAGTGCTAATATATCCACATCTATCACTGTCAAGAAATACTCAGTATATCTAGTTAAAATCACAGTCTGTTAACTATACCTGATCACATGGAATAAACTGTAGCTTAGTCACATGTAGTCTGGTTTGTGATGTCTTGCTTTTGCTGGCTTGTAGTTGTGATGTGTATGAAAACATACTGAGTGTAGCATCTTCCCCTCCTACTCCCCACTGCAGGAGCTGAGGCTGAACACAAGACGTCTGATGAGGTACAGTTTCCTTCACTTCCATCACATTTTCTTGTGTTTCATCCTGATACTAAAATCCTTTCAGGTCATTTTCCCCCTCATCAGTGTGAAAACAGAATTTTATGTTTGGAAATGTATTAAAAAGGAAAACCTGAGTTCAGCTAAATTTGGGTCTCTGTATAGTCCTCCAGGACTGACGTTCAAAAATGTTCCAGTTGGTGCGTGCAAAACAGTCTTGTAGCTCAGCAAGAGCTCCCTGTGGCCAGGTTTTAATGGACTTGGTGGTGGGCCCAGTCTTCCTCCGAACAGGGGTGTATGCAGGGAAGAGCAGCAGTGATGTGTGATCTGATAGTCCCAGATGTGGAAAGGCTACTGCTCTGTATGCTTGCTTTATGTTGGAATAAACAGGGTCCAGTGTATATTTTCCTCTGGTGGAGTATAAACGGCAGTGATGCAAAATCTAATTAAAAAGGAAATTAATAAGGAAAAGTTCAGCTAAGTGTTTATTCACTTGTTCTGTAATGTCTCCTACAGAAAGGCATGGTGTTGATCACAAGACTTCCTGATAGTAGCTGGTCAGAGAGTGACAACATCAAGCTGATCCAGCCCTTTGACACGCCCTCTGACCTCATCCAAAACAAATGGGAAAGGTTGCTGTGATCACACCAGGAGGAGAGGAGAAAACACCTGGACACCAGTAATACATGTAGCCATGCAAGCTGCTTCTGTCATAGCTTAAACTACTATCGCAGGCTCAGTGGGACTGCTTTGTGGACAGTCCACACACTCAGTCTGTCCATAGATACTAGTTTCTGGATTGTTGACCTGTTACAAAGTTCACCTTCCTACAGCAC
This sequence comes from Toxotes jaculatrix, assembly GCF_017976425.1. Lineage (NCBI taxonomy): Eukaryota > Metazoa > Chordata > Actinopteri > Toxotidae > Toxotes > Toxotes jaculatrix. Next base: position 820,797 of record NC_054395.1, on the reverse strand, counting down.
CGTGTTAAAATCATCCTTATTGTATGTTAGGTGCTTGTGTCAGTGGCAGACACGGAGATTGCTCAAGAGATAGTGAAAGTCCACTCCTTCATCCCCACCAAGATTAAAGACTGTGAGCTGAAGATATTCCATGTCAAACAGCGTATTGGCGTCAGCACACCGGTAAGGCCTCTCATCATTCACCCACATCCTTTACAGGACACTCATCATCTTTTTCTCCTCCTCTGCTCTAATCTTCTATATTAAATATCTTCCTTTTGTGTGCTTGCTTCTTTCATCTTGTGCTTAGTGCAGCATTTCTAGTTGTATGTGAACCTTGAGCAGTAACTGCTGATTAACACTAAAAAACCTCTTTACACAGGTGGCTCTCTACAATCTGCTGATGGGATCAGTGGAGCCATTAGTGAGTATTTCTACCATTAGATATTTCTATGTACTTCATCTTATTTATTGCTTGATGTAACAAGGACAGTGCACGTTAATAAACTTTGCTGTAAATACACCAGGGACAAGTGTAGATGATCCAAATGTACATTTACACTAAGCTCTTTAAAGTAATAAACCTAAATCAGGCTGAAGGGTCTTACTGTCAAACTGCAGCAGTCAGTGTTCAGTTGTCCCTGTCCTACATTTTAGATGTAGATAAACAGGGACAGTCCTGTAAAACCTGACGTCTGCTGTAACTTTACAACTAGTTTTTGTTGGAAAGTACATTAAAGTAAGAAAACAGTATTTTTCATGGGTATAATAACATTGCAGAAACCCTCATTTACTGGTAATGAATATGTCTTCTCTATGTCATAGTCAGGAAATATATATATATAATATGTTTTGTCCTGTGTTCATGTTGTCTTGTGGGTTTTGCTTTTATTTTGAAATGTGTTCTCCTTTTGTTTCAGGTGGCTTACCCTTCCTCTTGTTTCCCACCAGTGTGATTGTTTTCCCCGCCCTAATTGTTTCCACCTGTTTCCCCTTACCTGGTGTCTATATATAGTCTGCGTCTCCCCTTGTTCTGTGCCAGTTCGTCTTGTCTTAATGTCAGCGAACCATTGTTTTTGCCCATGTTACCGTCCCTTTGTCAAGCCAGGTTTTGTATTTTGTTGTTACTTTTCCTTGTCAGAGCTACTGTTTTCATTGCTAGATTTTCCTTTATTACTTTGTATAGTCATTGTGCCTTTTGTCCTCGTATGAGTGATTTTTTTTTCTCACATTATCTCTTTGCTTCTTGGAGTGATTTTCATTTGTACTTTGTAATAAAATATTGTTTATTACTGTATATCTTCTGCTTTAGTCTTCTGTGAACCTTGATCCACTAATTATCCGCTGGCTAATCAGTGATTGTATGTCCTTTTGTGTCCTCCAGGAGGGTACTGTTCCAGTGGGCTGGAGCAGGCTCTTGGTGGTCTTTACACGTGTATTTCCACAGTCACTCTCGTGTGTGCGTGCGTGCGCGTGTGCGCATGCGTGTGTGTGTCCCCTCAGGTATGGAGTTCTTAGTCCCAAAGACCAGTTTCTTCTGTACAGTATGTAATCCATTCTTCAGCGGAACCAAAGAAGCTGAGATCAACCACTGCAAAACCATCAAACACTACGAGAACCTAAAGGTAGGCAGCTCATGGTTATTTGTTGCAGTTTCTCGCTCTTTTATTCTGCTCCATTTTCACACTTACTGTGATACAGGTGATAAAACGTCCACGTGTGTTCACAAAGAGTGTTTTTCCTTTTTTCCTCCTCTTGTAGAAATACCTGCAGACTGAGAAGACGGTGAATGTGACAGACAAACCAGACCCCAGCTGAATGTGGCTGTGAAGCTTTTGACTCAGTTTTGCCATTCCCCTCCTTTTGTATCGTCTCTTTATTTCTCACTCACGGTCCAGATTCTCACACTGGGATAGATTAGTCTCATGTCTCCATTTAAATATGACATCAATAAAATGTATTTACTAAATTGTGGCTTGTCGCTCATTCACAATCTCAGTGTCTGATAATATTTGATAGAAGTCTGTTATCAATGATTTATAGCATCATAAAACCACACGCTGTCATCACAATAACCTTAAAGCAAAGATGAAAATCTCACTGCATCAACTTGTATCTTTACACCTGCACTTATTTTCATTGGCATGTAAATTGCTAATACACTATTTTAGATTGTCTGCTACTCACACTATTTGCTCTTCTATATATTGCCTGTCACTTACATAGTGCTTATATCCAAAGGGCTTTATATTTGGCTCCTGTTTACCCATTCAAATACAAACACACACACACACTGATGGCAGTGCTTGCCACTTCTGCATGTGGACAGGAGGAGCTGAGGATCAAACTGCCAGCCCAGTTCCAGCAGCTTCTCCCGCAGTGAGAGCCACTGGCCACACACCTTAGACAACCTTGGCATGACTACAGCTAGTGACGTCCACGCCTCAGTGACTGTGGGGTAAACACTCAAACCAGGGATCCTTTGTGTGGCACTTGTCAAGTCCCAGCTTATTAGTAGGACATTTATTTCAGCACAAGATGGCAGTACACTCTGTTCTAAGCTCAGAGCATCAACCCGTTTCTGACACAGTCTTACAAATCCTTTCATACCTCACAAGGCTTCATATCATCACTTAGATCAGCTTTTCTGTGTGTCAGTCTTGTGCTACTGTGGAGTGTCATCAGGTTCAAGGTGACTAAACTATGGCATTAACTTATATTTTACTTACTGTACTCTACCGCTGCTGTTGCTACATGCAATTTCCCCACTGAGGGACTAATAAGGGATTTTCTTATCTTTCTTATCTTAAAGAGCTTTATTTTCAACATGGTACACCTCAGTCATACTACAGTAACAGCTATCTGTAATGTATCCACACTTTGTAATTTGGAGCTGCATTTACCACTTTGCCTCATTCATGGCCTGTAACGTGCCTACTTGTAATTTGGATATTTCCTCAATGGCAAGTTGCTGATGTGGATTCAAGAAGATATTTTCTAGTTACACTTAAAGAACTACTGTATGAAAATGAAGGGCAGAGATGATGGAGGATATCATTCTAACTCTTATTTTATTGCCATCAATTCAATTCGATTTATTATACAGCGCCTTACAGAGAAAGAGAGAGAAAACTCTCTTCCTCACTGAGGGAAAAGAGAGAAAAAAAACTTTCTCTCAGAGACACAAGAACTCTGAGAGAAAGAGAGAAAAAACTGCGGAGGGAAGAGAAAGAAGAACAGAGAAAGAGAGAAGCAGAGAAAGAGAGAGTTCTCTCTCTCTCTTTCGGTGGAGAAAGGGTTAGCGTTACGCAGTGGCGGTTCTACACTGAATTACTCGAAATTAAAGCTATCAGAAATTAAATAAATATACTCTATATACGTAAAAGTGGCAAAAATATACACAATCACACATAACAGCAGCAGATAATAATGATATAAGATAAAAACAATATAATTTTATTATTTGAGAACAATTTTAAAAAAATCAAAGAATAATATACAAATAAAATATAGAATAAATATTCTGAATAGCATAAATCCTTCCTCACACAAATGAAAACAGGAAATCTAATTCTAACACTATTGCACTAAGAGCAGCAAACAAAAAACTAAAACTAAAACCTGACCTTTCTGGCCTTCCTTGATGCAAAATCATCAATAATGTCATTATACGAAATCTGCTCCCCTATTGAATGATTGATACTGATGACAGCAAGTCCAGTGAGTAGTAGCTTGTGCCAAAAACCGCCACTGGCGTTACGGAAAACGCTCTGTTTCTTGCTGAGGAGCTCTAAAGAAGGCCATGCTCTCCTTCTCGCTCCCTCCCTCTCCATCGATAGAGACAGAAAGAGAGAGGAAAAGCGTCTCGATCTCTATCTGTCTCAAGGAGAGAGAGGGGAAGCTCTCTGGTGTAACTCGCTCTCTCTGCCTGAGAGAGAGAAGAGAGAGATCTCTTGCTCTTCCCTTTCTCTCTGCCAGAGAGAGAGGAGGAACCCAGAGAGAAAACACAGAGAGGCAAAAAGTCTCCCTGCTGGAGAAATGATGTATAGAAATGGAATACATGGAAATTTAAATAAGCATCTCTCTCTGTGTTTCTCTCTCGCTCCCTGAGAGAGAAAGAGAGAGCAAAAACTCTCTGTTTCTCTCTCAGGGAGAGAGAGAGGACAGTCTGGTGGCCCGGGTCACATCTGTATTCAGTTAACCTCACAGACGCTCAAAATGAACCATTATCAGTAAGGATCCGCAGCATGAGCGGAACGAAAGCGACTGAATGCCCCCAGCAAAGACGTTGGTAGCCTGAGACACCGGCGACGCACCGCCACCAGAGCTGTCCCTACCTCCTCAGAAACGTTGAGTCAGTGAAGGAAGGCTCCTCATTTATATCATCTGGCTGCCGCCGTAGTGACGCCAGAGCAGTTGCCTGGGGATCAAAGGCAGATGAGATGGTGACGTCATGAGCCACACCTCCTCTGAGCTGCTGCTCACTGGATGCTTTTTGCTTTTGACTACATTCACAGTTATACTCTACAAACTGTTGAGAGTGAAAATCCCAGCAAGTGTAGGGGTGTTCTGATACATCAGTCAGATTGTTGAAAAATTCAAAAGCATTCCAAAGGCAGTGTAAAGAATAAAAATGATCAAGTGCATCTCTACACTTTGATTTGAACATTTGTCATGTATGACTTCATTTAATACTGTAGGTTCATACATGATCATGCTCAGTTGAAGCTCATGTAGCCGAAGGACCTTCTCCCTCCCTGCCACTACATGGCACTGTGCCAACTGTTGGCACGTGGAGTCGTCGGAGGTGCGTTGCGCCCCTATATATATGCAGGTGTGCCCATACCGCGGTTGCTCCTCCCGTTCCGCTCATGCCCCGTGGTGGCTGTGGCAGAGCGTTTTGTTTGGCGTGGCTGTGACTTCTTTCAATCGGACGCAATAGTTGTTGTTTGTGGCAGCCGTCGAGGCACCTAGAAACACGTAGAAACACGCATTCAGGTAGGATGCACCGCTATCCCTCCTCTGATTGGCATGCGCAATGAGCGCATTTTAATATGGGTTTTGTGTGCGTAGCGCACCTGGTTGCTGGCCCTGTGGGAGACGGATTGTGCCGCTGGGTTGCGGCACAATTTTATTATTATTATTATTATTTTTATTATTATTATTATTTTTTTATTATTATTTTTATTTTTTTTATTTTTTTATTATTATTTTTATTTTTTTTAATTATTATTTTTTTTTTTTTATTATGATTATTATTTTCTGTTTTGTGTTGTTCTCCTGCTGTTTTATTTTTCTGTTTCTTGTTTTGTCGTGGTTCTGTTGGTCTGTGGAGTGCGGCGTTTTGTGCCGACTGCTGCTCTTTGCACACTGTCGTTCTTTTGTGCGGTCCTGCTCGACGGTGTGCTGGTCGTCAACGAGTCCTGAGCCGTCTACTCCACCGAGACCTCCACAATATTTTAATTATTATTATTATTTCTCTTTCTTTTCTTACATTAGTTTCCTAGAGTTCTTTGTTTTGTAGTTCTTTGTTTTGTAGTTCTTTGTTTTGTTGTATTTTGTATATTGTATTTTGTTGTATTTTGTTTTCTTTGTTTTTTGGGTTTATTTGAAATTGGGTTTCTTTTTTTTATTTATTTAGTCAGCACTATGTGCGAAGCACTTGGCCTGTTTTAATTCTCCTTTCTTTTAAACAGGTGCGGAGGGCCTGAGGCGGCAGTTGATCCCTGGTGGTGGTGTTCTTCACGATTCTTGTTTTGGTTGGTGTGCGGTGTCACGGGTGACTATTTTTATGGACCTTCCCTTTTTTGATTTTCTCTGCCGCCATAGTAAGTCCTCGCTCTATTTGCACCCCTAGGCCAAGTGTTAGTTTTTATGGTGGCTACGGCTTAGTGTCTGACTTGTAGTTTTCTTTTTGATATTTCAGTTGTGTTAATTACTTGTGTTAAATAAAGTCAGTTTCTTTTAAACCCTCCTACACTGTCTCTGGCCCTATTGGTATTAAAGAACCTGTAGCTTTAAACGCAGTATAGCTTAGTTATTTCCTGGGGTGAAATTCCCCAGGTGGCGTTGTCGCAATACCTTTTTTCTTAAGCCTCCGCTCCCGCCTTTTTTTTGGTTTGTTTGTTATTGTTCTATTTTAATCTCTGGGCGTTTTATTGTGTATGAGCCGTGCAATCAGAACAGCAGTGTTCTTCTGTGGTCCAACCGTGTGTAATATTTTTGTAAGGCTTTTTGTAATTTCCTCTCAGCATGGAGGAGGAGATGCAGCAGCTCCGGGAGCTAGTGTTACAGCTCAAGGCAGACAATGAGCGACTTCGTCAGGAGCGCGCTGTTCCCCAGGAGGATTTTGGCGGGCCTCTTTCTTCTTCCTCTGCTTCAGCTGGTCATGCCCCATCTGCAGGTGTTGCCACTGCTTTCACAGAACGGCTGGTTGTTGTTCCGGGAGACTGTAAGTGTCCCAGGTTTAATGGTAAAACAGGCATAGGAATAGCTGAGTGGATAGAGGAGATACAGGCATGTGTGCGTGCCTGCCACCTTTCTGCTGCTGATCAAGCCCTCTTTATTTTTCATCATTTGGAGGGGGAAGCAAGGGAGGAAATCAAGTACCGCTCCAGTGTGGACTGAGGAGACCCAGCCCATGTCTTCACTATTTTAAAGGAGCTATATGGTTGTGCTCAGTCCTATGTCACCCTACAGCAGGCTTTCTTCTCTCATCACCAGCTAGAAGGTGAGACTCTGCAGGAGTTTTCTTTAGCCCTTATGGCTTTAATGGCACAGGTTAAGCAGAGTGCACCTGATGGCATGCCTAATGCTGATGCCTTGCTCCGTGACCAGTTCATTGTGCATGTGATTGATAGCTCTCTCCGCCGGGAGCTCAAACAGCTAGTTCGCCGCCAGCCCACTGTCACTTTGTTGGAGCTGCGTAGCGAGGCTATTAGATGGGAGAGAGAGGGTCTTCCAGGGGGTGCCAGGGGGCGTAGCTTCTCGTTGCCATCCGCTTATGGTCTGCAGTGTGGTGTGCAGGGTCATACCCAACCTGCCCCTCTTGTTACTACCCAGGGGCTGGGCCTGAGTGAGCTGATCTCCTGGATCTTTTGAAGCGTCAGCAGGAGCAGCTGAACCAGTTAACGCAGACTGCAGGCTCCTTGTGCTCAGGGCCAAGCTTCTCGCAATGGCACCCTGATTTGTAGGAGGTGCAGCCTGGCCATTTTGCAAGAGAATGTAATGGGGAGCGTGCTCCTTTGCGGCCTCGTGCTAATTCCCTCACTGGCCCAAACTCGGGTGCTGCCAGGGTGTTCCAGTCCTCCCACCAGCCGGAAAACTGAAGCCCACTGAGTTGCCGAGCCACAGCTCAGATGGGGAGTCCATAGGCTCACAGGAAGGGGCGACAGTTGAGTTAATTGCCTCTTGCCCATACATTCGGTTGGAGGAGTTACTGTTTCATGTTTGGTGGACACTGGTTCCATGGTGTCCACCATTACTGAAAGTTGTTTCCAGGCGCAGTTTGCACCTTGGGGTCATGATCGCCTTCGCTCTTGCCACTCTGGCTACAGCTGCGAGCAGCTAATGGCCTAGCCATCCCTTATATTGGCTATTTGGAGATGGATGTGGAACTGTGTGGCAAGGTGGTGCCTCGCTGTGGGATTCTTGTTGTCAAGGACCCCCCTGGTGCTGTGTCTTCAGTCCCTGGGATCTTGGGGATGAATGTGATTCGTCCGTGTTATTGGGAGCTGTTTGGCATCTATGGTTCTTCTCTTTTTGACTCATCCTCTGTGTCACAGGCGCCTGGTCCAGTCATTGCGGCTTTGCAAAAGTGTCACCAATGTGCTACCCAGGTTCCAGGGAGCCTCAATGGCACCGTGAGGGTTCGGGGCAAGCAAGCTGTACGCATCCCTGGTGGGGTGATGAAACTGGTTGCTAGCACCTGTCCAGAACAGTTTTCTGGTCAGGGTGTGTTGTTTGAGCCCCATGAGTCTGGCTTACCAGCTGGGTTGCTGGCTTCACCATGCCTTGTGCAGGTTGTCCGGGGTACAGTGTACGTCCCAGTGGTCAATGTCGGGACGACAGAGTTCCTTCTTAACCCACGGACTGGTCTTGGTGTTTTGATTTCTGCCCAGGTCATTAGTCTACCCTCAGCCCCCCATTGTGTTGGTGAGGAAAAAGGATGGGAGTTTGCGTTTGTGTGTTGACTACCACCTTCTAAATAGTAAAACCAGGAAGGATGCTTTTCCCCTGCCTCGCATTGAGGAGAGCCTGGATGCACTATCCGGGGCCCAGTGGTTTTCCACCATGGACCTGGCCAGTGGATACAATCAGGTTCCTGTAGCTGAGCAGGACCGGCCCAAGACCGCATTCTGTACTCCATTTGGTCTTTTTGAGTTCAATCGCATGCCTTTTGCGATGTACACAGTGAAGGTTTGTCCGGATCCAGGTGATCTTGCTGGTCGGAGGGATACAAGCAGAGCTCCTGGACGGACGCACAGCATAACAGCTCACAGGCTGAGACCAGAATGGTGAGGAGGTGCTGCAGGGTCAAAACCTGGACACTTAAATGTCTCCTGTGTGTCCTAACCCACAACCCCGTTTCTTTCTCCTGTCATGAAATCAGGTGGAAGACGAGGACCACTTCCCATTCAACATGAGTGACTTTGTGACATTAGATGAAGTAGGAGATGTTACCGACCTTCCGTGTTCTCCTGCTCTTGTTCCCATGGAAACCACAGACAGGGAGGAGGAGGAGGAGGAGGAGGATGCTCCCACATCTGTCCCTCAGGACACTACAGGGGTACATTTTAGCTTGTGTATGTCCCATCAAGCTTTTCTCTACATGTTTGATGGGGGGTGTCCGAGACTTAAATGTCCACAGTCCTTTTCTGGGTTTCTGCTTCTAGGACACACCCATGGAGGTTGCCATAGGAACAGCAGTATCGGATGCCACAGTGACTCTGCTCAAGTCTGATCAACAAATATCAGAGTCCGAACCCGTGAGAGCACCCCAGCTGACTCCTCAGACAGGTCGTCAGGTTTAACATCCGGTCCTCATCGCTGCAGCATCCACCTTACCAGCTCCACAGGCTGAGTCCTCTCTCAGCCAAACACCTGAGACTGGTACAGCCTCACACTGATTTCACATCTACCATCAACACAAGGAAACGCAGTCTTTCCTAGATATTTTTCTTTATTTTTTTGGTTTGAAATTGTAAATTTGGCCTGAAATCTGTTTTTATGTTTAGAAATCACACCACTGCCCACCCTGGACTCCACCCCAGAGGTCCAGCACCTGTCCGTGCCTGCCCCTGCAGCATCAGGTAACCCACCTGAAGCTGGCCCTGCAGACTGCTCCTCAAACAGCCCAGCCATAGGAGCAGTGACCGCAGAGAGTGAGGACGATAAGAAAGAGGAGAGTCCTCTCAGTCACAGCCAGGCCAAGGAGGAGGAGACGGTGCTGGTGTTGGACAAAACAGAAGGACAGGAGAAGATGCAGGACCAGGAGGACAAAGAGACGGGTGTCCCTACTGCAGAGACAGGTACGCTTTGATTTTCTTTCAAGTAGAACTCTAAGTGGCAGCAGTTCCTCAGTGGGTAGAGAATCAGGCTTGTCCAAATTGACCTCTTCTTCAAGTGTTTGAGATGATGGGACGTTGTCCTTGGGGCAGGTACTTGCCATAAGTCATTGCAGGTGTTTAATAACAGCACCAAGATGAAGACACATGAAGTCCATTTGGAAAATGCTTAATTATTAGCTTATCTGCTTTGTTGAGCAAAGCCAGGACCAGGTCTTTTTACCCCTGTGTATGTCCTAGATTGGACTTTAAAGCAGTCCCTGTCTCTTCTAGGAAAGCAACAGATGTCTAAAGCCCAAACAAACGGAGAAGAGGAGAGTATGAAGAAGACACTACAGATGAAAACACCCATGAGCACGGACTACTCCCTCCCCCCTTTTGACCCCAGCAATCCAGTTGGTATGGCACTATTTATTCACTGAGACTGTTCATCACTGTTTTCTTTACATGTGTATTTCCACAGTCACTCTCGTATGTGTGTGAACCAAAGAAGCTGAGATCAACCACTGCAAAACCATCAAACACTACAAGAACCTAAAGGTAGGCAGCTCATGGTTATTTGTTGCAGTTTCTCCCTCTTTTATTCTGCTCCATTTTCACACTTACTGTTATACAGGTGATAAAACGTCCATGTGTGTTCACAGAGAGTTTTTCCTTTTTTTCCTCCTCTTGTAGAAATACCTGCAGACAGAGAAGACGTTGAATGTGACTGAGAAACCAGACCCCAGCTGAATGTGGCTATGAAGCTTTTGACTCAGTTTTGCCATTCCCCTCCTTTTGTATCGTCTCTTTATTTCTCACTCAAGGTCCAGATTCTCACACTGGTATAGATTAGTCTCATGTCTCCATTTAAATAAATATGACGTCAATAAAATGTATTTACTAAATTGTGGCTTGTCGCTCATTCACAATCTCAATGTCTGATAATATTTGATAGAAGTCTGTTATCAATGATTTATAGCATCATAAAACCACACACTGTCATCATAATAACCTTAAAGCAAAGATAGAAATCTCACTGCATCAACTTGTATCTTTACACCTGCACTTATTTTCATTGGCATGTACAGAAAATTGCTAATACACTATTTTCGACTGTCTGCTACTCACACTATTTGCTATTCTATATGTTGCCTGTCATTTACATAGTGCTTATATCCAAAGGGCTTTATATTTGGCTCTTGTTTACCCTTTCAAATACACACACACACACACACACACACTGATGGCAGTGCTTGCCACTTCTGAATGTGGACAGGAGGAGCTAAGGATCAAACTGCCAGCCCAGTTCCAGCAGCTCCTCCTGCACTGAGAGCCACTGGCCACACGCCAATAGAATAGAATAGATCTTTATTGTCATTGTCACAGGTACAATGAAATTTTAAGTGCTCTCCAGTCAGTGCATTGTCTAAAAAAAATAATTTAAGAATATAAAAAAGAATAAAACATATAACCACATTAGCAGCATACATAACAGACATGCACACACAGTCATACACACCAAGTCATTGCATAAGAAACAGTATATTGCATATTATTTTTTTGCGGTATTGAGGGTTGTTATTACGGTTGGATAAAAACCTTTGAGTCTTTTTGTCCTTGCATTTATTGACCTGTACCGTCTGCCTGAAGGCAATAGTTCAAACAGGAAGTGACCGGGATGGTGGGTGTCCTTTTTAATGTTCTGGGCTTTTTTCAGACGGCAAGAACTGTGTAGCTCTTCCAGTGTGGGGAGAGGGCAGCTGACCATATTTTAGGCCGTGTTGATGACCGTCTGGAGCACATGTCAGTATGCTATCGATGGAGGCGCGATAAAAGGACACCAGCAGGCTTTGTGTGATATTGTTCCTCCTGAGTATTCTCAGGAAGTACAATCTCTACTGGGCCTCAGAGGTGTTCACACTCCAGGGTAGGCTCTCCTCTATGTAGACACCCAGGAAGCAGAAGTCTGCCACCTTCTCCACACAGTCCCCACTGATGATTCGAGGTAGAATCTGTTTTCTTCCTCCTATAGTCTGTGATGAGCTATTCATAGTGGTCCAACAACAACAGGGTATGACAAGGCCCAGGGCTGGTTAGTCCAGCTTCAGGTGCTAGCTGGGACAGAAGACTTGCACACCAGGGGCAGCACAGTGGACCATTACCTTCATCAAGGTGGGAGAGAAGATTCAGCTTCAACCAAAGGCTCAAACAGAGCTCCTCTCTGCAGTACAGCAACTGTACTAACAACTCAGATATTATCATGAAATTTTGCAGAAAAAATCTTTTTGGGATTTCACAAGGTGTGGCTGCATCAGACAGACACAAACAAAACAAATGTTTTCTTTTGTTTATTGTTATCAAGAAACAAAATAGCAAAAGTAAATTCTTCATGGTGTCAACATGTCAGTTGTCAACATTGTCGGTATCAAAGTTAACAAATAGAATAGAAATAGAATAGAATGTCTTCAAAACTGAACAAAAATTAAACCATCACATTAAAAAAATCATATTTAGTGCTCCTGCCATTAACACGCAGTAGTGCTTTAATCCTGGCTGGCATGTTCTCCACTAGCCTTTCACACTGTTGAGGGGTAATCTTCTCCCATTCTTCTTCAATTACTGTTTTTAATTCTTCCAAATTCTTTGCTTAAAACAGACCTTTTGATAATCCAGCAAAGATTTTCAATGGGGCTCATGTCCAGCGATCGAGTTGGCCACTCTAAGACCTGGATATAAACATCCGCTTTCCACCTCCACTGTGCATCTTCAAACAGCCACAGCACTTTTCTGTAGAGAAGCCTATATGTCAGCTCAAGTTATTTCTGGCTTTTTTCTTTGCATCCCCAACAATTTTCCTGGCACTTGTGGCTGAAGTTTTTCTTGCTCTACCTGAGCATAGCTTGGTATCAACAGAAGCCCATATTTTCCACTTCTTCATCAGAGTTTGAACACTACTGATTGGCACTGTCAAATGTTTGGATATCTTTTTCTATCCTTTTCCTGCTTTCTAAAGTTCAAATACCTTCTCTTGTAGGTCTTTTCATAGTTATTTTGCTTTCCCCATGGCTCAGAATCCAGCAAAGTCAGTGCAGCACTAGATGAAATGTGCAGGCGTCTTTCAGGAGCCCATAGACTCACTGACTTTTTCTACACACACACACTAATTACAGCCAAACAGGTGACAGGTGTGGACAGTGAGCCTTAAAAGCCATTTAAAGCTGTTTGTGTCAACTTGTGTGTATAGTATCAGGCCAAAACTTCAAGGGTATGTATACTTTTGATCAGGGCCATTTGGGTGTTTCAACTTGTCTCTATGATTTAAAAAGAGCAAATATAATTATGTGATAATAAATAACTTTACCTGACCACTAACTCTGAATGAAAGAACAGCTTTTGCATGATCAAACATATTTTCTGAAAAATGGACAATGTTTAACAAATTTTGCCAGGGTATGTAAACTTACTGTGTGTGTGTGGGTGTGTGTGTTGATGTGATTTTCTTAAACCAGGCTGAAAAAAACTACGCATATATTTTGTTGAGCTTATGTTTTCTTTTGTTTCTTTCCTTCTTTGCTTTTTTTTCCATCTTTCTGAAAACTTTCCGGCAAAATTTCCTTGAAGGCACAATGGTACTCTGTGCTGGGCTGAATTCCACACTGATTGTTATTAACCCTCTATGGCATGGTGTTGCCCTCAGGCAACAAACCACTATTTTGGCCCACACACCTCCCCTTTAAAATTTTTAAAGTAAAACATCACATTACACTACACACTAATGAAATTTGAGCTTGGCGTGGATTTGACCTTTCGTCTTGGGGAAAAACAGTCGTTTTTGGGACCACAGGTAAGATAAATTTCACTTTTTAACATGTTTAAATTTAAATAACTTTGTATAAAAAATATCTGTGATGTGCATGAATAAGTGAAGAAGCATATTTGATTGAGTAAAGACACTTTTTGTCATTTATATTCTAAAATTGCAGTTTTTCATTCGTTGCCTCAGGGCAGCATTGTGCAGTTAGACCACTTTTAAGGATCAAGGATCAGGATCAAGGATCAAGGAACTTTATTGTCATACCAGGACATTTACATGTTATGGTACGAAATTAGTACTCAGGTCCCAGTTTAAGCCATTCAGAGCAAGACGTGAACAAGAATGAAATCTAAACATAAGGGCAATAATATAAACATTAGAGTAGAAAATATAAGAGTAGAAAATATAAACATTAGAGTAGAGAAATAAATATAACATTAGAGAAAATAAAAATAAACATTAGAGCAGAAATATATAAACACTGTGAAATTTAAACAATTAGCAATTAAATAAAGTGAAAATAAGATAAGATAAGGAAGCCGAAGTTAGCACGTGCATAAGTACTCATGTGCAAGTAGGAGGTAGTGGTAGTGCAGATGTAGTCCGTGTATTGCACCTATATGAGCATGTTGCCCTATGGTGGCCAAGTATTGCACTTAGTGAGACAGATAAAGTGTTGTAGTGCAGGACTGTCAGTGTGTGGTGGTGGGGGGAGGTCGGTCTACAGGGCAGGGCTAGAGTTGAGCAGTCTTACAGCTTCAGGGAAGAAGCTGTTCCTGAGCCTGGTGGTCCTGCTCCGGATGCTCCTCAGCCGCCTGCCTGAGGGGAGGGGTTGGAAAAGATTGTGTGCGGGATGGGTGGAGTCCTTCATGATGCGGAGGGCCCTCCCTCTGCATCGTGCTTCAGCAGGGTGAACAGGAGGGGGCTCAGCACACAGCCCTGCGGCGAGCCAGTGCTAAGGGTGATGGAGGTGGAGATGGTGTTGTGGATTCTGACAGTCTGTGTTCTGTTGGTCAGAAAGTCCAGGACCCAGTTCCCCAGTGTGGGACTCAGACCGAGGAGGGAGAGCTTCTGTACCAAGGTCTGTGGGATGATGGTATTGAAGGCAGATGAGAAGTCCAGGAAGAGCAGATGGACATATGAGTTCCTGCTCTCCAGGTGGGTGAGGGTTGGGTGCACTGATGAGATGGCGTCATCAATGGAGCGGTTCTTCCTGTAGGCGTACTGGTGGGGGTCCACAGTGACATCGATGGAGTTTTTGATGTGGCCCATGACCAGCCTCTCAAAGCACTTCATGACTACTGGGGTCAGAGCTATGGGTCGGTAGTCATTGGGGCCTGTCACTGTGGAGCACTTGGGGACGGGGACAATTGTGGCAGTCTTTAAGCAGGTGGGGACCGATGCCAGTGACAGTGAGGTGTTGAAGATGTCCGTCAGCACCTCAGACAGCTGGGGAGCACAGTCCCTCAGAACCCGCCCTGGGATGTTGTCAGGGCCTGCAGCTTTGCGGGGGTTAATTCCTATGAGGGTTCTCCTCACGTCAGCTGTGGTCACACTGAGGGGTGTGTCACCGGGGGGTGGTGTGAGTCTGGTGCAGGAGGGGGGGGAGTCAGGATCCTCGAAGCGGGCATAGAACCTATTGAGTGCCTCTGGCAGGGAGGGGTCCAGTGGGCATTGTGCATCCCTGGTGTTGTAGTTTGTGATGCACTTGATGCCCTTCCACATGCTCCGGGGGTCGTTGGAGGTGAAGTGACCCTGAATTTTCTGAGCGTATGTGGCTTTGGCCCTCGAGATGCCCGCTGTCAGTTCTTTCCTCGCCACTCTCAGCGCTGATGCCTCACCTGCCCTAAACGCAGCATCCCTAGCTTTCAGCAGAGCTCTGACCTCAGCATTCAGCCAGGGTTTCTGGTTTGGGAAGCAGGTTACTGTCCTGGTGGTGACGACATCATCAGCACACTTGGAGATGAAGCCGAGGACGGAGGAGGTGTATTCCTCTAGGTCCACCTCTCCCTCATATGTGGCTGCCTCCCTGAAGACCTGCCAGTCTGTGCATTGAAAGCAGTCCTGTAGCACAGAGGCTGCATCACTGGGCCACACAGTGACAGTCTTCTTTGTTGGCCTGATCCGTCTCAGCAGGGGGCGGTAAGCTGGCGCAAGCAGGATGGAGATGTGGTCAGAGAGGCCAAGAGGGGGGCGGGGGAGAGCTCTGTATGCATCCTGAATGTTAGTGTACACACAGTCCAGAATGTTATCTCTGCGTGTGGGGATGGTGACATGCTGGTAAAAACTGGGCAATGTGTCCGTCAGTTTCACGTGGTTAAAGTCTCCCGCAACCACATAAAACGCCTCCGGGTGCCTGCTCTGCAACGAGTCTTGTAGCTCCTGTAATGCTTTCGTTAGCATTAGCGTTAGCATTAGCGTTAGCATTAGCACCCGGCGGGACGTAAACAATGGTGACGAACACCGCGGTGAACTCCCGTGGCAGATAGTGCGGCCGACATTTCACTGTCATAAGTTCTATCGCCTCAGAGCAGTAACTTTTTACCAGTCCACAGTTTGTACACCAACCTTCATTCATGTACACACAGAGTCCTCCTCCCCGTGTTTTCCCTGACCGGTGGTCACGGTCCGCCCGGAAAAGCTGTAGCCCGTCGATCTGGAAGGCTGAGTCCGGCATGTTGTGGTTTAGCCAGGTTTCCGTGAGGCAGAAAACAGCACAGTTCCTCATCTCCGTGGAAACACTCAGTCTCAGGCGTAACAGATCCACTTTGTTGTCCAGGGAGCGGACGTTGGCCAGAAAGAGAGTTGGAATCGGCGGCCTGCTGGCCTTCAGCCGGACTAGTGTGCCTGCTCGCTTTCCTCTCTTTTGTTTTCGGGAGCATCGCTTCCTCTTGCCGGCTGCTCCCCGTACTCTGCGGCGCCACTCCGTCGTCCTCAGGAGCCCCTGTCTTCCGAGTGCGGATTTCAGCTTCGGTGGGATTGTGATAACCGAACTATCTCTGATGACTTTAAGTTCGGTAGAGCTGTACCTTACACACGAATTTAGCGCTAGTGCTAAAAGCGGCCTCGAAGTTGGAAAAGTAAGGCTTAATCCTGGGAGCTCGAGAAGCCGCTGCATCACTGTGCGCCGCCATCTTGTGT
Organism: Toxotes jaculatrix; assembly: GCF_017976425.1. Classification (NCBI taxonomy): domain Eukaryota; kingdom Metazoa; phylum Chordata; class Actinopteri; family Toxotidae; genus Toxotes; species Toxotes jaculatrix. The sequence goes on along the minus strand of NC_054395.1, from coordinate 804,315 downwards.
GTGTTTTGTGTGAACTATAACGTATGGAGATGTGTAGGATGCATAGTCATCAACATAATCAATTTTTTTTTTGCTGCACTATCTACTATTACTCACAAGAAATGGATGCACAAACATTTTATGGGTGTAAGGAACATGATCAAGCGGTTAGCCTCATTCCTTCCGACATGAGGACAATGAGCTTGAAGAGAGTGACAGTGAGGAAGAGTGGACTCCAGAATCAGGTTTGAGGGAGAGTTAGGAGATCAGGATTCAGTCAGTAGAGTAACATACTGTATGGAATGAACATGTGTGTGCGTGTGTTTGTGTGTGTGTGTGTGTGTGTACGTGCGTGCGTGCATGCGTGTGTGTGTGCGTGCGTGCATCAGTGGGTGAAGAGAGGTATATATGACCTATTCTAATTTTATGCTTACTGTTTTTTTTTAAACAGATGGCCTGCCTGATAACAATGAGTCTGTGGATGAAGAGGAAAATGAAGATGATGAAGTCTCATAAGAAGATGTTCCACACTTACCCCGTTGGAGAACACCCCACAGTGCCAACATCACTGATTACCCAGAATGGCAGGTCAGCCTTCCAAAATCAGACAATATCAAGTCCCCCTACGAATACTGGCTGGCACATTTTCTGATTGATATATTATAAGGACCCCCCCAAGCTCCCAAAACTAGGGTGAAATATTTTTTTCCTCTTAAAATAAAAATTCATGCCATAGAGGGCTAATACTGTCACCTAATACTGTCTGTATACAGTTTAAAGAGCTTTATTTCCAACATGGTACACCTCAGTCATGCTACAGTAGCAGCTATCTGTAATGTATCCACACTTTGTCATTTGAGCCATCTGGATTCTTCCAATTGTGACTTTTGGAGCTGCATTTACCACTTTGCCTCATTCATGGCCTGTAACGTGCCTACTTGTAATTTGGATATTTCCTCAATGGCAAGTTGCTGATGTGGATTCAAGAAGATATTTTCTTCTTCCAAGACAGAATTGATTGTTTTTGACTCCAAAAATGAAAGGTCCAAGATCAGTGCTCACCTTGACTCCATGTCACTGAAGATTACAAATCAAGCCAGAAATCTCTGTGTAATTCTTGACTCAGACCTGAATTTCACCAACCATATAAAAGCTATCACCAAGTCTGCCTATTACCACCTGAAAAACATTGCTAGGATCAAGGGTTTTCTATCCAAACAAGACACAGAAAAACTTATCCATGCATTCATTTTCAGTAGGCTAGATTATTGTAATGGCATCCTAACAGGTCTAAACAAACCATCTATCAGACAGTTGCAGCTGGTCCAAAATGCTGCTGCCGGAGTCCTGACTAACACCAGAAAAATGGACCACATTACACCTGTCCTCAAATCACCGCATTGGCTTCCTATGAGTCAAAGGATACAGTTTAAAGTTCTACTCTTGGTCTACAAAGCACTGAATGGCCTTGGACCAAAATATCTCATGGACTTATTGGTTCCTTATGAAGCATCCAGACCCCTTAGATCATCAGGGACAGGCCTACTGTGTGTTCCTAGGGTCAGGACTAAACAAAGTGAAGCAGGATTCAGTTATTCTGCCCCTCACATGTGGAATAAACTTCCAGAGGTCAGCCCAAACACTCAGTTTATTTAAGTCAGGCCTGAAAACACACTTGTTTACTGAAGCATTCTCTTAAATTGTCTTAACTGCACTCTTATTTATTTTACTATTTTCTATTTTTTTCTGCTCCAATGTTTTAATATATTTCTTTTATTGTTATTTTAATGTAATCTGTAAAGCACGATGAATTACGTTGTGTACGAATGGTACTGTATAAATAAACATTGCCTTCCACTTAAAGAACTACTGTATGAAAATGAAGGGCAGAGATGATGGAGGATATCACTCTAACTCTATCAATTCATGTCATGTCATCATCTGCCGCTTATCTGGGTCCAGGCCCAGGTCGCGGGGGCAGCCAGCCCATTTCACAATGCACCGAAGGCCTATGGCACCTCCACGGGTGGTGAGCCCATGGGAGGTGGTGCCACCCGGAGTGGGATTCAAACCCACAACCCTGAGAGGTTGAGTCTAAGTATAAGAGAGAGAAAACTCTCTTTGTCTCAGAGAGAGAACTCTGAGAGAAAGAGAGAGAAAAAAAACTCTCTTTCTCTCAGCTACATTGAATTACTCGAAATTAAAGTTATCAGAAATTAAATAAATATACTCTATATACATAAAAGTGGCAAAAATATACACAATCACACATAACAGCAGATAATAATGATATAAGATAAAAACAATATAATTTTATTATTTTTGAACAATAATAAAAATAAAAATAATATACTAATAAAATATAGAATAAATATTGTGAATAGCACAAATCCTTCATGACACAAATGAAAATACACTACAGGAACTCTAATTCTAACACTATTGCACTAAGAGCAGCAAACAAAAAAACTGAGTAGTAGCTTGTGCCAAAAACCGCCACTGGCGTTACGGAAAACGCTCTGTTTCTTGCTGAGGAGGGCTAAAGAAGGCCATGCTCTCCTTCTCGCTCCCTCCCTCTCCATCGATAGAGACAGAAAGAGAGAGGAAAAGCATCTCGATCTCTGTCTCAAGGAGAGAGAGGGGAAGCTCTCTGGTGTAACTCGCTCTCTCTGCCTGAGAGAGAGAAGAGAGAGATCTCTTGCTCTTCCCTTTCTCTCTGCCAGAGAGAGAGGAGGAACCCAGAGAGAAAACACAGAGAGGCAAAACGTCTCCCTGCTGGAGAAATGATGTATAGAAATGGAAATAATCTACATTTAAATAAGCATCTCTCTCTGTGTTTCTCTCTCTCGCTCCCTGAGAGAGAAAGAGAGAGCAAAAACTCTCTGTTTCTCTCTCAGGAAGAGAGAGAGGACAGTCTGGTGGCCCGGGTCACATCTGTATTCAGTTCTCCTGGATATTAACCTCACAGACGCTCAAAATGAACCGTTATCAGTAAGGATCCGCAGCATGAGCGGAACCAAAGCGACTGAATGCCCCCAGCAAAGACGTTGGTAGCAGAGGCGGCTGGCCCATAGGGGGCGCTGGGGCACCGCCCTCCCAGATGTGGAGGGGGAAAAATATATAAAATATATATGTATATATTTTATATATATATATATTTTTTTTTTAACAAAATGTATATTATCAACGTCATTTTTACTAAATAGTGTGTTCCTACATGCAATCTAAACTATATAAACATCATTTCCACCAGCTGACTCTCATTCAACAGTCAATTTCCCCTGATGTCGCAGATTAGTTACATTTTGGTCTATTAATAGAATTCTTCCTGGGCGCTAGTGAAAAGCGCCCCCGATTGTAGCGAAATAGCCAATTGTGTACTGTTACCATAGACTGTATAAGACATGGACGTAGCACCCGTGACGTCACCCATTGGTTTCGGGGAGTCGTTTTTGTGACCAAACCATGGGCATTTGAGCTGCGCCATCTTGAATTTTAGTGGGAGTGTACTTTCCATATTTGGCGAAGAGGCGGTTACTCTACGGGTCAACCGGGGTCAGCCGGCCGAGAACACGGCCACTTAGCTCGGACCAACCGAGCTAGCCTAAGGCTAATCAGCTAGGCTAACAAGCTAAGCGGCAGCTACACGCAGCTACATCCATCACACGACAGTCCCCGAGTCCGACCCGACTGCTCGACCCCGTGTAACCGCGACACACAGCATTCAACAGAGATCATAATGTTGCTGCTGTGTTTTAAACATGACTGTTTCAGATAGAGAGGTTTTAGATGGAGCTGCAGGGTTTGGTGGAGTTGTGGGGGGAAATTTATTTCTAGCCTGTTATTTAACTGTGAAACAATCATTATTTCATATTAATAAAATATATTAAAAAGTTAAAACATTATTATTATTATTGTTATTGTTGTCATTATTATTAATGATATTTAATGAGTGAACGATAAAAAAAATAATGATGATAATAATATATTAAAATGTTTAATATTTAATATTTACCGGCTTTCGCCGCTGCCTCCACCCACTATCCACTTACAGTTACAGCAGCACACAAACAACGACAGCCGCTTACTGACGGAGCTGCTCTGTCCATGTAATGTCGGACTTTTTAAACAGAAAAATGAGACGAAATAAAGTTGTAGCCTCGTATTGCCGCAATAAACGGACTCTGAGAGCACGGAACACACCGCAACAGCGTTCCTAACATTAGCTGCTCCGGTCCTCTATCTGTATCAGCAGCGACCAGAAATCGGCAATTAAGTCATAAGCCAGCGGCAAAATATGCCGGTACTAATTAGTGCAAACATCCAGGTAAAATAGTGAGAAATTTACTTACCGAAAAAACTGCAACACAGACTCCTTCGACGGTCGGTTAGTACAGTCTACGCTACAACAAGCCATACTGTCACAAAAACCTATCCGAACATTGGCAAACAAACACGGACACTGCAGCCCCTGGAGGTAGCCGGAGGCCTCTGGATGTAGCCGCCTAGCCCAGCCGATGCTTTAGCAAAGAGCTAACTGCCAGTTCCTGTCTATGGGACAGTCACTCAACGTAACCACGCCCCAATTTATTAAGCCTAAATAACACTTAAACGGTTGTGGTACAAAAAAATTCACCCCCCTCACAGTGTTCACGGAGGTGGAAACTATCAATAGAGACCAAAAACAAAAAATGTACCAGGCTGTAAATATGTTTTTTAAGGCTGTAAAGTTGGCTATTTTAACATGGGGGTCAATGGAGAATTGCTCACTTCTGGAGCCAGCCCCCAGCGGCAGCCGAGGAACTGCAGCTTTTTGAACGCGGAAGTGATCCTCACTGCTGAAACCTACAACTCCCCCCTTGACTGTTACTGGGGGAAAAACAAAATATTCAGCCAATTAACGTCGCGTAATTTTAGGATTTGGGGGCGCTGAAAATTTAGCCCCTTACCCAGGAAATGCCGCGAAAGGGCTTGCTATGAGGTCACAGGTTAGTCAGTCAAAGTGATGATGGCGGCGTTAACCACAGTTGAGGGGCAGCTTCCACCAAATTCTGTGAGATCCCTTTTAAACTACCCTTTTGCGAGAAGGACGATGGTAGAAAAAATATGTGTTAAGGAGCTGGGACCTGACAAGCCCGAAATAACCATCACCCAGCCAACCAAGGAGAAAGGAAAGGCCTATAACAGGACCTTTAACAGAAATTGGTTCCAGCGTAAATCCTGGCTAACAGGCTGTGGAATATCTAATGCGCTTTTTTGTTTCCCCTGCATACTTTTTAAAAGTGACAAGTGTGATTTGACGTGGACAGTTTCTGGACAGACTGACTTAAAGCACCTCTCAGAACGCATTAAGAAGCACGAACGATCAAAAGTTCACATGGAAAACTGCATAAAGCTAGCTGTGGTTGGAAAGATAAGCATAGCGGCGCAGCTAGACGAAGGGCACCGCATCGCTGTCAGAAGGCACAATGAAGAGGTGGATAAAAACCGTCATATTTTATCAAAGATCATCGATTGCGTGAAATTTTGTGGTGCTTTTGAACTGTCAATGCGGGGACATGATGAGAGTGTTTCTTCAGACAATCCCGGAATTTTCCGAGGTCTGGTGGACTTAATGGCATCCATAGATCGGGACTTGAGGGAACACCTTGAAAGTGCGACTGTATTTAAAGGCACTTCAAAGACGGTTCAGAATGAGCTGCTGGACTGTATGCTGGCAGTTCTGCAAGAACGGATCGTGGATGAGGTAAAGACAGCAAACTTTTTAGCTATCCAAGCTGATGAAACTACTGACATTTCCACACACTGTCAGCTAGTCCTGGTGCTGAGATACATCGACCAACGCAACAACATACAAGAGCGTTTTTTCGAGTTCATCAAGCTACCCAACGCCTGTGCGGATGCAATAGCTAGCGCCTTAATGGAGAGGCTGCGCACCATCCTTCCCGAGGGACAAGAAAAAAAGTTGATCGCCCAGGCCTATGATGGGGCTTCAGTAATGAGGGGTGCCACTGGAGGAGTGCAGCGTAAGATACAGGACATCTATTCAAACGCTCACTACGTTCACTGTTATGCCCATCAGTTAAACCTGGTAATGCAACAAGCAACCTCTCACATCCCTCAGATCAGTCACTTTTTTTCCGACATGGGGGGATTTGCTTCTTTTTTCACAAAATCGAGCAAGAGAACCGCAGCTCTGGATGAGGTGGTGGCGCATCGACTTCCAAGTGCGTCGTCAACATGTTGGAACTTCAACAGTCGTGCTGTTAACACCGTGTACGAGCACAAGGATGACCTGGTGAAGTGTTTTCAGACCATCCGGAACAGAGAAGCATTTGATGGCCCCACAAAGAGAGAAGCCGGCGGCTATGTGAGGATGCTGGAAGATGAAGCTTTTTGTTTTTTCCTAGCATTGTTTCATAAGATCATGCCACACGTAGACATGCTATATAACCAGCTGCAGAAGAGAAACATCGATGCGGTCTACATCACAGGAGCCACCCAGAGGTTCATTCACAGCATGCAAGCTATCAGGTAGGCTAAATGCATTAATAATAATAATCTATAATCTATAATCTTTAGAGCATTTTATACAGAAAATGTAGCTCAAAGCTTCAGCAGTTTGACAAAGGAACACAAGACCAGCCCAGTAGCTGTATGTAGTGTATCTATGATGTTTAGATGAAAATATAATGTGATGTTTAGATGAAATATAATTGCCAGTAATTGTAACACAGCCTTGGGTTTGATTAATATATCCCTCGCCAGTTTTCAGAACTTACTCACAAAATTCCTGTATTGGATCAGGGAGGATGTTCCTAATCTGGTGGAGGATGAGGAGTACAGAAGACCTGTTCAGGAGCCACCCACAAAGAAACGGAGGACACTGGGAGAAGGCACGCAACACCACTTGGCACTGGAGGTGAGCACTTGCTGCTTGTTCTGATTTGAATCAGATCAAATCTAATGAAGATGCTGGCCATTTGATATAGTAATCCTGACTGAAATGTATATTGTCATATTATTATTGTCATAATATTTTTAAAAATTACATGTCATTGCATAGGTATGCGACACCATTATGAGCCATGCCAAGGAGAGGTTTTCATTCACCAAGCACCTCGTCAGCGCCACTCTGTTGCAAGGAGACTTGTTCCAGCAACACTGCAGAAAGTTCCCAGATTCAGCACTGGAAGCCACGGTGGAAGCCTATCCCTCATTGGACAAGGCCAGACTTAAGACAGAACTGTCCTTGATCTATGAAAACGAGGAGTTCCAGAGTTGCAGTGGTGCACTGGCTCTCTATCAGGTTTTGATGGAAAACAATCTTCAAGACACATTCACTGAAAGCGTAAGTCTTCTAAACATCCTCATCACCACGCCGATGACAACATCAGAGTCAGAGAGGTGCTTCTCTACTTTAAACAGGATAAAGACTTTCCTTAGAAACACCATGGCACAAGATCGGCTCAATGCTCTGGCCATGCTCTCCATAGAGAAAAAACTGACAAGAGACATTCCTGACTTCAACACCAGGGTCATTGAGAAATTTGCCACACAGAAAGACAGACGAGCAAAGTTCTTGTACAAATAATAACTCTCCACCCCATTCAGTTAATCTTCTCTCTGTCTGTCTCTCTCACACACACACATACACACACGTGCACACACATTGTTGATTTGTGTAGGTTCAGTTGATATCATAGCTGTAGCTGAATTTTGTTTTTGATACCGTTTTTATTTGTTTTTGTTTTGTTTTTGATACTGTTCCTTTCTAAAGCGTACATGTAACCTATGTGAATTGTTAATATACTTTATCTGTGATTTTGAGAAGGAAATTAAATTATTATTGTGGAATTTAAGTCATTTTCTGACTGTTGATTTGAATGCTTATACTGGAGTAGGCAGGAAAATTTATCGGCACATCAGCCCCACCAAGAATTTTTTTCACCAGCCGCCACTGGTTGGTAGCCTGAGACACCGGCGACGCACCGCCACCAGAGCTGTCCCTACCTCCTCAGAAACGTTGAGTCAGTGAAGGAAGGCTCCTCATTTATATCATCTGGTTGCCGCTGTAGTGACGCCAGAGCCGTTGGATCAAAGGCAGACGAGATGGTGACGTCATGAGCCACACCTCCTCTGAACTGCTGCTCACTGGGTGCTTTTTGCTTTTGACTACATTCACAGTTATACTCTACAAACTGTTGCGAGTGAAAATCCCAGCAAGTGTAGGGGTGTTCTGATACATCAGTCAGATTGTTGAAAAATTCAAAAGCATTCCAAAGGCAGTGTAAAGAATAAAAATGATCAAGTGCAGCTCTACACTTTCATTAAAAGCCTTTCCAAACAGATTTGTGGCTTCACAGATGTGAACAGCATATAAGCTAAAGGCAACTTACCATGTTTAGTGGAGGAACCACTGGATGTTCAGGGGAACCACCGGAATATTTGAAGTTTGATCTCAGACCTCACCCCCTCATCAGCACTGCAGCACTTCACCAGCTTCTAATGGGCTCATTCCCTCAGTTTGTCTGGTACCTGGCCCAGCTGGACTGGTAACCAGTGTTAATCAGTGGTTAATCAATGCAGTTCATTCACACAATGATTGCACTAGAAAAGAGAAGTGTGCTCTTATGTGCAATACACAATGTATAGAAAAACATTTGTCATGTATGAGTTCATTTAATACTGTAGGTTCATACATGATCATCCACAACTGAAGCTCACATTCATGCACCTGTCCTGACAAGATGCTACATGTGATTCATTGTGATCCACCATGTCTCAGCTAAAATGTTTTTCCTTGAGTCTTATTCAAAATGTGACACAGAAAACTGAACCATCTGTGCCAACAGAATGAAGATAAGCTCTGAAAAAACCATCAACAAACTCAGAGTAAGAGCTTCATAAATACCTTTATTGCACATTAAAATCTGTATTCATTTCAACAATTGTATCCACTTTCAATATCAGCAGAAAAGTGTACAAAAGAATGGAATGAAGTGATGAATTTGAATGTGTTTTATTTTTCCCAACTAGTTATTGTAAATGAATACATATTCATTTGTGGTCACAGTTATATTGAATTTCAAATAAACCTACTGTAACCCCCAACAGTAATGGCACTGAGTTCATTTTCTATGAACTACTTGTCAGGTTTTTCCAGATTTACCATAAAGCTCATAATAAATCTAACAGGATGCTTTGGTGAATTAGTGTTTTCAGTGTCATTAAAATTGGTACAAGAACAAAGGACACATGAGGAAAGCACTCATTCCAATATAGACAGCAACATTAAATCAACATTTCTATTATTTATGTAGCTAAAACCTCTATCAGTGTGTTCTTGGATGGTTACAATAGAGTCCAAACCAGATAAGGTATGAAAAAGAAACAGCAACAAACTCACAGCAAGAGCTTCATAAATACCTTTATTGCACATTAAAAAGTGTATTCGTTTCAAGCATGGTATTAACCATCAATATCAGCAGAAAGGTGTATGAAGAAATGGAATGAACTGATGAATGGTGACAAGTGTTAAAAATACACACACACACACACACACACATACGCACACACACATATACAGTCATGCGACTGTATATGTGTGTGTAGGATTTACTATATATATTTAACCAGGTAAGTCCATTGAGAACCAATTCTCATTTGCAGTGACAACCTGGCCACAGACACAATCCAGTAGATAAGACAAAGGATCACAGTACAAATTCAATACATATCAATCAAAATAACAGTGTAATATGTGCATATATATACAGTGAGGTTCATGGTAAATGACTAAAAACAAGTACAAGGATCTTGGATTATGGTTTGTAATGTATTCTTAAAAGAAGAGAATGGTATTAAAGACCTGAGTTTTAGAGTCTGCAAAGAGCATAGGTATGAACACTGTAAAATGTAATTGCTAATATAGCTTAAAATAAGAAGTGATCTTAACTGATGTGTGCTTACTTTGCTGACTCTGTTATGTTACACTTAGTTAATAAAACTTTTTAGGGAATAAATTAAAGTCATCAGCCTGAGAAAGTATGAGTGATGAAGAGCCGTCCTCACAAGCTGACACCTATGCCCGACACTAGGTGGCAGCACTTGGCTGTGACATGCGCATTTCCCGTGAAGACATGCTCGGTAATGGTTGCAAGCACATTGAAAGCGGGAAGAAAGCTTGTGGCTCTGTCATGTTAAGGTAAGTTGCTGCAAACTGGAAGATTTTATTGGCTTTTTATTTAGTAAGGTCTTTAGGTCTTATGCCGTATGCCTCATCTGTCGGCGAAAGGTTTCAGGTTAACCGTATGTCTTCAGATTGCTGTCTTTTAGAGCTTTTTTTTTTTTTAAAATAGCTAATTTTTTTTCAGACTATGAGGTGTCCTATTACCATTGAAATTCTATCTGCTAAACTTCCTGTTAGTTCCTTTAAATGTGGGCTTTAGCATTTCCGGCCACATAATCAAAGATCCTCGCCTCAATCCTGAACTCTCAGCTTTGTATGTTTAATGCTGATGTCATATTCAGTGCTTGTACCACATCTCAAACACTTTGCGCACTCAGCTCAACTGGACAGTCAACTGGCTGGCTCACGTATACTTTAGGCAAATCTTCAACGTCCAGACAACCATCGTCGCTGTCATGGGCAAATGCAGCTTTTCTGACAGCTAGGTGGAAGAGCCAGCGTTTAAGGACTGGCTCAGCCCTGTAGTAGGGAAGTCCAAGGACAAGGTAACCAAATGCAGTTTAGCATCTAACCACAAGTGCTAAAGCAGCAAGTGCAGGACATACAGTGTCTACAGCATGTAGAACTCACAGTCAACAACATCAGTCAGTCTCTAAATCTATTCTGTTGTCTATAGTCTTATATATGTCAAAATCTAAGTCAACGTTAATAAAGTTGCTGATTAACACTTGCAACTCAGTGTCCTGATGGTTTAAAAAAAATTCAAAGGTAGTAAGCAAGCTATTAAAAGGTATTAAATTGAACTTAAGGATTGCTCTGTATACCCTGTCATCAGTCTGCCCACATGTTGCAGTGACAAAGAACCATAGATAGGCAAGGTGATTGCTCTTATTCTTCTTAGGACTATGATGACCCACACATGTCCCACACCTCAATCGGGATCCTGACACTGATTCCTCAACACAGTCTGGACTCTCCTGGCTCACTGCACCTACAGGCTTCAGGTACTGCAATCATTTTGGAGGGAACAGTGCTGATGGATGGCCTTAAAAATCTTACACATGCCATGTGCCTTCTCTTTCCACTTATTTACGCCCTCAACTTGGAATACCCTCAACAACACAACAACACCTTTGACTTTATTCAAAGAGTGCTTCTGTCACTTGGACACAAGACCCTAAAAGCAAAAATACACTCCCTCCCCCCAAAATCTTCTCTTGCACTGACTCATTGTCTTCACAATGTCAATAGAATGTCACATGTTAGGTTTGCTCAGTACTGGGAAAGTGTCCCCTTGGCCAGCTCTTTTTTTGCTGGAGCCAGCCTCATTGCTCTTTCTTCTCAAACAGGCTGCTAAATACTTTGCTGTTCACAAGGAGAAATGTAAACAGCTTTTCTTTCAGCCCTTCTTCTTCCCTCTCTCTTCATGCTGACACCATTGTGGCCATACAGCAGCATCAGGCTCTATAGCCAGTTACCTCCAAATTTACTACATTGGAACTCAGTCTCCAGTACAGTTAAACTCATCCTCTAAGAATTCACTCACAATGTTCTCAACAGGTTTTAGCTGTTGCTGTCTCAAATGTCTGCATTACACTTGCACATTACACAGACTTGTGCACATTCATATCTGCTGTTCATGTTAATGAATTGGACACGATTTCTTCTTCTCACAGAACAAATAAACTGTTTTTGTGTCCCCTTCAAAATGTTTTTCTTTCAAAAAAACAAAAGCACAACCAGCTTTGACAAAGTGTCTGTGGAAACAGTCCACCATTTTTGTTTTGTCTGTGACAACAATACCATCACATTTAATAACAGTGGGCAAATGGGAAGACATTTTTTTCTTTTCTATTGATTTGACAGTGTTCCACAATTTTTGAGGGTCAAAGCTGGATTTTGCGTGTCTGACTGACTGAGTACATTTGTTTCTTATTGCCCTGTATGTCTGCCAGAAGAATTTGCTTTACGCCATAGGTGCTGTTTATGGCCAATAAGCTCAGACAGATCAGAACTGAACCAGGGACTGAGCCACTTTTTTATCCTCATTCTTTTGAGAGAAGCATGTTTGTTCAAGATGGCACCCAACAAAGTTTTAAAGTATGTCCAGGCGTCTTCCACGTCAGGGATAAGACCAATTCTGTGCCATTCAGCTTGTGTCAGGTCACATAAAAAAGTCTGTTCATTAAAGTTTTTCTGGAGGCGTTTGAAAACAATCAAGGGAGGGCTTCTTGAGATGGTGCCCTTGCGCACACAAGCTCCATTATAATGGTCACTGAAGCTTTGACAAAAAACTCCACATGTATACCTATCTGGCCTGTTGGTGAGTATAACATCAATTAATGTGCCACATTCCATAGTCTTGGTATTGTTTCTGGTAGGGGCCTGCACAATCTCAGACAGGTTTAGTGCATCCAGCTGTAACTGCACAGAAGATGGAGGGTCAAGCACATCCCAATTCAAGTCCCCTAGCAGGAGAAATTCAGAGGAGGTGTGAGGGGCAATCAGCTCACTTGGAGCAGGCAGAGCACAGGCAGGGGCAGAGGGCGGCCTGTAACAACCAGCAACAGTGAGAGAAAACTTCTTAGTTTTACAACAATCATCTCCAACTGTTTGGCCACAGATTTAGAGGAAATCACAGCGCACTGCAAGTTATCCCTACAATAGACAGCGACCCCCACACCCTCGGAACTTCTGTCCTGACCAAAAATATTGTAGCCAGGGATGGAAACAGCAGAGTTGGGGCTGGATTTCTTAAACCAAGACTCAGAGATGACTGAAATGTCAGGATTTGCAGTCAGTGCAGCAACTTTTGGGAGGAGGCTGCGTATGTGTGTGACCCATGCTAATGCGCTAACCTGTCAATGGGATTCTCCATGTTATGAAGTCAGCTGCTGTCTTGCGAGGCCATTACAAAACAGTCAAAAGCTAATAAATGTACATCAGAACATTTAGCTTTGTTGGCAGAGAAATCAGTGAGTGAGGAAAGATCTGGACCAGGGAAACTGGTGTAATTGCTGAGAGTCAAACATGTCACTGATGTGCAGGCTGTAGAAAAAGGCTAAATGTGAATGGAGCTGCAGAGTAAGGAGCTCATTCTGAGTGGCCCTCGTGCCACAAGTGACCATTTCACATTCCATTGAATATTATTTAACGCACTGTTTATTGTACAGTTGAATTTTCTAATTCCTTCTAAATACAGGTTTAGGAGTAAGATGTTTGATGACATGCTAACAGATGTTTGTGTGTCTCTGATGTGCAGGCTGACTGGAAACCAAGTCTACCAAGGTCAGCTGGACTCTTGTTCTTCTGTTTCCAATAATCTGTTTTTAGCTGTGAGCATGAGCTGGGGAGGAATCACTCCTGTCAGTAGGCTGCTCCAAAACATTTCAAATGAGGCCACACAAGAAAAATGCACATCTATTCAAATGCTGCTGTTTAAGCTGCCACTTTACACAACTTTACTCTGTCATTTCACTGGTTATGTCTGTCACTCAATGTGTTATCCAGTCAGAACAGACCATATGGCAGCCGAGCTCTGTGGGATCCCAAGGATCGCACTCCATCCCATTCCGTGTCTCGGAGCCTCTCAGGTTCTCCCACCCCAAGTCCTCCTCACAACAAACACAGGGTGGGCCCCCATCTCCACAGGCCACACAGGAAGCTCTAGTCCCCTCACCATCTCCCTCGCTTCCACCACTGCACAGGTAGACCACAGACTAGAGAGGAGGCACAGCATCTACAAAGTGGGACAGTGTACAACTCTGTTAAATATTCATCTGCAAACTTACAAATAATACAAATATGTAATGAGCTCATTTGCTAAAGTGCTACTGGACTGTTCAGTGGTGCTGCAGGTTCTTAATATACAATTATCTTTGCATCAATAAATGACTCAGATAAGGGGAAATGTCTGTATGATAGTTTACTCACTTCTAACCTCATTCAAACATTCGCTATCCTCTTGCTCACACAGTCCCTCTCACTCACACCCAACCTCCTGCTCCTCCAGTGAGCACCGGCCTGTAGAGGAAGGACAAGGAATCATCAGGTTAGTCAGTGTGTAGCTTTGTTGTTTACAGACTGATGTATCTTCAGAGTCTGACTCTGGAAACTCTTTTAAAGTCATCTGCTAACGGGGAAGAGAGTTTGTCTGTGCTCAGCTAAAATCACACTTTACCTGTTGTTTACCTGAGATTTCTGACATCACTTCTGGTTTTGGAGCCTTACACAAGAGTGATGTGGAGCTTTCTTTGCTTTCCCTCCTCCCTTTGCTTCGTGGTGTGTCTACAGGGGGTTCCTCTCCCATTGGTGGGAAGTGCCCACACCATGACTCCACTGACACCAGCCGACATCCACCCTCCTCTAAGGCGGGTCACAGCTCCAAACGTGGACAGTCCATCATCACAACTGTCAAGAGCGGGATGAAGACTGGAACTAAGGTGGCTGACACAGTGGCCATTATATATCTATATACCTATCTATGTAACTCTTTATCTGTATCTAATTTATTTATCTATATCTAATTAATTAATTAATTTTTTTGGTGTATTTTTTAAAAGCCGTAGGATCAAGCTGATAAATTTGTATTCCTACCACGAGTCATCTTGCCTGTATAGTCCGATCCCTATGTACCGACGTCACTTTCTCACTTGCACATTTATACCATTATACCTTTCTCTGTTTTTATTTTTCTTTGATGCACCCTAAACAACAAATGCTTTGTCATGAGATGCCTTAGAGTCTACAACATTGCATACTGACCCTTTGATATGAAACTCTGTGTGAAACTTTCTGCAGATCTGGAGCTTCAGACATTCTGCAGAGAGTAAGGACCATGGAAGAACGGGAAAAGGACTTTTGTCGCTCCTCTATTTCATTTCATTTTATTTTGCAACTTTCAAAGTTTGTATTTTCAGAACGTTTATAAACGCTTTTATATATATATATATATATATATATATATATATATATATATATATATATATATAGTCCTGCAGAAAATTGCTGGAGAGGTGTGATGATGCGGGGAGGGGTTTTCCCAGGGATAGAAGCGTCGGAAGAAAATTGGAGGAGGGTTTTCCCAGGGGGGGTGGAAGGGAGTTGTAGCAAACGGAAGAAGGAGACATTATTTCTCACCTTTGTGACACGCTGGAATCAACAAATGCCTCGTCACCAGTCGCCTTAGAGTCTACAACATTGCATATTGACCCTTTCATCTGAAACTTTGTCACTTAGCACTCCTTTCCATGTGACCACAGCCCAAGGAGAAAGGAGCTTCTACAACCAATGTTTACATCAAGCACACCCAAATGTTTACATCAAGCACACCCAAATGTTCACATTAAGCACCCAAATGTTCACATCAAAAACCCCTTATTTATTTATATTTATTTCATGTTGTCTTGAAGGGAATGAAAAAACAATGAAAGGGGTAGGATGAAGGAAGTGATGTCAGAAAAGGGGTGGGGGAATAAAGTGGGAGGGTCTAGGAAGTGTTGTCATAAAGGGGCGGGGATTATGCTTCCTGGTTTGGGGGGTCATAAATTGGGGGTCATTAATCAACCTTTGGACATAAGGGTGTACCCTTGTTCTCTCTCACTATTTTACATTAGAAGAAGCATTTTGCAGAGTTTTCCCGTGTGTTTCTGTCATCTGCAGTACCTGGCACTTTCAGGGCAAACGTTGTGAAAAACACTCTCATAGTGGCAGGAACGGTCAAATTTTACCGTTTGAGCTGAAATGACAGCTTTGCATCAAATGTGCTGCCGGCGTCAAAATAAGACTTTTTCCAGCATGGAAACAGTGTTGTCAACTAGAAGAAGTATTTTGCAGAGTTTTCCAGTATGTTTCTGTCATTTGCACTGTGTGGCATTTTTAGGGCACACGCTGGGAAAAGACCATCTGGAACTGGCTGGAACGCTAAAATTCCAACGCTAGAGCTGAAAGGAACGGTGTGTCTAAAATATGTTGCTGGCGTCAAAATAAGACTTTTTCCTGCATGGAAACACTATTTTACATTAGAAGAAGCATTTTGCAGAGTTTTCCCTTGTGTTTCTGTCATCTGCAGTACCTGGCACTTTCAGGGCAAACGTTGTGAAAAACACTCTCAAATTGGCATGAACGGTCAAATTTTACCGTTTGAGCTGAAATGACAGCTTTGCGTCAAATGTGCTGCCGGCGTCAAAATAAGACTTTTTTCAGCATGGAAACAGTGTTGTCAACTAGAAGAAGTATTTTGCAGAGTTTTCCAGTATGTTTCTGTCATTTGCACTGTGTGGCATTTTCAGGGCACACGCTGGGAAAAGACCATCTGGAACTGGCTGGAACGCTAAAATTCCAACGCTAGAGCTGAAAGGAACGGTGTGTCTAAAATATGTTGCTGGCGTCAAAATAAGACTTTTTCCAGCATGGAAACACTATTTTACATTAGAAGAAGCATTTTGCAGAGTTTTCCCTTGTGTTTCTGTCATCTGCAGTACCTGGCACTTTCAGGGCAAACGTTGTGAAAAACACTCTCAAATTGGCATGAACGGTCAAATTTTACCGTTAGAGCTGAAATGAACGGTGTGTCTAAAATATGTTGCTGGCGTCAAAATAAGACATTTTCCAGCATGGAAACACTATTTTACATTAGAAGAAGCATTTTGCAGAGTTTTCCCTTGTGTTTCTGTCATCTGCAGTACCTGGCACTTTCAGGGCAAACGTTGTGAAAAACACTCTCAAATTGGCATGAACGGTCAAATTTTACCGTTTGAGCTGAAATGACAGCTTTGCGTCAAATGTGCTGCCGGCGTCAAAATAAGACTTTTTTCAGCATGGAAACAGTGTTGTCAACTAGAAGAAGTATTTTGCAGAGTTTTCCAGTATGTTTCTGTCATTTGCACTGTGTGGCATTTTCAGGGCACACGCTGGGAAAAGACCATCTGGAACTGGCTGGAACGCTAAAATTCCAACGCTAGAGCTGAAAGGAACGGTGTGTCTAAAATATGTTGCTGGCGTCAAAATAAGACTTTTTCCAGCATGGAAACACTATTTTACATTAGAAGAAGCATTTTGAAGATTTTTCCCTTGTGTTTCTGTCATCTGCAGTACCTGGCACTTTCAGGGCAAACGTTGTGAAAAACACTCTCAAATTGGCATGAACGGTCAAATTTTACCGTTAGAGCTGAAATGAACGGTGTGTCTAAAATATGTTGCTGGCGTCAAAATAAGACTTTTTCCAGCATGGAAACACTATTTTACATTAGAAGAAGCATTTTGCAGTTTTCCCTTGTGTTTCTGTCATCTGCAGTACCTGGCACTTTCAGGGCAAACGTTGTGAAAAACACTCTCAAATTGGCATGAACGGTCAAATTTTACCGTTAGAGCTGAAATGAACGGTGTGTCTAAAATATGTTGCTGGCGTCAAAATAAGACTTTTTCCAGCATGGAAACACTATTTTACATTAGAAGAAGCATTTTGCAGTTTTCCCTTGTGTTTCTGTCATCTGCAGTACCTGGCACTTTCAGGGCAAACGTTGTGAAAAACACTCTCAAATTGGCATGAACGGTCAAATTTTACCGTTTGAGCTGAAATGACAGCTTTGCGTCAAATGTGCTGCCGGCGTCAAAATAAGACTTTTTTCAGCATGGAAACAGTGTTGTCAACCAGAAGAAGTATTTTGCAGAGTTTTCCAGTATGTTTCTGTCATTTGCACTGTGTGGCATTTTCAGGGCACACGCTGGGAAAAGACCATCTGGAACTGGCTGGAACGCTAAAATTCCAACGCTAGAGCTGAAAGGAACGGTGTGTCTAAAATATGTTGCTGGCGTCAAAATAAGACTTTTTCCAGCATGGAAACACTATTTTACATTAGAAGAAGCATTTTGCAGAGTTTTCCCTTGTGTTTCTGTCATCTGCAGTACCTGGCACTTTCAGGGCAAACGTTGTGAAAAACACTCTCAAATTGGCATGAACGGTCAAATTTTACCGTTAGAGCTGAAATGAACGCTGTGTCTAAAATATGTTGCTGGCGTCAAAATAAGACTTTTTCCAGCATGGAAACACTATTTTACATTAGAAGAAGCATTTTGCAGAGTTTTCCCTTGTGTTTCTGTCATCTGCAGTACCTGGCACTTTCAGGGCAAACGTTGTGAAAAACACTCTCAAATTGGCATGAACGGTCAAATTTTACCGTTTGAGCTGAAATGACAGCTTTGCGTCAAATGTGCTGCCGGCGTCAAAATAAGACTTTTTTCAGCATGGAAACAGTGTTGTCAACTAGAAGAAGTATTTTGCAGAGTTTTCCAGTATGTTTCTGTCATTTGCACTGTGTGGCATTTTCAGGGCACACGCTGGGAAAAGACCATCTGGAACTGGCTGGAACGCTAAAATTCCAACGCTAGAGCTGAAAGGAACGGTGTGTCTAAAATATGTTGCTGGCGTCAAAATAAGACTTTTTCCAGCATGGAAACACTATTTTACATTAGAAGAAGCATTTTGCAGAGTTTTCCCTTGTGTTTCTGTCATCTGCAGTACCTGGCACTTTCAGGGCAAACGTTGTGGAAAAACACTCTCAAATTGGCATGAACGGTCAAATTTTACCGTTAGAGCTGAAATGAACGGTGTGTCTAAAATATGTTGCTGGCGTCAAAATAAGACTTTTTCCAGCATGGAAACACTATTTTACATTAGAAGAAGCATTTTGCAGAGTTTTCCCTTGTGTTTCTGTCATCTGCAGTACCTGGCACTTTCAGGGCAAACGTTGTGAAAAACACTCTCAAATTGGCATGAACGGTCAAATTTTACCGTTAGAGCTGAAATGAACGGTGTGTCTAAAATATGTTGCTGGCGTCAAAATAAGACTTTTTCCAGCATGGAAACACTATTTTACATTAGAAGAAGCATTTTGCAGAGTTTTCCCTTGTGTTTCTGTCATCTGCAGTACCTGGCACTTTCAGGGCAAACGTTGTGAAAAACACTCTCAAATTGGCATGAACGGTCAAATTTTACCGTTAGAGCTGAAATGAACGGTGTGTCTAAAATATGTTGCTGGCGTCAAAATAAGACTTTTTCCAGCATGGAAACACTATTTTACATTAGAAGAAGCATTTTGCAGAGTTTTCCCTTGTGTTTCTGTCATCTGCAGTACCTGGCACTTTCAGGGCAAACGTTGTGAAAAACACTCTCAAATTGGCATGAAAGGTCAAATTTTACCGTTTGAGCTGAAATGACAGCTTTGCGTCAAATGTGCTGCCGGCGTCAAAATAAGACTTTTTTCAGCATGGAAACAGTGTTGTCAACTAGAAGAAGTATTTTGCAGAGTTTTCCAGTATGTTTCTGTCATTTGCACTGTGTGGCATTTTCAGGGCACACGCTGGGAAAAGACCATCTGGAACTGGCTGGAACGCTAAAATTCCAACGCTAGAGCTGAAATGAACGGTGTGTCTAAAATATGTTGCTGGCGTCAAAATAAGACTTTTTCCAGCATGGAAACACTATTTTACATTAGAAGAAGCATTTTGCAGAGTTTTCCCGTGTGTTTCTGTCATCTGCAGTACCTGGCACTTTCAGGGCAAACGTTGTGAAAAACACTCTCAAATTGGCATGAACGGTCAAATTTTACCGTTTGAGCTGAAATGACAGCTTTGCGTCAAATGTGCTGCCGGCGTCAAAATAAGACTTTTTTCAGCATGGAAACAGTGTTGTCAACTAGAAGAAGTATTTTGCAGAGTTTTCCAGTATGTTTCTGTCATTTGCACTGTGTGGCATTTTCAGGGCACACGCTGGAAAAAGACCATCTGGAACTGGCTGGAACGCTAAAATTCCAACGCTAGAGCTGAAAGGAACGGTGTGTCTAAAATATGTTGCTGGCGTCAAAATAAGACTTTTTCCAGCATGGAAACACTATTTTACATTAGAAGAAGCATTTTGCAGAGTTTTCCCTTGTGTTTCTGTCATCTGCAGTACCTGGCACTTTCAGGGCAAACGTTGTGGAAAAACACTCTCAAATTGGCATGAACGGTCAAATTTTACCGTTAGAGCTGAAATGAACGGTGTGTCTAAAATATGTTGCTGGCGTCAAAATAAGACTTTTTCCAGCATGGAAACACTATTTTACATTAGAAGAAGCATTTTGCAGAGTTTTCCCTTGTGTTTCTGTCATCTGCAGTACCTGGCACTTTCAGGGCAAACGTTGTGAAAAACACTCTCAAATTGGCATGAACGGTCAAATTTTACCGTTAGAGCTGAAATGAACGCTGTGTCTAAAATATGTTGCTGGCGTCAAAATAAGACTTTTTCCAGCATGGAAACACTATTTTACATTAGAAGAAGCATTTTGCAGAGTTTTCCCTTGTGTTTCTGTCATCTGCAGTACCTGGCACTTTCAGGGCAAACGTTGTGAAAAACACTCTCAAATTGGCATGAACGGTCAAATTTTACCGTTTGAGCTGAAATGACAGCTTTGCGTCAAATGTGCTGCCGGCGTCAAAATAAGACTTTTTTCAGCATGGAAACAGTGTTGTCAACTAGAAGAAGTATTTTGCAGAGTTTTCCAGTATGTTTCTGTCATTTGCACTGTGTGGCATTTTCAGGGCACACGCTGGGAAAAGACCATCTGGAACTGGCTGGAACGCTAAAATTCCAACGCTAGAGCTGAAAGGAACGGTGTGTCTAAAATATGTTGCTGGCGTCAAAATAAGACTTTTTCCAGCATGGAAACACTATTTTACATTAGAAGAAGCATTTTGCAGAGTTTTCCCGTGTGTTTCTGTCATCTGCAGTACCTGGCACTTTCAGGGCAAACGTTGTGAAAAACACTCTCAAATTGGCATGAACGGTCAAATTTTACCGTTAGAGCTGAAATGAACGGTGTGTCTAAAATATGTTGCTGGCGTCAAAATAAGACTTTTTCCAGCATGGAAACACTATTTTACATTAGAAGAAGCATTTTGCAGAGTTTTCCCTTGTGTTTCTGTCATCTGCAGTACCTGGCACTTTCAGGGCAAACGTTGTGAAAAACACTCTCAAATTGGCATGAACGGTCAAATTTTACCGTTAGAGCTGAAATGAACGGTGTGTCTAAAATATGTTGCTGGCGTCAAAATAAGACTTTTTCCAGCATGGAAACACTATTTTACATTAGAAGAAGCATTTTGCAGAGTTTTCCCTTGTGTTTCTGTCATCTGCAGTACCTGGCACTTTCAGGGCAAACGTTGTGAAAAACACTCTCAAATTGGCATGAACGGTCAAATTTTACCGTTTGAGCTGAAATGACAGCTTTGCGTCAAATGTGCTACCGGCGTCAAAATAAGACTTTTTTCAGCATGGAAACAGTGTTGTCAACTAGAAGAAGTATTTTGCAGAGTTTTCCAGTATGTTTCTGTCATTTGCACTGTGTGGCATTTTCAGGGCACACGCTGGGAAAAGACCATCTGGAACTGGCTGGAACGCTAAAATTCCAACGCTAGAGCTGAAAGGAACGGTGTGTCTAAAATATGTTGCTGGCGTCAAAATAAGACTTTTTCCAGCATGGAAACACTATTTTACATTTGAAGAAGCATTTTGCAGAGTTTTCCCTTGTGTTTCTGTCATCTGCAGTACCTGGCACTTTCAGGGCAAACGTTGTGGAAAAACACTCTCAAATTGGCATGAACGGTCAAATTTTACCGTTAGAGCTGAAATGAACGGTGTGTCTAAAATATGTTGCTGGCGTCAAAATAAGACTTTTTCCAGCATGGAAACACTATTTTACATTAGAAGAAGCATTTTGCAGAGTTTTCCCTTGTGTTTCTGTCATCTGCAGTACCTGGCACTTTCAGGGCAAACGTTGTGAAAAACACTCTCAAATTGGCATGAACGGTCAAATTTTACCGTTTGAGCTGAAATGACAGCTTTGCGTCAAATGTGCTGCCGGCGTCAAAATAAGACTTTTTTCAGCATGGAAACAGTGTTGTCAACTAGAAGAAGTATTTTGCAGAGTTTTCCAGTATGTTTCTGTCATTTGCACTGTGTGGCATTTTCAGGGCACACGCTGGGAAAAGACCATCTGGAACTGGCTGGAACGCTAAAATTCCAACGCTAGAGCTGAAAGGAACGGTGTGTCTAAAATATGTTGCTGGCGTCAAAATAAGACTTTTTCCAGCATGGAAACACTATTTTACATTTGAAGAAGCATTTTGCAGAGTTTTCCCTTGTGTTTCTGTCATCTGCAGTACCTGGCACTTTCAGGGCAAACGTTGTGGAAAAACACTCTCAAATTGGCATGAACGGTCAAATTTTACCGTTAGAGCTGAAATGAACGGTGTGTCTAAAATATGTTGCTGGCGTCAAAATAAGACTTTTTCCAGCATGGAAACACTATTTTACATTAGAAGAAGCATTTTGCAGAGTTTTCCCTTGTGTTTCTGTCATCTGCAGTACCTGGCACTTTCAGGGCAAACGTTGTGAAAAACACTCTCAAATTGGCATGAACGGTCAAATTTTACCGTTTGAGCTGAAATGACAGCTTTGCGTCAAATGTGCTGCCGGCGTCAAAATAAGACTTTTTCCAGCATGGAAACACTATTTTACATTAGAAGAAGCATTTTGCAGAGTTTTCCCTTGTGTTTCTGTCATCTGCAGTACCTGGCACTTTCAGGGCAAACGTTGTGAAAAACACTCTCAAATTGGCATGAACGGTCAAATTTTACCGTTTGAGCTGAAATGACAGCTTTGCGTCAAATGTGCTGCCGGCGTCAAAATAAGACTTTTTTCAGCATGGAAACAGTGTTGTCAACTAGAAGAAGTATTTTGCAGAGTTTTCCAGTATGTTTCTGTCATTTGCACTGTGTGGCATTTTCAGGGCACACGCTGGGAAAAGACCATCTGGAACTGGCTGGAACGCTAAAATTCCAACGCTAGAGCTGAAATGAACGGTGTGTCTAAAATATGTTGCTGGCGTCAAAATAAGACTTTTTCCAGCATGGAAACACTATTTTACATTAGAAGAAGCATTTTGCAGAGTTTTCCCTTGTGTTTCTGTCATCTGCAGTACCTGGCACTTTCAGGGCAAACGTTGTGAAAAACACTCTCAAATTGGCATGAACGGTCAAATTTTACCGTTTGAGCTGAAATGACAGCTTTGCGTCAAATGTGCTGCCGGCGTCAAAATAAGACTTTTTTCAGCATGGAAACAGTGTTGTCAACTAGAAGAAGTATTTTGCAGAGTTTTCCAGTATGTTTCTGTCATTTGCACTGTGTGGCATTTTCAGGGCACACGCTGGGAAAAGACCATCTGGAACTGGCTGGAACGCTAAAATTCCAACGCTAGAGCTGAAAGGAACGGTGTGTCTAAAATATGTTGCTGGCGTCAAAATAAGACTTTTTCCAGCATGGAAACACTATTTTACATTAGAAGAAGCATTTTGCAGAGTTTTCCCTTGTGTTTCTGTCATCTGCAGTACCTGGCACTTTCAGGGCAAACGTTGTGAAAAACACTCTCAAATTGGCATGAACGGTCAAATTTTTACCGTTAGAGCTGAAATGAACGGTGTGTCTAAAATATGTTGCTGGCGTCAAAATAAGACTTTTTCCAGCATGGGAACACTATTTTACATTAGAAGAAGCATTTTGCAGTTTTCCCTTGTGTTTCTGTCATCTGCAGTACCTGGCACTTTCAGGGCAAACGTTGTGAAAAACACTCTCAAATTGGCATGAACGGTCAAATTTTACCGTTTGAGCTGAAATGACAGCTTTGCGTCAAATGTGCTGCCGGCGTCAAAATAAGACTTTTTTCAGCATGGAAACAGTGTTGTCAACTAGAAGAAGTATTTTGCAGAGTTTTCCAGTATGTTTCTGTCATTTGCACTGTGTGGCATTTTCAGGGCACACGCTGGGAAAAGACCATCTGGAACTGGCTGGAACGCTAAAATTCCAACGCTAGAGCTGAAAGGAACGGTGTGTCTAAAATATGTTGCTGGCGTCAAAATAAGACTTTTTCCAGCATGGAAACACTATTTTACATTAGAAGAAGCATTTTGCAGAGTTTTCCCTTGTGTTTCTGTCATCTGCAGTACCTGGCACTTTCAGGGCAAACGTTGTGGAAAAACACTCTCAAATTGGCATGAACGGTCAAATTTTACCGTTAGAGCTGAAATGAACGGTGTGTCTAAAATATGTTGCTGGCGTCAAAATAAGACTTTTTCCAGCATGGAAACACTATTTTACATTAGAAGAAGCATGTGTGTCTAAAATATGTTGCTGGCGTCAAAATAAGACTTTTTCCAGCATGGAAACACTATTTTACATTAGAAGAAGCATTTTGCAGAGTTTTCCCTTGTGTTTCTGTCATCTGCAGTACCTGGCACTTTCAGGGCAAACGTTGTGAAAAACACTCTCAAACTGGCATGAACGGTCAAATTTTACCGTTTGAGCTGAAATGACAGCTTTGCGTCAAATGTGCTGCCGGCGTCAAAATAAGACTTTTTTCAGCATGGAAACAGTGTTGTCAACTAGAAGAAGTATTTTGCAGAGTTTTCCAGTATGTTTCTGTCATTTGCACTGTGTGGCATTTTCAGGGCACACGCTGGGAAAAGACCATCTGGAACTGGCTGGAACGCTAAAATTCCAACGCTAGAGCTGAAAGGAACGGTGTGTCTAAAATATGTTGCTGGCGTCAAAATAAGACTTTTTCCAGCATGGAAACACTATTTTACATTAGAAGAAGCATTTTGCAGAGTTTTCCCTTGTGTTTCTGTCATCTGCAGTACCTGGCACTTTCAGGGCAAACGTTGTGAAAAACACTCTCAAATTGGCATGAACGGTCAAATTTTACCGTTTGAGCTGAAATGACAGCTTTGCGTCAAATGTGCTGCCGGCGTCAAAATAAGACTTTTTTCAGCATGGAAACAGTGTTGTCAACTAGAAGAAGTATTTTGCAGAGTTTTCCCTTGTGTTTCTGTCATTTGCACTGTGTGGCATTTTCAGGGCACACGCTGGGAAAAGACCATCTGGAACTGGCTGGAACGCTAAAATTCCAACGCTAGAGCTGAAAGGAACGGTGTGTCTAAAATATGTTGCTGGCGTCAAAATAAGACTTTTTCCAGCATGGAAACACTATTTTACATTAGAAGAAGCATTTTGCAGAGTTTTCCCTTGTGTTTCTGTCATCTGCAGTACCTGGCACTTTCAGGGCAAACGTTGTGAAAAACACTCTCAAATTGGCATGAACGGTCAAATTTTACCGTTAGAGCTGAAATGAACGGTGTGTCTAAAATATGTTGCTGGCGTCAAAATAAGACTTTTTCCAGCATGGAAACAGTGTTGTCAACTAGAAGAAGTATTTTGCAGAGTTTTCCAGTATGTTTCTGTCATTTGCACTGTGTGGCATTTTCAGGGCACACGCTGGGAAAAGACCATCTGGAACTGGCTGGAACGCTAAAATTCCAACGCTAGAGCTGAAAGGAACGGTGTGTCTAAAATATGTTGCTGGCGTCAAAATAAGACTTTTTCCAGCATGGAAACACTATTTTACATTAGAAGAAGCATTTTGCAGAGTTTTCCCTTGTGTTTCTGTCATCTGCAGTACCTGGCACTTTCAGGGCAAACGTTGTGAAAAACACTCTCAAATTGGCATGAACGGTCAAATTTTACCGTTAGAGCTGAAATGAACGCTGTGTCTAAAATATGTTGCTGGCGTCAAAATAAGACTTTTTCCAGCATGGAAACACTATTTTACATTAGAAGAAGCATGTGTGTCTAAAATATGTTGCTGGCGTCAAAATAAGACTTTTTCCAGCATGGAAACACTATTTTACATTAGAAGAAGCATTTTGCAGAGTTTTCCCTTGTGTTTCTGTCATCTGCAGTACCTGGCACTTTCAGGGCAAACGTTGTGAAAAACACTCTCAAATTGGCATGAACGGTCAAATTTTACCGTTTGAGCTGAAATGACAGCTTTGCGTCAAATGTGCTGCCGGCGTCAAAATAAGACTTTTTTCAGCATGGAAACAGTGTTGTCAACTAGAAGAAGTATTTTGCAGAGTTTTCCCTTGTGTTTCTGTCATTTGCACTGTGTGGCATTTTCAGGGCACACGCTGGGAAAAGACCATCTGGAACTGGCTGGAACGCTAAAATTCCAACGCTAGAGCTGAAAGGAACGGTGTGTCTAAAATATGTTGCTGGCGTCAAAATAAGACTTTTTCCAGCATGGAAACACTATTTTACATTAGAAGAAGCATTTTGCAGAGTTTTCCCTTGTGTTTCTGTCATCTGCAGTACCTGGCACTTTCAGGGCAAACGTTGTGAAAAACACTCTCAAATTGGCATGAACGGTCAAATTTTACCGTTAGAGCTGAAATGAACGGTGTGTCTAAAATATGTTGCTGGCGTCAAAATAAGACTTTTTCCAGCATGGAAACAGTGTTGTCAACTAGAAGAAGTATTTTGCAGAGTTTTCCAGTATGTTTCTGTCATTTGCACTGTGTGGCATTTTCAGGGCACACGCTGGGAAAAGACCATCTGGAACTGGCTGGAACGCTAAAATTCCAACGCTAGAGCTGAAAGGAACGGTGTGTCTAAAATATGTTGCTGGCGTCAAAATAAGACTTTTTCCAGCATGGAAACACTATTTTACATTAGAAGAAGCATTTTGCAGAGTTTTCCCTTGTGTTTCTGTCATCTGCAGTACCTGGCACTTTCAGGGCAAACGTTGTGAAAAACACTCTCAAATTGGCATGAACGGTCAAATTTTACCGTTAGAGCTGAAATGAACGCTGTGTCTAAAATATGTTGCTGGCGTCAAAATAAGACTTTTTCCAGCATGGAAACACTATTTTACATTAGAAGAAGCATGTGTGTCTAAAATATGTTGCTGGCGTCAAAATAAGACTTTTTCCAGCATGGAAACACTATTTTACATTAGAAGAAGCATTTTGCAGAGTTTTCCCTTGTGTTTCTGTCATCTGCAGTACCTGGCACTTTCAGGGCAAACGTTGTGAAAAACACTCTCAAACTGGCATGAACGGTCAAATTTTACCGTTTGAGCTGAAATGACAGCTTTGCGTCAAATGTGCTGCCGGCGTCAAAATAATACTTTTTTCAGCATGGAAACAGTGTTGTCAACTAGAAGAAGTATTTTGCAGAGTTTTCCAGTATGTTTCTGTCATTTGCACTGTGTGGCATTTTCAGGGCACACGCTGGGAAAAGACCATCTGGAACTGGCTGGAACGCTAAAATTCCAACGCTAGAGCTGAAAGGAACGGTGTGTCTAAAATATGTTGCTGGCGTCAAAATAAGACTTTTTCCAGCATGGAAACACTATTTTACATTAGAAGAAGCATTTTGCAGAGTTTTCCCTTGTGTTTCTGTCATCTGCAGTACCTGGCACTTTCAGGGCAAACGTTGTGAAAAACACTCTCAAATTGGCATGAACGGTCAAATTTTACCGTTAGAGCTGAAATGAACGCTGTGTCTAAAATATGTTGCTGGCGTCAAAATAAGACTTTTTCCAGCATGGAAACACTATTTTACATTAGAAGAAGCATGTGTGTCTAAAATATGTTGCTGGCGTCAAAATAAGACTTTTTCCAGCATGGAAACACTATTTTACATTAGAAGAAGCATTTTGCAGAGTTTTCCCTTGTGTTTCTGTCATCTGCAGTACCTGGCACTTTCAGGGCAAACGTTGTGAAAAACACTCTCAAACTGGCATGAACGGTCAAATTTTACCGTTTGAGCTGAAATGACAGCTTTGCGTCAAATGTGCTGCCGGCGTCAAAATAATACTTTTTTCAGCATGGAAACAGTGTTGTCAACTAGAAGAAGTATTTTGCAGAGTTTTCCAGTATGTTTCTGTCATTTGCACTGTGTGGCATTTTCAGGGCACACGCTGGGAAAAGACCATCTGGAACTGGCTGGAACGCTAAAATTCCAACGCTAGAGCTGAAAGGAACGGTGTGTCTAAAATATGTTGCTGGCGTCAAAATAAGACTTTTTCCAGCATGGAAACACTATTTTACATTAGAAGAAGCATTTTGCAGAGTTTTCCCTTGTGTTTCTGTCATCTGCAGTACCTGGCACTTTCAGGGCAAACGTTGTGAAAAACACTCTCAAATTGGCATGAACGGTCAAATTTTTACCGTTAGAGCTGAAATGAACGGTGTGTCTAAAATATGTTGCTGGCGTCAAAATAAGACTTTTTCCAGCATGGGAACACTATTTTACATTAGAAGAAGCATTTTGCAGTTTTCCCTTGTGTTTCTGTCATCTGCAGTACCTGGCACTTTCAGGGCAAACGTTGTGAAAAACACTCTCAAATTGGCATGAACGGTCAAATTTTACCGTTTGAGCTGAAATGACAGCTTTGCGTCAAATGTGCTGCCGGCGTCAAAATAAGACTTTTTTCAGCATGGAAACAGTGTTGTCAACTAGAAGAAGTATTTTGCAGAGTTTTCCAGTATGTTTCTGTCATTTGCACTGTGTGGCATTTTCAGGGCACACGCTGGGAAAAGACCATCTGGAACTGGCTGGAACGCTAAAATTCCAACGCTAGAGCTGAAAGGAACGGTGTGTCTAAAATATGTTGCTGGCGTCAAAATAAGACTTTTTCCAGCATGGAAACACTATTTTACATTAGAAGAAGCATTTTGCAGAGTTTTCCCTTGTGTTTCTGTCATCTGCAGTACCTGGCACTTTCAGGGCAAACGTTGTGGAAAAACACTCTCAAATTGGCATGAACGGTCAAATTTTACCGTTAGAGCTGAAATGAACGGTGTGTCTAAAATATGTTGCTGGCGTCAAAATAAGACTTTTTCCAGCATGGAAACACTATTTTACATTAGAAGAAGCATTTTGCAGAGTTTTCCCTTGTGTTTCTGTCATCTGCAGTACCTGGCACTTTCAGGGCAAACGTTG
The DNA here is from genome assembly GCF_017976425.1 of Toxotes jaculatrix. NCBI lineage: Eukaryota > Metazoa > Chordata > Actinopteri > Toxotidae > Toxotes > Toxotes jaculatrix. Next base: position 775,267 of record NC_054395.1, on the reverse strand, counting down.
TGAAAAACACTCTCAAATTGGCATGAACGGTCAAATTTTACCGTTAGAGCTGAAATGAACGGTGTGTCTAAAATATGTTGCTGGCGTCAAAATAAGACTTTTTCCAGCATGGAAACAGTGTTGTCAACTAGAAGAAGTATTTTGCAGAGTTTTCCAGTATGTTTCTGTCATTTGCACTGTGTGGCATTTTCAGGGCACACGCTGGGAAAAGACCATCTGGAACTGGCTGGAACGCTAAAATTCCAACGCTAGAGCTGAAAGGAACGGTGTGTCTAAAATATGTTGCTGGCGTCAAAATAAGACTTTTTCCAGCATGGAAACACTATTTTACATTAGAAGAAGCATTTTGCAGAGTTTTCCCTTGTGTTTCTGTCATCTGCAGTACCTGGCACTTTCAGGGCAAACGTTGTGAAAAACACTCTCAAATTGGCATGAACGGTCAAATTTTACCGTTAGAGCTGAAATGAACGCTGTGTCTAAAATATGTTGCTGGCGTCAAAATAAGACTTTTTCCAGCATGGAAACACTATTTTACATTAGAAGAAGCATTTTGCAGAGTTTTCCCTTGTGTTTCTGTCATCTGCAGTACCTGGCACTTTCAGGGCAAACGTTGTGAAAAACACTCTCAAATTGGCATGAACGGTCAAATTTTACCGTTTGAGCTGAAATGACAGCTTTGCGTCAAATGTGCTGCCGGCGTCAAAATAAGACTTTTTTCAGCATGGAAACAGTGTTGTCAACTAGAAGAAGTATTTTGCAGAGTTTTCCAGTATGTTTCTGTCATTTGCACTGTGTGGCATTTTCAGGGCACACGCTGGGAAAAGACCATCTGGAACTGGCTGGAACGCTAAAATTCCAACGCTAGAGCTGAAATGAACGGTGTGTCTAAAATATGTTGCTGGCGTCAAAATAAGACTTTTTCCAGCATGGAAACACTATTTTACATTAGAAGAAGCATTTTGCAGAGTTTTCCCGTGTGTTTCTGTCATCTGCAGTACCTGGCACTTTCAGGGCAAACGTTGTGAAAAACACTCTCAAATTGGCATGAACGGTCAAATTTTACCGTTAGAGCTGAAATGAACGGTGTGTCTAAAATATGTTGCTGGCGTCAAAATAAGACTTTTTCCAGCATGGAAACAGTGTTGTCAACTAGAAGAAGTATTTTGCAGAGTTTTCCAGTATGTTTCTGTCATTTGCACTGTGTGGCATTTTCAGGGCACACGCTGGGAAAAGACCATCTGGAACTGGCTGGAACGCTAAAATTCCAACGCTAGAGCTGAAAGGAACGGTGTGTCTAAAATATGTTGCTGGCGTCAAAATAAGACTTTTTCCAGCATGGAAACACTATTTTACATTAGAAGAAGCATTTTGCAGAGTTTTCCCTTGTGTTTCTGTCATCTGCAGTACCTGGCACTTTCAGGGCAAACGTTGTGAAAAACACCTCTCAAATTGGCATGAACGGTCAAATTTTACCGTTAGAGCTGAAATGAACGCTGTGTCTAAAATATGTTGCTGGCGTCAAAATAAGACTTTTTCCAGCATGGAAACACTATTTTACATTAGAAGAAGCATGTGTGTCTAAAATATGTTGCTGGCGTCAAAATAAGACTTTTTCCAGCATGGAAACACTATTTTACATTAGAAGAAGCATTTTGCAGAGTTTTCCCTTGTGTTTCTGTCATCTGCAGTACCTGGCACTTTCAGGGCAAACGTTGTGAAAAACACTCTCAAACTGGCATGAACGGTCAAATTTTACCGTTTGAGCTGAAATGACAGCTTTGCGTCAAATGTGCTGCCGGCGTCAAAATAAGACTTTTTTCAGCATGGAAACAGTGTTGTCAACTAGAAGAAGTATTTTGCAGAGTTTTCCAGTATGTTTCTGTCATTTGCACTGTGTGGCATTTTCAGGGCACACGCTGGGAAAAGACCATCTGGAACTGGCTGGAACGCTAAAATTCCAACGCTAGAGCTGAAAGGAACGGTGTGTCTAAAATATGTTGCTGGCGTCAAAATAAGACTTTTTCCAACATGGAAACACTATTTTACATTAGAAGAAGCATTTTGCAGAGTTTTCCCTTGTGTTTCTGTCATCTGCAGTACCTGGCACTTTCAGGGCAAACGTTGTGAAAAACACTCTCAAATTGGCATGAACGGTCAAATTTTACCGTTTGAGCTGAAATGACAGCTTTGCGTCAAATGTGCTGCCGGCGTCAAAATAAGACTTTTTTCAGCATGGAAACAGTGTTGTCAACTAGAAGAAGTATTTTGCAGAGTTTTCCCTTGTGTTTCTGTCATTTGCACTGTGTGGCATTTTCAGGGCACACGCTGGGAAAAGACCATCTGGAACTGGCTGGAACGCTAAAATTCCAACGCTAGAGCTGAAAGGAACGGTGTGTCTAAAATATGTTGCTGGCGTCAAAATAAGACTTTTTCCAGCATGGAAACACTATTTTACATTAGAAGAAGCATTTTGCAGAGTTTTCCCGTGTGTTTCTGTCATCTGCAGTACCTGGCACTTTCAGGGCAAACGTTGTGAAAAACACTCTCAAATTGGCATGAACGGTCAAATTTGACCGTTAGAGCTGAAATGAACGGTGTGTCTAAAATATGTTGCTGGCGTCAAAATAAGACTTTTTCCAGCATGGAAACAGTGTTGTCAACTAGAAGAAGTATTTTGCAGAGTTTTCCAGTATGTTTCTGTCATTTGCACTGTGTGGCATTTTCAGGGCACACGCTGGGAAAAGACCATCTGGAACTGGCTGGAACGCTAAAATTCCAACGCTAGAGCTGAAAGGAACGGTGTGTCTAAAATATGTTGCTGGCGTCAAAATAAGACTTTTTCCAACATGGAAACACTATTTTACATTAGAAGAAGCATTTTGCAGAGTTTTCCCTTGTGTTTCTGTCATCTGCAGTACCTGGCACTTTCAGGGCAAACGTTGTGAAAAACACTCTCAAATTGGCATGAACGGTCAAATTTTACCGTTTGAGCTGAAATGACAGCTTTGCGTCAAATGTGCTGCCGGCGTCAAAATAAGACTTTTTTCAGCATGGAAACAGTGTTGTCAACTAGAAGAAGTATTTTGCAGAGTTTTCCCTTGTGTTTCTGTCATTTGCACTGTGTGGCATTTTCAGGGCACACGCTGGGAAAAGACCATCTGGAACTGGCTGGAACGCTAAAATTCCAACGCTAGAGCTGAAAGGAACGGTGTGTCTAAAATATGTTGCTGGCGTCAAAATAAGACTTTTTCCAGCATGGAAACACTATTTTACATTAGAAGAAGCATTTTGCAGAGTTTTCCCGTGTGTTTCTGTCATCTGCAGTACCTGGCACTTTCAGGGCAAACGTTGTGAAAAACACTCTCAAATTGGCATGAACGGTCAAATTTTACCGTTAGAGCTGAAATGAACGGTGTGTCTAAAATATGTTGCTGGCGTCAAAATAAGACTTTTTCCAGCATGGAAACACTATTTTACATTAGAAGAAGCATTTTGCAGAGTTTTCCCTTGTGTTTCTGTCATCTGCAGTACCTGGCACTTTCAGGGCAAACGTTGTGAAAAACACTCTCAAATTGGCATGAACGGTCAAATTTTACCGTTTGAGCTGAAATGACAGCTTTGCGTCAAATGTGCTGCCGGCGTCAAAATAAGACTTTTTTCAGCATGGAAACAGTGTTGTCAACTAGAAGAAGTATTTTGCAGAGTTTTCCAGTATGTTTCTGTCATTTGCACTGTGTGGCATTTTCAGGGCACACGCTGGGAAAAGACCATCTGGAACTGGCTGGAACGCTAAAATTCCAACGCTAGAGCTGAAAGGAACGGTGTGTCTAAAATATGTTGCTGGCGTCAAAATAAGACTTTTTCCAGCATGGAAACACTATTTTACATTAGAAGAAGCATTTTGCAGAGTTTTCCCTTGTGTTTCTGTCATCTGCAGTACCTGGCACTTTCAGGGCAAACGTTGTGAAAAACACTCTCAAATTGGCATGAACGGTCAAATTTTACCGTTTGAGCTGAAATGACAGCTTTGCGTCAAATGTGCTGCCGGCGTCAAAATAAGACTTTTTTCAGCATGGAAACAGTGTTGTCAACTAGAAGAAGTATTTTGCAGAGTTTTCCAGTATGTTTCTGTCATTTGCACTGTGTGGCATTTTCAGGGCACACGCTGGGAAAAGACCATCTGGAACTGGCTGGAACGCTAAAATTCCAACGCTAGAGCTGAAAGGAACGGTGTGTCTAAAATATGTTGCTGGCGTCAAAATAAGACTTTTTCCAGCATGGAAACACTATTTTACATTAGAAGAAGCATTTTGCAGAGTTTTCCCTTGTGTTTCTGTCATCTGCAGTACCTGGCACTTTCAGGGCAAACGTTGTGAAAAACACTCTCAAATTGGCATGAACGGTCAAATTTTACCGTTTGAGCTGAAATGACAGCTTTGCGTCAAATGTGCTGCCGGCGTCAAAATAAGACTTTTTTCAGCATGGAAACAGTGTTGTCAACTAGAAGAAGTATTTTGCAGAGTTTTCCAGTATGTTTCTGTCATTTGCACTGTGTGGCATTTTCAGGGCACACGCTGGGAAAAGACCATCTGGAACTGGCTGGAACGCTAAAATTCCAACGCTAGAGCTGAAAGGAACGGTGTGTCTAAAATATGTTGCTGGCGTCAAAATAAGACTTTTTCCAGCATGGAAACACTATTTTACATTAGAAGAAGCATTTTGCAGAGTTTTCCCGTGTGTTTCTGTCATCTGCAGTACCTGGCACTTTCAGGGCAAACGTTGTGAAAAACACTCTCAAATTGGCATGAACGGTCAAATTTGACCGTTAGAGCTGAAATGAACGGTGTGTCTAAAATATGTTGCTGGCGTCAAAATAAGACTTTTTCCAGCATGGAAACACTATTTTACATTAGAAGAAGCATTTTGCAGAGTTTTCCCTTGTGTTTCTGTCATCTGCAGTACCTGGCACTTTCAGGGCAAACGTTGTGAAAAACACTCTCAAATTGGCATGAACGGTCAAATTTTACCGTTTGAGCTGAAATGACAGCTTTGCGTCAAATGTGCTGCCGGCGTCAAAATAAGACTTTTTTCAGCATGGAAACAGTGTTGTCAACTAGAAGAAGTATTTTGCAGAGTTTTCCCTTGTGTTTCTGTCATTTGCACTGTGTGGCATTTTCAGGGCACACGCTGGGAAAAGACCATCTGGAACTGGCTGGAACGCTAAAATTCCAACGCTAGAGCTGAAAGGAACGGTGTGTCTAAAATATGTTGCTGGCGTCAAAATAAGACTTTTTCCAGCATGGAAACACTATTTTACATTAGAAGAAGCATTTTGCAGAGTTTTCCCGTGTGTTTCTGTCATCTGCAGTACCTGGCACTTTCAGGGCAAACGTTGTGAAAAACACTCTCAAATTGGCATGAACGGTCAAATTTGACCGTTAGAGCTGAAATGAACGGTGTGTCTAAAATATGTTGCTGGCGTCAAAATAAGACTTTTTCCAGCATGGAAACAGTGTTGTCAACTAGAAGAAGTATTTTGCAGAGTTTTCCAGTATGTTTCTGTCATTTGCACTGTGTGGCATTTTCAGGGCACACGCTGGGAAAAGACCATCTGGAACTGGCTGGAACGCTAAAATTCCAACGCTAGAGCTGAAAGGAACGGTGTGTCTAAAATATGTTGCTGGCGTCAAAATAAGACTTTTTCCAACATGGAAACACTATTTTACATTAGAAGAAGCATTTTGCAGAGTTTTCCCTTGTGTTTCTGTCATCTGCAGTACCTGGCACTTTCAGGGCAAACGTTGTGAAAAACACTCTCAAATTGGCATGAACGGTCAAATTTTACCGTTAGAGCTGAAAGGAACGGTGTGTCTAAAATATGTTGCTGGCGTCAAAATAAGACTTTTTCCAGCATGGAAACACTATTTTACATTAGAAGAAGCATTTTGCAGAGTTTTCCCGTGTGTTTCTGTCATCTGCAGTACCTGGCACTTTCAGGGCAAACGTTGTGAAAAACACTCTCAAATTGGCATGAACGGTCAAATTTGACCGTTAGAGCTGAAATGAACGGTGTGTCTAAAATATGTTGCTGGCGTCAAAATAAGACTTTTTCCAGCATGGAAACACTATTTTACATTAGAAGAAGCATGTGTGTCTAAAATATGTTGCTGGCGTCAAAATAAGACTTTTTCCAGCATGGAAACACTATTTTACATTAGAAGAAGCATTTTGCAGAGTTTTCCCTTGTGTTTCTGTCATCTGCAGTACCTGGCACTTTCAGGGCAAACGTTGTGAAAAACACTCTCAAACTGGCATGAACGGTCAAATTTTACCGTTTGAGCTGAAATGACAGCTTTGCGTCAAATGTGCTGCCGGCGTCAAAATAAGACTTTTTTCAGCATGGAAACAGTGTTGTCAACTAGAAGAAGTATTTTGCAGAGTTTTCCAGTATGTTTCTGTCATTTGCACTGTGTGGCATTTTCAGGGCACACGCTGGGAAAAGACCATCTGGAACTGGCTGGAACGCTAAAATTCCAACGCTAGAGCTGAAAGGAACGGTGTGTCTAAAATATGTTGCTGGCGTCAAAATAAGACTTTTTCCAACATGGAAACACTATTTTACATTAGAAGAAGCATTTTGCAGAGTTTTCCCCTTGTGTTTCTGTCATCTGCAGTACCTGGCACTTTCAGGGCAAACGTTGTGAAAAACACTCTCAAATTGGCATGAACGGTCAAATTTTACCGTTTGAGCTGAAATGGACAGCTTTGCGTCAAATGTGCTGCCGGCGTCAAAATAAGACTTTTTTCAGCATGGAAACAGTGTTGTCAACTAGAAGAAGTATTTTGCAGAGTTTTCCCTTGTGTTTCTGTCATTTGCACTGTGTGGCATTTTCAGGGCACACGCTGGGAAAAGACCATCTGGAACTGGCTGGAACGCTAAAATTCCAACGCTAGAGCTGAAAGGAACGGTGTGTCTAAAATATGTTGCTGGCGTCAAAATAAGACTTTTTCCAGCATGGAAACACTATTTTACATTAGAAGAAGCATTTGGCAGAGTTTTCAAGTATGTTTCTGTGATTTGTACTGTGTGGCATTTTCAGGGCACACGCTGTGTCCCAGACACACGGAGAATGGCTGGAAACGCTTAAAACGGCAAGTTTCAGTCAGTTAGTGCTGAAATGAACGGTGTGTCTAAAATATGTTGCTGGCGTCAAAATAAGACTGTTTCCAGCATGGAAACACTATTTTACAATTAGAAGAAGCATTTTGCAGAGTTTTCCCGTGTGTTTCTTTCATCTGCAGTACCTGGCACTTTCAGGGCAAACGTTGTGAAAAACAGTCTCATATGGCCAGGAACGGTGAAATTTTACCGTTTGAGCTGAAATGACAGCTTTGCATCAAATATGTTGCTGGCGTCAAAATAAGACTTTTTCCAGCATGGAAACACTATTTTACATTAGAAGAAGCATTTGGCAGAGTTTTCAAGTATGTTTCTGTGATTTGTACTGTGTGGCATTTTCAGGGCACACGCTGTGTCCCAGACACACGGAGAATGGCTGGAAACGCTTAAAACGGCAAGTTTCAGTCAGTAAATGAACGGTGTGTCTAAAATATGTTGCTGGCGTCAAAATAAGACTGTTTCCCAGCATGGAAACACTATTTTACATTAGAAGAAGCATTTTGCAGAGTTTCTCCCGTGTGTTTCTTTCATCTGCAGTACCTGGCACTTTCAGGCAAACGTTGTGAAAAACAGTCTCATATGGCAGGAACGGTGAAATTTTACCGTTTGAGCTGAAATGACAGCTTTGCATCAAATATGTTGCTGGCGTCAAAATAAGACCTTTTTCCAGCATGGAAACACTATTTTACATTAGAAGAAGCATTTGGCAGAGTTTTCAAGTATGTTTCTGTGATTTGTACTGTGTGGCATTTTCAGGCACACGCTGTGTCCCAGACACACGGAGAATGGCTGGAAACGCTTAAAACGGGCAAGTTTCAGTCAGTTAGTGCTGAAATGAACGGTGTGTCTAAAATAGTTGCTGGCGTCAAAATAAGACTGTTTCCAGCATGGAAACACTATTTTACATTAGAAGAAGCATTTTGCTGAGTTTTCCCGTGTGTTTCTTTCATCTGCAGTCCTGGCACTTTCAGGGCAAACGTTGTGAAAAACAGTCTCAAATGGCCAGGAACGGTCCAATTTTACCGTTTGAGCTGAAATGACAGCTTTGTATCAAATATGTTGCTGGCGTCAAAATAAGACTGTTTCCAGCATGGAAACACTATTTTACATTAGAAGAAGCATTTTGCAGAGTTTTCCCCGTGTGTTCTCTTTCATCTGCAGTACCTGGCACTTTCAGGGCAAACGTTGTGAAAAACAGTCTCATATGGCCAGGAACGGTGAAATTTTACCGTTTGAGCTGAAATGACAGCTTTGCATCAAATATGTTGCTGGCGTCAAAATAAGACTTTTTCCAGCATGGAAACACTATTTTACATTAGAAGAAGCATTTGGCAGAGTTTCAAGTATGTTTCTGTGATTTGTACTGTGTGGCATTTTCAGGGCACACGCTGTGTCCCAGACACACGGAGAATGGCTGGAAACGCTTAAAACGGCAAGTTTCAGTCAGTTAGTGCTGAAATGAACGGTGTGTCTAAAATATGTTGCTGGCGTCAAAATAAGACTTTTTCCAGCATGGAACACTATTTTACATTAGAAGAAGCATTTTGCTGAGTTTTCCCGTGTGTTTCTTTCATCTGCAGTACCTGGCACTTTCAGGGCAAACGTTGTGAAAAACAGTCTCAAATGGCCAGGAACGGTCCAATTTTACCGTTTGAGCTGAAATGACAGCTTTGTATCAAATATGGTTGCTGGCGTCAAATAAGACTGTTTCCAGCATGGAAAACACTATTTTACATTAGAAGAAGCATTTTGCTGAGTTTTCCCGTGTGTTTCTTTCATCTGCAGTACCTGGCACTTTCAGGGCAAACGTTGTGAAAAACAGTCTCAAATGGCCAGGAACGGTCCAATTTTACCGTTTGAGCTGAAATGACAGCTTTGTATCAAATATGTTGCTGGCGTCAAATAAGACTGTTTCCAGCATGGAAACACTATTTTACATTAGAAGAAGCATTTTGCTGAGTTTTCCCGTGTGTTTCTTTCATCTGCAGTACCTGGCACTTTCAGGGCAAACGTTGTGAAAAACAGTCTCAAATGGCCAGGAACGGTCCAATTTTACCGTTTGAGCTGAAATGACAGCTTTGTATCAAATATGTTGCTGGCGTCAAAATAAGACTGTTTCCAGCATGGAAACACTATTTTACATTAGAAGAAGCATTTTGCAGAGTTTTCCCGTGTGTTTCTTTCATCTGCAGTACCTGGCACTTTCAGGGCAAACGTTGTGAAAAACAGTCTCATATGGCCAGGAACGGGCCAGGAACGGTGAAATTTTACCGTTTGAGCTGAAATGACAGCTTTGCATCAAATATGTTGCTGGCGTCAAAATAAGACTTTTTCCAGCATGGAAACACTATTTTACATTAGAAGAAGCATTTGGCAGAGTTTTCAAGTATGTTTCTGTGATTTGTACTGTGTGGCATTTTCAGGGCACACGCTGTGTCCCAGACACACGGAGAATGGCTGGAAACGCTTAAAACGGCAAGTTTCAGTCAGTTAGTGCTGAAATGAACGGTGTGTCTAAAATATGTTGCTGGCGTCAAAATAAGACTGTTTCCAGCATGGAAACACTATTTTACATTAGAAGAAGCATTTTGCAGAGTTTTCCCGTGTGTTTCTTTCATCTGCAGTACCTGGCACTTTCAGGGCAAACGTTGTGAAAAACAGTCTCATATGGCCAGGAACGGTGAAATTTTACCGTTTGAGCTGAAATGACAGCTTTGCATCAAATATGTTGCTGGCGTCAAAATAAGACTTTTTCCAGCATGGAAACACTATTTTACATTAGAAGAAGCATTTGGCAGAGTTTTCAAGTATGTTTCTGTGATTTGTACTGTGTGGCATTTTCAGGGCACACGCTGTGTCCCAGACACACGGAGAATGGCTGGAAACGCTTAAAACGGCAAGTTTCAGTCAGTTAGTGCTGAAATGAACGGTGTGTCTAAAATATGTTGCTGGCGTCAAAATAAGACTGTTTCCAGCATGGAAACACTATTTTACATTAGAAGAAGCATTTTGCTGAGTTTTCCCGTGTGTTTCTTTCATCTGCAGTACCTGGCACTTTCAGGGCAAACGTTGTGAAAAACAGTCTCAAATGGCCAGGAACGGTCCAATTTTACCGTTTGAGCTGAAATGACAGCTTTGTATCAAATATGTTGCTGGCGTCAAAATAAGACTGTTTCCAGCATGGAAACACTATTTTACATTAGAAGAAGCATTTTGCAGAGTTTTCAAGTATGTTTCTGTGATTTGTACTGTGTGGCATTTTCGGGGCACACGCTGTGTCCCAGACACACAGAGAATGGCTGGAAACGCTTAAAACGGCAAGTTTCTGTCAGTTAGTGCTGAAATGAACGGTGTGTCTAAAATATGTTGCTGGCGTCAAAATAAGACTGTTTCCAGCATGGAAACACTATTTTACATTAGAAGAAGCATTTTGCTGAGTTTTCCCGTGTGTTTCTTTCATCTGCAGTACCTGGCACTTTCAGGGCAAACGTTGTGAAAAACAGTCTCAAATGGCCAGGAACGGTCCAATTTTACCGTTTGAGCTGAAATGACAGCTTTGTATCAAATATGTTGCTGGCGTCAAAATAAGACTGTTTCCAGCATGGAAACACTATTTTACATTAGAAGAAGCATTTTGCTGAGTTTTCCCGTGTGTTTCTTTCATCTGCAGTACCTGGCACTTTCAGGGCAAACGTTGTGAAAAACAGTCTCAAATGGCCAGGAACGGTCCAATTTTACCGTTTGAGCTGAAATGACAGCTTTGTATCAAATATGTTGCTGGCGTCAAAATAAGACTGTTTCCAGCATGGAAACACTATTTTACATTAGAAGAAGCATTTTGCAGAGTTTTCAAGTATGTTTCTGTGATTTGTACTGTGTGGCATTTTCGGGGCACACGCTGTGTCCCAGACACACAGAGAATGGCTGGAAACGCTTAAAACGGCAAGTTTCTGTCAGTTAGTGCTGAAATGAACGGTGTGTCTAAAATATGTTGCTGGCGTCAAAATAAGACTGTTTCCAGCATGGAAACACTATTTTACATTAGAAGAAGCATTTTGCTGAGTTTTCCCGTGTGTTTCTTTCATCTGCAGTACCTGGCACTTTCAGGGCAAACGTTGTGAAAAACAGTCTCAAATGGCCAGGAACGGTCCAATTTTACCGTTTGAGCTGAAATGACAGCTTTGTATCAAATATGTTGCTGGCGTCAAAATAAGACTGTTTCCAGCATGGAAACACTATTTTACATTAGAAGAAGCATTTTGCTGAGTTTTCCCGTGTGTTTCTTTCATCTGCAGTACCTGGCACTTTCAGGGCAAACGTTGTGAAAAACAGTCTCAAATGGCCAGGAACGGTCCAATTTTACCGTTTGAGCTGAAATGACAGCTTTGTATCAAATATGTTGCTGGCGTCAAAATAAGACTGTTTCCAGCATGGAAACACTATTTTACATTAGAAGAAGCATTTTGCAGAGTTTTCAAGTATGTTTCTGTGATTTGTACTGTGTGGCATTTTCGGGGCACACGCTGTGTCCCAGACACACAGAGAATGGCTGGAAACGCTTAAAACGGCAAGTTTCTGTCAGTTAGTGCTGAAATGAACGGTGTGTCTAAAATATGTTGCTGGCGTCAAAATAAGACTGTTTCCAGCATGGAAACACTATTTTACATTAGAAGAAGCATTTTGCTGAGTTTTCCCGTGTGTTTCTTTCATCTGCAGTACCTGGCACTTTCAGGGCAAACGTTGTGAAAAACAGTCTCAAATGGCCAGGAACGGTCCAATTTTACCGTTTGAGCTGAAATGACAGCTTTGTATCAAATATGTTGCTGGCGTCAAAATAAGACTGTTTCCAGCATGGAAACACTATTTTACATTAGAAGAAGCATTTTGCAGAGTTTTCAAGTATGTTTCTGTGATTTGTACTGTGTGGCATTTTCGGGGCACACGCTGTGTCCCAGACACACAGAGAATGGCTGGAAACGCTTAAAACGGCAAGTTTCTGTCAGTTAGTGCTGAAATGAACGGTGTGTCTAAAATATGTTGCTGGCGTCAAAATAAGACTGTTTCCAGCATGGAAACACTATTTTACATTAGAAGAAGCATTTTGCTGAGTTTTCCCGTGTGTTTCTTTCATCTGCAGTACCTGGCACTTTCAGGGCAAACGTTGTGAAAAACAGTCTCAAATGGCCAGGAACGGTCCAATTTTACCGTTTGAGCTGAAATGACAGCTTTGTATCAAATATGTTGCTGGCGTCAAAATAAGACTGTTTCCAGCATGGAAACACTATTTTACATTAGAAGAAGCATTTTGCTGAGTTTTCCCGTGTGTTTCTTTCATCTGCAGTACCTGGCACTTTCAGGGCAAACGTTGTGAAAAACAGTCTCAAATGGCCAGGAACGGTCCAATTTTACCGTTTGAGCTGAAATGACAGCTTTGTATCAAATATGTTGCTGGCGTCAAAATAAGACTGTTTCCAGCATGGAAACACTATTTTACATTAGAAGAAGCATTTTGCAGAGTTTTCAAGTATGTTTCTGTGATTTGTACTGTGTGGCATTTTCGGGGCACACGCTGTGTCCCAGACACACAGAGAATGGCTGGAAACGCTTAAAACGGCAAGTTTCTGTCAGTTAGTGCTGAAATGAACGGTGTGTCTAAAATATGTTGCTGGCGTCAAAATAAGACTGTTTCCAGCATGGAAACACTATTTTACATTAGAAGAAGCATTTTGCTGAGTTTTCCCGTGTGTTTCTTTCATCTGCAGTACCTGGCACTTTCAGGGCAAACGTTGTGAAAAACAGTCTCAAATGGCCAGGAACGGTCCAATTTTACCGTTTGAGCTGAAATGACAGCTTTGTATCAAATATGTTGCTGGCGTCAAAATAAGACTGTTTCCAGCATGGAAACACTATTTTACATTAGAAGAAGCATTTTGCAGAGTTTTCCCGTGTGTTTCTTTCATCTGCAGTACCTGGCACTTTCAGGGCAAACGTTGTGAAAAACAGTCTCATATGGCCAGGAACGGTGAAATTTTACCGTTTGAGCTGAAATGACAGCTTTGCATCAAATATGTTGCTGGCGTCAAAATAAGACTTTTTCCAGCATGGAAACACTATTTTACATTAGAAGAAGCATTTTGCTGAGTTTTCAAGTATGTTTCTGTGATTTGTACTGTGTGGCATTTTCAGGGCAAACGTTGTGAAAAACAGTCTCATCTGGCCAGGAACGGTGAAATTTTACCGTTTGAGCTGAAATGACAGCTTTGCATCAAATATGTTGCTGGCGTCAAAATAAGACTTTTTCCAGCATGGAAACACTATTTTACATTAGAAGAAGCATTTTGCAGAGTTTTCCCGTGTGTTTCTTTCATCTGCAGTACCTGGCACTTTCAGGGCAAACGTTGTGAAAAACAGTCTCATATGGCCAGGAACGGTGAAATTTTACCGTTTGAGCTGAAATGACAGCTTTGCATCAAATATGTTGCTGGCGTCAAAATAAGACTTTTTCCAGCATGGAAACACTATTTTACATTAGAAGAAGCATTTTGCAGAGTTTTCAAGTATGTTTCTGTGATTTGTACTGTGTGGCATTTTCAGGGCAAACGTTGTGAAAAACAGTCTCATCTGGCCAGGAACGGTGAAATTTTACCGTTTGAGCTGAAATGACAGCTTTGCATCAAATATGTTGCTGGCGTCAAAATAAGACTTTTTCCAGCATGGAAACACTATTTTACATTAGAAGAAGCATTTTGCAGAGTTTTCCCGTGTGTTTCTTTCATCTGCAGTACCTGGCACTTTCAGGGCAAACGTTGTGAAAAACAGTCTCATATGGCCAGGAACGGTGAAATTTTACCGTTTGAGCTGAAATGACAGCTTTGCATCAAATATGTTGCTGGCGTCAAAATAAGACTTTTTCCAGCATGGAAACACTATTTTACATTAAAAGAAGCATTTGGCAGAGTTTTCAAGTATGTTTCTGTGATTTGTACTGTGTGGCATTTTCAGGGCACACGCTGTGTCCCAGACACACGGAGAATGGCTGGAAACGCTTAAAACGGCAAGTTTCAGTCAGTTAGTGCTGAAATGAACGGTGTGTCTAAAATATGTTGCTGGCGTCAAAATAAGACTGTTTCCAGCATGGAAACACTATTTTACATTAGAAGAAGCATTTTGCAGAGTTTTCCCGTGTGTTTCTTTCATCTGCAGTACCTGGCACTTTCAGGGCAAACGTTGTGAAAAACAGTCTCATATGGCCAGGAACGGTGAAATTTTACCGTTTGAGCTGAAATGACAGCTTTGCATCAAATATGTTGCTGGCGTCAAAATAAGACTTTTTCCAGCATGGAAACACTATTTTACATTAGAAGAAGCATTTGGCAGAGTTTTCAAGTATGTTTCTGTGATTTGTACTGTGTGGCATTTTCAGGGCACACGCTGTGTCCCAGACACACGGAGAATGGCTGGAAACGCTTAAAACGGCAAGTTTCAGTCAGTTAGTGCTGAAATGAACGGTGTGTCTAAAATATGTTGCTGGCGTCAAAATAAGACTTTTTCCAGCATGGAAACACTATTTTACATTAGAAGAAGCATTTTGCTGAGTTTTCCCGTGTGTTTCTTTCATCTGCAGTACCTGGCACTTTCAGGGCAAACGTTGTGAAAAACAGTCTCAAATGGCCAGGAACGGTCCAATTTTACCGTTTGAGCTGAAATGACAGCTTTGTATCAAATATGTTGCTGGCGTCAAAATAAGACTGTTTCCAGCATGGAAACACTATTTTACATTAGAAGAAGCATTTTGCAGAGTTTTCAAGTATGTTTCTGTGATTTGTACTGTGTGGCATTTTCGGGGCACACGCTGTGTCCCAGACACACAGAGAATGGCTGGAAACGCTTAAAACGGCAAGTTTCTGTCAGTTAGTGCTGAAATGAACGGTGTGTCTAAAATATGTTGCTGGCGTCAAAATAAGACTGTTTCCAGCATGGAAACACTATTTTACATTAGAAGAAGCATTTTGCTGAGTTTTCCCGTGTGTTTCTTTCATCTGCAGTACCTGGCACTTTCAGGGCAAACGTTGTGAAAAACAGTCTCAAATGGCCAGGAACGGTCCAATTTTACCGTTTGAGCTGAAATGACAGCTTTGTATCAAATATGTTGCTGGCGTCAAAATAAGACTGTTTCCAGCATGGAAACACTATTTTACATTAGAAGAAGCATTTTGCAGAGTTTTCAAGTATGTTTCTGTGATTTGTACTGTGTGGCATTTTCGGGGCACACGCTGTGTCCCAGACACACAGAGAATGGCTGGAAACGCTTAAAACGGCAAGTTTCTGTCAGTTAGTGCTGAAATGAACGGTGTGTCTAAAATATGTTGCTGGCGTCAAAATAAGACTGTTTCCAGCATGGAAACACTATTTTACATTAGAAGAAGCATTTTGCTGAGTTTTCCCGTGTGTTTCTTTCATCTGCAGTACCTGGCACTTTCAGGGCAAACGTTGTGAAAAACAGTCTCAAATGGCCAGGAACGGTCCAATTTTACCGTTTGAGCTGAAATGACAGCTTTGCATCAAATATGTTGCTGGCGTCAAAATAAGACTGTTTCCAGCATGGAAACACTATTTTACATTAGAAGAAGCATTTTGCAGAGTTTTCCCGTGTGTTTCTTTCATCTGCAGTACCTGGCACTTTCAGGGCAAACGTTGTGAAAAACAGTCTCATATGGCCAGGAACGGTGAAATTTTACCGTTTGAGCTGAAATGACAGCTTTGCATCAAATATGTTGCTGGCGTCAAAATAAGACTTTTTCCAGCATGGAAACACTATTTTACATTAGAAGAAGCATTTTGCTGAGTTTTCCCGTGTGTTTCTTTCATCTGCAGTACCTGGCACTTTCAGGGCAAACGTTGTGAAAAACAGTCTCATATGGCCAGGAACGGTGAAATTTTACCGTTTGAGCTGAAATGACAGCTTTGCATCAAATATGTTGCTGGCGTCAAAATAAGACTTTTTCCTGCATGGAAACACTATTTTACATTAGAAGAAGCATTTTGCTGAGTTTTCCCGTGTGTTTCTTTCATCTGCAGTACCTGGCACTTTCAGGGCAAACGTTGTGAAAAACAGTCTCATATGGCCAGGAACGGTGAAATTTTACCGTTTGAGCTGAAATGACAGCTTTGCATCAAATATGTTGCTGGCGTCAAAATAAGACTTTTTCCTGCATGGAAACACTATTTTACATTAGAAGAAGCATTTTGCAGAGTTTTCAAGTATGTTTCTGTGATTTGTACTGTGTGGCATTTTCAGGGCAAACGTTGTGAAAAACAGTCTCATCTGGCCAGGAACGGTGAAATTTTACCGTTTGAGCTGAAATGACAGCTTTGCATCAAATATGTTGCTGGCGTCAAAATAAGACTTTTTCCAGCATGGAAACACTATTTTACATTAGAAGAAGCATTTTGCAGAGTTTTCAAGTATGTTTCTGTGATTTGTATTGTGTGGCATTTTCAGGGCAAACGTTGTGAAAAACAGTCTCATCTGGCCAGGAACGGTGAAATTTTACCGTTTGAGCTGAAATGACAGCTTTGCATCAAATATGTTGCTGGCGTCAAAATAAGACTTTTTCCAGCATGGAAACACTATTTTACATTAGAAGAAGCATTTTGCAGAGTTTTCCCGTGTGTTTCTTTCATCTGCAGTACCTGGCACTTTCAGGGCAAACGTTGTGAAAAACAGTCTCATATGGCCAGGAACGGTGAAATTTTACCGTTTGAGCTGAAATGACAGCTTTGCATCAAATATGTTGCTGGCGTCAAAATAAGACTTTTTCCAGCATGGAAACACTATTTTACATTAGAAGAAGCATTTGGCAGAGTTTTCAAGTATGTTTCTGTGATTTGTACTGTGTGGCATTTTCAGGGCACACGCTGTGTCCCAGACACACGGAGAATGGCTGGAAACGCTTAAAACGGCAAGTTTCAGTCAGGTAGTGCTGAAATGAACGGTGTGTCTAAAATATGTTGCTGGCGTCAAAATAAGACTGTTTCCAGCATGGAAACACTATTTTACATTAGAAGAAGCATTTTGCAGAGTTTTCCCGTGTGTTTCTTTCATCTGCAGTACCTGGCACTTTCAGGGCAAACGTTGTGAAAAACAGTCTCATATGGCCAGGAACGGTGAAATTTTACCGTTTGAGCTGAAATGACAGCTTTGCATCAAATATGTTGCTGGCGTCAAAATAAGACTTTTTCCAGCATGGAAACACTATTTTACATTAGAAGAAGCATTTTGCAGAGTTTTCCCGTGTGTTTCTTTCATCTGCAGTACCTGGCACTTTCAGGGCACACGCTGTGTCCCAGAAGCACAGAATGGCTGGAAACGCTTAGAAACGGCAAGTTTCAGTCAGTTAGTGCTGAAATGAACGGTGTGTCTAAAATATGTTGCTGGCGTTAAAATAAGACTTTTTCCAGCATGGAAACACTATTTTACATTAGAAGAAGCATTTTGCAGAGTTTTCCCGTGTGTTTCTTTCATCTGCAGTACCTGGCACTTTCAGGGCAAACGTTGTGAAAAACAGTCTCATATGGCCAGGAACGGTGAAATTTTACCGTTTGAGCTGAAATGACAGCTTTGCATCAAATATGTTGCTGGCGTCAAAATAAGACTTTTTCCAGCATGGAAACACTATTTTACATTAGAAGAAGCATTTTGCAGAGTTTTCAAGTATGTTTCTGTGATTTGTACTGTGTGGCATTTTCAGGGCAAACGTTGTGAAAAACAGTCTCATCTGGCCAGGAACGGTGAAATTTTACCGTTTGAGCTGAAATGACAGCTTTGCATCAAATATGTTGCTGGCGTCAAAATAAGACTTTTTCCAGCATGGAAACACTATTTTACATTAGAAGAAGTATTTTGCAGAGTTTTCAAGTATGTTTCTGTGATCTGTACTGTGTGGCATTTTCGGGGCACACGCTGTGTCCCAGAAGCACAGAATGGCTGGAAACGCTTAAAACGGCAAGTTTCAGTCAGTTAGTGCTGAAATGAACGGTGTGTCTAAAATATGTTGCTGGCGTCAAAATAAGACTTTTTCCAGCATGGAAACACTATTTTACATTAGAAGAAGCATTTTGCAGAGTTTTCCCGTGTGTTTCTTTCATCTGCAGTACCCTGGCACTTTCCAGGGCACACGCTGTGTCCCAGAAGCACAGAATGGCTGGAAACGCTTAGAAACGGCAAGTTTCAGTCAGTTAGTGCTGAAATGAACGGTGTGTCTAAAATATGTTGCTGGCGTTAAAATAAGACTTTTTCCAGCATGGAAACACTATTTTACATTAGAAGAAGCATTTTGCTGAGTTTTCCCGTGTGTTTCTTTCATCTGCAGTACCTGGCACTTTCAGGGCAAACGTTGTGAAAAACAGTCTCATATGGCCAGGAACGGTGAAATTTTACCGTTTGAGCTGAAATGACAGCTTTGCATCAAATATGTTGCTGGCGTCAAAATAAGACTTTTTCCTGCATGGAAACACTATTTTACATTAGAAGAAGCATTTTGCAGAGTTTTCAAGTATGTTTCTGTGATTTGTACTGTGTGGCATTTTCAGGGCAAACGTTGTGAAAAACAGTCTCATCTGGCCAGGAACGGTGAAATTTAACCCTTTTTAGCTGAAATGACAGCTTTGTATCAAATGTGCTGCTGGCGTCAAAATAAGACTTTTTCCAGCATGGAAACACTATTTTACATTAGAAGAAGCATTTTGCTGAGTTTTCCCGTGTGTTTCTGTCATCTGCAGTACCTGGCACTTTCAGGGCAAACGTTGTGAAAAACAGTCTCATATGGCAAGGAACGGTGAAATTTTACCGTTTGAGCTGAAATGACAGCTTTGTATCAAATGTGCTGTTGGCGTCAAAATAAGACTTTTTCCAGCATGGAAACACTATTAGCATTTTGCTGAGTTTTCCCGTGTGTTTCTTTCATCTGCAGTACCTGGCACTTTCAGGGCACACGCTGTGTCCCAGAAGCACAGAATGGCTGGAAACGCTTAGAAACGGCAAGTTTCAGTCAGTTAGTGCTGAAATGAACGGTGTGTCTAAAATATGTTGCTGGCGTTAAAATAAGACTTTTTCCAGCATGGAAACACTATTTTACATTAGAAGAAGCATTTTGCTGAGTTTTCCCGTGTGTTTCTTTCATCTGCAGTACCTGGCACTTTCAGGGCAAACGTTGTGAAAAACAGTCTCATATGGCCAGGAACGGTGAAATTTTACCGTTTGAGCTGAAATGACAGCTTTGCATCAAATATGTTGCTGGCGTCAAAATAAGACTTTTTCCAGCATGGAAACACAATTTTACATTAGAAGAAGCATTTTGCTGAGTTTTCCCGTGTGTTTCTTTCATCTGCAGTACCTGGCACTTTCAGGGCAAACGTTGTGAAAAACAGTCTCATATGGCCAGGAACGGTGAAATTTTACCGTTTGAGCTGAAATGACAGCTTTGCATCAAATATGTTGCTGGCGTCAAAATAAGACTTTTTCCAGCATGGAAACACTATTTTACATTAGAAGAAGCATTTTGCTGAGTTTTCCCGTGTGTTTCTTTCATCTGCAGTACCTGGCACTTTCAGGGCAAACGTGTGAAAAACAGTCTCATATGGCCAGGAACGGTGAAATTTTACCGTTTGAGCTGAAATGACAGCTTTGCATCAAATATGTTGCTGGCGTCAAAATAAGACTTTTTCCAGCATGGAAACACTATTTTACATTAGAAGAAGTATTTTGCAGAGTTTTCAAGTATGTTCTGTGATTTGCACTGCGTGGCATTTTCAGGGCACACGCTGTGTCCCAGACACACAGAGAATGGCTGGAAAACGCTTAAAACGGTAAGTTTCAGTCAGTTAGTGCTGAAATGAACGGTGTGTCCTAAAATATGTTGCTGGCGTCAAAATAAGACTTTTCCCAGCATGGAAACACTATTTTACATTAGAAGAAGCATTTTGCTGAGTTTTCCCGTGTGTTTCTTTCATCTGCAGTACCTGGCACTTTCAGGGCAAACGTTGTGAAAAACAGTCTCATATGGCCAGGAACGGTGAAATTTTACCGTTTGAGCTGAAATGACAGCTTTGCATCAAATATGTTGCTGGCGTCAAAATAAGACTTTTTCCAGCATGGAAACACTATTTTACATTAGAAGAAGCATTTTTGCAGAGTTTTCCCCGTGTGTTCTTTCATCTGCAGTACCTGGCACTTTCAGGGCAAACGTTGTGAAAAACAGTCTCATATGGCCAGGAACGGTGAAATTTTACCGTTTGAGCTGAAATGACAGCTTTGCATCAAATATGTTGCTGGGCGTCAAAATAAGACTTTTTCCAGCATGGAAACACTATTTTACATTAGAAGAAGCATTTCGCAGAGTTTTCAAGTATGTTTCTGTGATTTGTACTGTGTGGCATTTTCAGGGCACACGCTGTGTCCCAGACACACGGAGAATGGCTGGAAACGCTTAAAACGGCAAGTTTCAGTCAGTTAGTGCTGAAATGAACGGTGTGTCTAAAATATGTTGCTGGCGTCAAAATAAGACTTTTTCCAGCATGGAAACAACTATATTTACATTAGAAGAAGCATTTGGCAGAGTTTTCAAGTATGTTTCTGTGATTTTGTACTGTGTGGCATTTTCAGGGCACACGCTGTGTCCCAGACACACGGAGAATGGCTGGAAACGCTTAAAACGGCAAGTTTCAGTCAGTTAGTGCTGAAATGAACGGTGTGTCTAAAATATGTTGCTGGCGTCAAAAAAAGACTGTTTCCAGCATGGAAACACTATTTTACATTAGAAGAAGCATTTTGCAGAGTTTTCCCGTGTGTTTCTTTCATCTGCAGTACCTGGCACTTTCAGGGCAAACGTTGTGAAAAACAGTCTCATATGGCCAGGAACGGTGAAATTTTACCGTTTTGAGCTGAAATGACAGCTTTGCATCAAATATGTTGCTGGCGTCAAAATAAGACTTTTTCCAGCATGGAAACACTATTTTACATTAGAAGAAGCATTTTGCAGAGTTTTCCCGTGTGTTTCTTTATCTGCAGTACCTGGCACTTTCAGGGCAAACGTTGTGAAAAACAGTCTCATATGGCCAGGAACGGTGAAATTTTACCGTTTGAGCTGAAATGACAGCTTTGCATCAAATATGTTGCTGGCGTCAAAATAAGACTTTTTCCAGCATGGAAACACTATTTTACATTAGAAGAAGCATTTTGCTGAGTTTTCCCGTGTGTTTCTTTCATCTGCAGTACCTGGCACTTTCAGGGCAAACGTTGTGAAAAACAGTCTCATATGGCCAGGAACGGTGAAATTTTACCGTTTGAGCTGAAATGACAGCTTTGCATCAAATATGTTGCTGGCGTCAAAATAAGACTTTTTCCTGCATGGAAACACTATTTTACATTAGAAGAAGCATTTTGCTGAGTTTTCCCGTGTGTTTCTTTCATCTGCAGTACCTGGCACTTTCAGGGCAAACGTTGTGAAAAACAGTCTCATATGGCCAGGAACGGTGAAATTTTACCGTTTGAGCTGAAATGACAGCTTTGCATCAAATATGTTGCTGGCGTCAAAATAAGACTTTTTCCCTGCATGGAAACACTATTTTACATTAGAAGAAGCATTTTGCAGAGTTTTCAAGTATGTTTCTGTGATTTTGTACTGTGTGGCATTTTCAGGGCAAACGTTGTGAAAAACAGTCTCATCTGGCCAGGAACGGTGAAATTTTACCGTTTGAGCTGAAATGACAGCTTTGCATCAAATATGTTGCTGGCGTCAAAATAAGACTTTTTCCAGCATGGAAACACTATTTTACATTAGAAGAAAGCATTTTGCAGAGTTTTCCCGTGTGTTTCTTTCATCTGCAGTACCTGGCACTTTCAGGGCAAACGTTGTGAAAAACAGTCTCATATGGCCAGGAACGGTGAAATTTTACCGTTTGAGCTGAAATGACAGCTTTGCATCAAATATGTTGCTGGCGTCAAAATAAGACTTTTTCCAGCATGGAAACACTATTTTACATTAGAAGAAGCATTTTGCAGAGTTTTCAAGTATGTTTCTGTGATTTGTACTGTGTGGCAATTTTCAGGGCAAACGTTGTGAAAAACAGTCTCATCTGGCCAGGAACGGTGAAATTTTACCGTTTGAGCTGAAATGACAGCTTTGCATCAAATATGTTGCTGGCGTCAAAATAAGACTTTTTCCAGCATGGAAACACAATTTTACATTAGAAGAAGCATTTTGCAGAGTTTTTCCCGTGTGTTTCTTTCATCTGCAGTACCTGGCACTTTCAGGGCAAAACGTTGTGAAAAACAGTCTCATATGGCCAGGAACGGTGAAATTTTACCGTTTGAGCTGAAATGACAGCTTTGCATCAAATATGTTGCTGGCGTCAAAATAAGACTTTTTTCCAGCATGGAAACACTATTTTACATTAGAAGAAGCATTTTGCTGAGTTTTCCCGTGTGTTTCTTTCATCTGCAGTACCTGGCACTTTCAGGGCAAACGTGTGAAAAACAGTCTCATATGGCCAGGAACGGTGAAATTTTACCGTTTGAGCTGAAATGACAGCTTTGCATCAAATATGTTGCTGGCGTCAAAATAAGACTTTTTCCAGCATGGAAACACTATTTTACATTAGAAGAAGTATTTTGCAGAGTTTTCAAGTATGTTTCTGTGATTTGCACTGCGCTGGCATTTTCAGGGCACACGCTGTGTCCCAGACACACAGAGAATGGCTGGAAACGCTTAAAACGGTAAGTTTCAGTCAGTTAGTGCTGAAATGAACGGTGTGTCTAAAATATGTTGCTGGCGTCAAAATAAGACTTTTCCCAGCATGGAAACACTATTTTACATTAGAAGAAGCATTTTGCTGAGTTTTCCCGTGTGTTTCTTTCATCTGCAGTACCTGGCACTTTCAGGGCAAACGTTGTGAAAAACAGTCTCATATGGCCAGGAACGGTGAAATTTTACCGTTTGAGCTGAAATGACAGCTTTGCATCAAATATGTTGCTGGCGTCAAAATAAGACTTTTTCCAGCATGGAAACACTATTTTACATTAGAAGAAGCATTTTGCAGAGTTTTCCCGTGTGTTTCTTTCATCTGCAGTACCTGGCGCACTTTCAGGGCAAACGTTGTGAAAAACAGTCTCATATGGCCAGGAACGGTGAAATTTTACCGTTTGAGCTGAAATGACAGCTTTGCATCAAATATGTTGCTGGCGTCAAAATAAGACTTTTTCCAGCATGGAAACACTATTTTACATTAGAAGAAGCATTTCGCAGAGTTTTCAAGTATGTTTCTGTGATTTGTACTGTGTGGCATTTTCAGGGCACACGCTGTGTCCCAGACACACGGAGAATGGCTGGAAACGCTTAAAACGGCAAGTTTCAGTCAGTTAGTGCTGAAATGAACGGTGTGTCTAAAATATGTTGCTGGCGTCAAAATAAGACTTTTTCCAGCATGGAAACACTATTTTACATTAGAAGAAGCATTTGGCAGAGTTTTCAAGTATGTTTCTGTGATTTGTACTGTGTGGCATTTTCAGGGCACACGCTGTGTCCCAGACACACGGAGAATGGCTGGAAACGCTTAAAACGGCAAGTTTCAGTCAGTTAGTGCTGAAATGAACGGTGTGTCTAAAATATGTTGCTGGCGTCAAAATAAGACTGTTTCCAGCATGGAAACACTATTTTACATTAGAAGAAGCATTTTGCAGAGTTTTCCCGTGTGTTTCTTTCATCTGCAGTACCTGGCACTTTCAGGGCAAACGTTGTGAAAAACAGTCTCATATGGCCAGGAACGGTGAAATTTTACCGTTTGAGCTGAAATGACAGCTTTGCATCAAATATGTTGCTGGCGTCAAAATAAGACTTTTTCCAGCATGGAAACACTATTTTACATTAGAAGAAGCATTTGGCAGAGTTTTCAAGTATGTTTCTGTGATTTGTACTGTGTGGCATTTTCAGGGCACACGCTGTGTCCCAGACACACGGAGAATGGCTGGAAACGCTTAAAACGGCAAGTTTCAGTCAGTTAGTGCTGAAATGAACGGTGTGTCTAAAATATGTTGCTGGCGTCAAAATAAGACTGTTTCCAGCATGGAAACACTATTTTACATTAGAAGAAGCATTTTGCAGAGTTTTCCGTGTGTTTCTTTCATCTGCAGTACCTGGCACTTTCAGGGCAAACGTTGTGAAAAACAGTCTCATATGGCCAGGAACGGTGAAATTTTACCGTTTGAGCTGAAATGACAGCTTTGCATCAAATATGTTGCTGGCGTCAAAATAAGACTTTTTCCAGCATGGAAACACTATTTTACATTAGAAGAAGCATTTTGCAGAGTTTTCCCGTGTGTTTCTTTCATCTGCAGTACCTGGCACTTTCAGGGCAAACGTTGTGAAAAACAGTCTCATATGGCCAGGAACGGTGAAATTTTACCGTTTGAGCTGAAATGACAGCTTTGCATCAAATATGTTGCTGGCGTCAAAATAAGACTTTTTCCAGCATGAAACACTATTTTACATTAGAAGAAGCATTTTGCTGAGTTTTCCCGTGTGTTTCTTTCATCTGCAGTACCTGGCACTTTCAGGGCAAACGTTGTGAAAAACAGTCTCATATGGCCAGGAACGGTGAAATTTTACCGTTTGAGCTGAAATGACAGCTTTGCATCAAATATGTTGCTGGCGTCAAAATAAGACTTTTTCCTGCATGGAAACACTATTTTACATTAGAAGAAGCATTTTGCTGAGTTTTCCCGTGTGTTTCTTTCATCTGCAGTACCTGGCACTTTCAGGGCAAACGTTGTGAAAAACAGTCTCATATGGCCAGGAACGGTGAAATTTTACCGTTTGAGCTGAAATGACAGCTTTGCATCAAATATGTTGCTGGCGTCAAAATAAGACTTTTTCCTGCATGGAAACACTATTTTACATTAGAAGAAGCATTTTGCAGAGTTTTCAAGTATGTTTCTGTGATTTGTACTGTGTGGCATTTTCAGGGCAAACGTTGTGAAAAACAGTCTCATCTGGCCAGGAACGGTGAAATTTTACCGTTTGAGCTGAAATGACAGCTTTGCATCAAATATGTTGCTGGCGTCAAATAAGACTTTTTCCAGCATGGAAACACTATTTTACATTAGAAGAAGCATTTTGCAGAGTTTTCAAGTATGTTTCTGTGATTTGTACTGTGTGGCATTTTCAGGGCAAACGTTGTGAAAAACAGTCTCATCTGGCCAGGAACGGTGAAATTTTACCGTTTGAGCTGAAATGACAGCTTTGCATCAAATATGTTGCTGGCGTCAAAATAAGACTTTTTCCAGCATGGAAACACTATTTTACATTAGAAGAAGCATTTTGCAGAGTTTTCCCGTGTGTTTCTTTCATCTGCAGTACCTGGCACTTTCAGGGCAAACGTTGTGAAAAACAGTCTCATATGGCCAGGAACGGTGAAATTTTACCGTTTGAGCTGAAATGACAGCTTTGCATCAAATATGTTGCTGGCGTCAAAATAAGACTTTTTCCAGCATGGAAACACTATTTTACATTAGAAGAAGCATTTTGCAGAGTTTTCAAGTATGTTTCTGTGATTTGTACTGTGTGGCATTTCAGGGCAACGTTGTGAAAAACAGTCTCATCTGGCCAGGAACGGTGAAATTTTACCGTTTGAGCTGAAATGACAGCTTTGCATCAAATATGTTGCTGGCGTCAAAATAAGACTTTTTCCAGCATGGAAACACTATTTTACATTAGAAGAAGCATTTTGCAGAGTTTTCCCGTGTGTTTCTTTCATCTGCAGTACCTGGCACTTTCAGGGCAAACGTTGTGAAAAACAGTCTCATATGGCCAGGAACGGTGAAATTTTACCGTTTGAGCTGAAATGACAGCTTTGCATCAAATATGTTGCTGGCGTCAAAATAAGACTTTTTCCAGCATGGAAACACTATTTTACATTAGAAGAAGCATTTTGCTGAGTTTTCCCGTGTGTTTCTTTCATCTGCAGTACCTGGCACTTTCAGGGCAAACGTTGTGAAAAACAGTCTCATATGGCCAGAACGGTGAAATTTTACCGTTTGAGCTGAAATGACAGCTTTGCATCAAATATGTTGCTGGCGTCAAAATAAGACTTTTTCCAGCATGGAAACACTATTTTACATTAGAAGAAGCATTTGGCAGAGTTTTCAAGTATGTTTCTGTGATTTGTACTGTGTGGCATTTTCAGGGCACACGCTGTGTCCCAGACACACGGAGAATGGCTGGAAACGCTTAAAACGGCAAGTTTCAGTCAGTTAGTGCTGAAATGAACGGTGTGTCTAAAATATGTTGCTGGCGTCAAAATAAGACTGTTTCCAGCATGGAAACACTATTTTACATTAGAAGAAGCATTTTGCTGAGTTTTCCCGTGTGTTTCTTTCATCTGCAGTACCTGCACTTTCAGGGCAAACGTTGTGAAAAACAGTCTCAAATGGCCAGGAACGGTCCAATTTTACCGTTTGAGCTGAAATGACAGCTTTGTATCAAATATGTTGCTGGCGTCAAAATAAGACTGTTTCCAGCATGGAAACACTATTTTACATTAGAAGAAGCATTTTGCTGAGTTTTCCCGTGTGTTTCTTTCATCTGCAGTACCTGGCACTTTCAGGGCAAACGTTGTGAAAAACAGTCTCAAATGGCCAGGAACGGTCCAATTTTACCGTTTGAGCTGAAATGACAGCTTTGTATCAAATATGTTGCTGGCGTCAAAATAAGACTGTTTCCAGCATGGAAACACTATTTTACATTAGAAGAAGCATTTTGCAGAGTTTTCCCGTGTGTTTCTTTCATCTGCAGTACCTGGCACTTTCAGGGCAAACGTTGTGAAAAACAGTCTCATATGGCCAGGAACGGTGAAATTTTACCGTTTGAGCTGAAATGACAGCTTTGCATCAAATATGTTGCTGGCGTCAAAATAAGACTTTTTCCAGCATGGAAACACTATTTTACATTAGAAGAAGCATTTGGCAGAGTTTTCAAGTATGTTTCTGTGATTTGTACTGTGTGGCATTTTCGGGGCACACGCTGTGTCCCAGACACACAGAGAATGGCTGGAAACGCTTAAAACGGCAAGTTTCTGTCAGTTAGTGCTGAAATGAACGGTGTGTCTAAAATATGTTGCTGGCGTCAAAATAAGACTGTTTCCAGCATGGAAACACTATTTTACATTAGAAGAAGTATTTTGCAGAGTTTTCAAGTATGTTTCTGTGATTTGTACTGTGTGGCATTTTCGGGGCACACGCTGTGTCCCAGACACACAGAGAATGGCTGGAAACGCTTAAAACGGCAAGTTTCTGTCAGTTAGTGCTGAAATGAACGGTGTGTCTAAAATATGTTTGCTGGCGTCAAAATAAGACTGTTTCCAGCATGGAAACACTATTTTACATTAGAAGAAGCATTTTGCTGAGTTTTCCCGTGTGTTTCTTTCATCTGCAGTACCTGGCACTTTCAGGGCAAACGTTGTGAAAAACAGTCTCAAATGGCCAGGAACGGTCCAATTTTACCGTTTGAGCTGAAATGACAGCTTTGTATCAAATATGTTGCTGGCGTCAAAATAAGACTGTTTCCAGCATGGAAACACTATTTTACATTAGAAGAAGCATTTTGCAGAGTTTTCAAGTATGTTTCTGTGATTTGTACTGTGTGGCATTTTCGGGGCACACGCTGTGTCCCAGACACACAGAGAATGGCTGGAAACGCTTAAAACGGCAAGTTTCTGTCAGTTAGTGCTGAAATGAACGGTGTGTCTAAAATATGTTGCTGTCGTCAAAATAAGACTGTTCCCAGCATGGAAACACTATTTTACATTAGAAGAAGCATTTTGCAGAGTTTTCAAGTATGTTTCTGTGATTTGTACTGTGTGGCATTTTCGGGGCACACGCTGTGTCCCAGACACACAGAGAATGGCTGGAAACGCTTAAAACGGCAAGTTTCTGTCAGTTAGTGCTGAAATGAACGGTGTGTCTAAAATATGTGCTGCCGGCGTCAAAATAAGACTGTTTCCAGCATGGAAACACTATTTTACATTAGAAGAAGCATTTGCTGAGTTTTCCCGTGTGTTTCTTTCATCTGCAGTACCTGGCACTTTCAGGGCAAACGTTGTGAAAAACAGTCTCAAATGGCCAGGAACGGTCCAATTTTACCGTTTGAGCTGAAATGACAGCTTTGTATCAAATATGTTGCTGGCGTCAAAATAAGACTGTTTCCAGCATGGAAACACTATTTTACATTAGAAGAAGCATTTTGCAGAGTTTTCAAGTATGTTTCTGTGATTTGTACTGTGTGGCATTTTCGGGGCACACGCTGTGTCCCAGACACACAGAGAATGGCTGGAAACGCTTAAAACGGCAAGTTTCTGTCAGTTAGTGCTGAAATGAACGGTGTGTCTAAAATATGTTGCTGGCGTCAAAATAAGACTGTTTCCAGCATGGAAACACTATTTTACATTAGAAGAAGCATTTTGCAGAGTTTTCAAGTATGTTTCTGTGATTTGTACTGTGTGGCATTTTCGGGGCACACGCTGTGTCCCAGACACACAGAGAATGGCTGGAAACGCTTAAAACGGCAAGTTTCTGTCAGTTAGTGCTGAAATGAACGGTGTGTCTAAAATATGTTGCTGGCGTCAAAATAAGACTGTTTCCAGCATGGAAACACTATTTTACATTAGAAGAAGCATTTTGCTGAGTTTTCCCGTGTGTTTCTTTCATCTGCAGTACCTGGCACTTTCAGGGCAAACGTTGTGAAAAACAGTCTCAAATGGCCAGGAACGGTCCAATTTTACCGTTTGAGCTGAAATGACAGCTTTGTATCAAATATGTTGCTGGCGTCAAAATAAGACTGTTTCCAGCATGGAAACACTATTTACATTAGAAGAAGCATTTTGCAGAGTTTTCAAGTATGTTTCTGTGATTTGTACTGTGTGGCATTTTCAGGGCACACCGCTGTGTCCCAGACACACGGAGAATGGCTGGAAACGCTTAAAACGGCAAGTTTCAGTCAGTTAGTGCTGAAATGAACGGTGTGTCTAAAATATGTTGCTGGCGTCAAAATAAGACTGTTTCCAGCATGGAAACACTATTTTACATTAGAAGAAGCATTTGCTGAGTTTTCCCGTGTGTTTCTTTCATCTGCAGTACCTGGCACTTTCAGGGCAAACGTTGTGAAAAACAGTCTCAAATGGCCAGGAACGGTCCAATTTTACCGTTTGAGCTGAAATGACAGCTTTGTATCAAATATGTTGCTGGCGTCAAAATAAGACTGTTTCCAGCATGGAAACACTATTTTACATTAGAAGAAGCATTTTGCAGAGTTTTCAAGTATGTTTCTGTGATTTGTACTGTGTGGCATTTTCAGGGCACACGCTGTGTCCCAGACACACGGAGAATGGCTGAAACGCTTAAAACGGCAAGTTTCAGTCAGTTAGTGCTGAAATGAACGGTGTGTCTAAAATATGTTGCTGGCGTCAAAATAAGACTGTTTCCAGCATGGAAACACTATTTTACATTAGAAGAAGCATTTTGCTGAGTTTTCCCGTGTGTTTCTTTCATCTGCAGTACCTGGCACTTTCAGGGCAAACGTTGTGAAAACAGTCTCAAATGGCCAGGAACGGTCCAATTTTACCGTTTGAGCTGAAATGACAGCTTTGTATCAAATATGTTGCTGGCGTCAAAATAAGACTGTTTCCAGCATGGAAACACTATTTTACATTAGAAGAAGCATTTTGCAGAGTTTTCCCGTGTGTTTCTTTCATCTGCAGTACCTGGCACTTTCAGGGCAAACGTTGTGAAAAACAGTCTCATATGGCCAGGAACGGTGAAATT
This sequence comes from Toxotes jaculatrix, assembly GCF_017976425.1. NCBI lineage: Eukaryota > Metazoa > Chordata > Actinopteri > Toxotidae > Toxotes > Toxotes jaculatrix. The sequence continues at coordinate 745,217 of NC_054395.1, read as the reverse complement.
TTACCGTTTGAGCTGAAATGACAGCTTTGCATCAAATATGTTGCTGGCGTCAAAATAAGACTTTTTCCAGCATGGAAACACTATTTTACATTAGAAGAAGCATTTGGCAGAGTTTTCAAGTATGTTTCTGTGATTTGTACTGTGTGGCATTTTCAGGGCACACGCTGTGTCCCCAGACACACGGAGAATGGCTGGAAACGCTTAAAACGGCAAGTTTCAGTCAGTTAGTGCTGAAATGAACGGTGTGTCTAAAATATGTTGCTGGCGTCAAAATAAGACTGTTTCCAGCATGGAAACACTATTTTACATTAGAAGAAGCATTTGGCAGAGTTTTCAAGTATGTTTCTGTGATTTGTACTGTGTGGCATTTTCAGGGCACACGCTGTGTCCCAGACACACGGAGAATGGCTGGAAACGCTTAAAACGGCAAGTTTCAGTCAGTTAGTGCTGAAATGAACGGTGTGTCTAAAATATGGTTGCTGGCGTCAAAATAAGACTTTTTCCAGCATGGAAACACTATTTTACATTAGAAGAAGCATTTTGCAGAGTTTTCCCGTGTGTTTCTTTCATCTGCAGTACCTGGCACTTTCAGGGCAAACGTTGTGAAAAACAGTCTCATATGGCCAGGAACGGTGAAATTTTACCGTTGAGCTGAAATGACAGCTTTGCATCAAATATGTTGCTGGCGTCAAAATAAGACTTTTTCCAGCATGGAAACACTATTTTACATTAGAAGAAGCATTTGGCAGAGTTTTCAAGTATGTTTCTGTGATTTGTACTGTGTGGCATTTTCAGGGCACACGCTGTGTCCCAGACACACGGAGAATGGCTGGAAACGCTTAAAACGGCAAGTTTCAGTCAGTTAGTGCTGAAATGAACGGTGTGTCTAAAATATGTTGCTGGCGTCAAAATAAGACTGTTTCCAGCATGGAAACACTATTTTACATTAGAAGAAGCATTTTGCAGAGTTTTCCCGTGTGTTTCTTTCATCTGCAGTACCTGGCACTTTCAGGGCAAACGTTGTGAAAAACAGTCTCATATGGCCAGGAACGGTGAAATTTTACCGTTTGAGCTGAAATGACAGCTTTGCATCAAATATGTTGCTGGCGTCAAATAAGACTTTTTCCAGCATGGAAACACTATTTTACATTAGAAGAAGCATTTGGCAGAGTTTTCAAGTATGTTTCTGTGATTTGTACTGTGTGGCATTTTCAGGGCACACGCTGTGTCCCAGACACACGGAGAATGGCTGGAAACGCTTAAAACGGCAAGTTTCAGTCAGTTAGTGCTGAAATGAACGGTGTGTCTAAAATATGTTGCTGGCGTCAAAATAAGACTGTTTCCAGCATGGAAACACTATTTTACATTAGAAGAAGCATTTTGCTGAGTTTTCCCGTGTGTTTCTTTCATCTGCAGTACCTGGCACTTTCAGGGCAAACGTTGTGAAAAACAGTCTCAAATGGCCAGGAACGGTCCAATTTTACCGTTTGAGCTGAAATGACAGCTTTGTATCAAATATGTTGCTGGCGTCAAAATAAGACTGTTTCCAGCATGGAAACACTATTTTACATTAGAAGAAGCATTTTGCAGAGTTTTCAAGTATGTTTCTGTGATTTGTACTGTGTGGCATTTTCGGGGCACACGCTGTGTCCCAGACACACAGAGAATGGCTGGAAACGCTTAAAACGGCAAGTTTCTGTCAGTTAGTGCTGAAATGAACGGTGTGTCTAAAATATGTTGCTGGCGTCAAAATAAGACTGTTTCCAGCATGGAAACACTATTTTACATTAGAAGAAGCATTTTGCTGAGTTTTCCCGTGTGTTTCTTTCATCTGCAGTACCTGGCACTTTCAGGGCAAACGTTGTGAAAAACAGTCTCAAATGGCCAGGAACGGTCCAATTTTACCGTTTGAGCTGAAATGACAGCTTTGTATCAAATATGTTGCTGGCGTCAAAATAAGACTGTTTCCAGCATGGAAACACTATTTTACATTAGAAGAAGCATTTTGCAGAGTTTTCAAGTATGTTTCTGTGATTTGTACTGTGTGGCATTTTCCGGGGCACACGCTGTGTCCCAGACACACAGAGAATGGCTGGAAACGCTTAAAACGGCAAGTTTCTGTCAGTTAGTGCTGAAATGAACGGTGTGTCTAAAATATGTTGCTGGCGTCAAAATAAGACTGTTTCCAGCATGGAAACACTATTTTACATTAGAAGAAGCATTTTGCTGAGTTTTCCCGTGTGTTTCTTTCATCTGCAGTACCTGGCACTTTCAGGGCAAACGTTGTGAAAAACAGTCTCAAATGGCCAGGAACGGTCCAATTTTACCGTTTGAGCTGAAATGACAGCTTTGTATCAAATATGTTGCTGGCGTCAAAATAAGACTGTTTCCAGCATGGAAACACTATTTTACATTAGAAGAAGCATTTTGCAGAGTTTTCCCGTGTGTTTCTTTCATCTGCAGTACCTGGCACTTTCAGGGCAAACGTTGTGAAAAACAGTCTCATATGGCCAGGAACGGTGAAATTTTACCGTTTGAGCTGAAATGACAGCTTTGCATCAAATATGTTGCTGGCGTCAAAATAAGACTTTTTCCAGCATGGAAACACTATTTTACATTAGAAGAAGCATTTGGCAGAGTTTTCAAGTATGTTTCTGTGATTTGTACTGTGTGGCATTTTCAGGGCACACGCTGTGTCCCAGACACACGGAGAATGGCTGGAAACGCTTAAAACGGCAAGTTTCAGTCAGTTAGTGCTGAAATGAACGGTGTGTCTAAAATATGTTGCTGGCGTCAAAATAAGACTGTTTCCAGCATGGAAACACTATTTTACATTAGAAGAAGCATTTTGCTGAGTTTTCCCGTGTGTTTCTTTCATCTGCAGTACCTGGCACTTTCAGGGCAAACGTTGTGAAAAACAGTCTCAAATGGCCAGGAACGGTCCAATTTTACCGTTTGAGCTGAAATGACAGCTTTGTATCAAATATGTTGCTGGCGTCAAAATAAGACTGTTTCCAGCATGGAAACACTATTTTACATTAGAAGAAGCATTTTGCAGAGTTTTCAAGTATGTTTCTGTGATTTGTACTGTGTGGCATTTTCGGGGCACACGCTGTGTCCCAGACACACAGAGAATGGCTGGAAACGCTTAAAACGGCAAGTTTCTGTCAGTTAGTGCTGAAATGAACGGTGTGTCTAAAATATGTTGCTGGCGTCAAAATAAGACTGTTTCCAGCATGGAAACACTATTTTACATTAGAAGAAGCATTTTGCTGAGTTTTCCCGTGTGTTTCTTTCATCTGCAGTACCTGGCACTTTCAGGGCAAACGTTGTGAAAAACAGTCTCAAATGGCCAGGAACGGTCCAATTTTACCGTTTGAGCTGAAATGACAGCTTTGTATCAAATATGTTGCTGGCGGTCAAAATAAGACTGTTTCCAGCATGGAAACACTATTTTACATTAGAAGAAGCATTTTGCTGAGTTTTCCCGTGTGTTTTCTTTCATCTGCAGTACCTGGCACTTTCAGGGCAAACGTTGTGAAAAACAGTCTCAAATGGCCAGGAACGGTCCAATTTTACCGTTTGAGCTGAAATGACAGCTTTGTATCAAATATGTTGCTGGCGTCAAAATAAGACTGTTTCCAGCATGGAAACACTATTTTACATTAGAAGAAGCATTTTGCAGAGTTTTCAAGTATGTTTCTGTGATTTGTACTGTGTGGCATTTTCGGGGCACACGCTGTGTCCCAGACACACAGAGAATGGCTGGAAACGCTTAAAACGGCAAGTTTCTGTCAGTTAGTGCTGAAATGAACGGTGTGTCTAAAATATGTTGCTGGCGTCAAAATAAGACTGTTTCCAGCATGGAAACACTATTTTACATTAGAAGAAGCATTTTGCTGAGTTTTCCCGTGTGTTTCTTTCATCTGCAGTACCTGGCACTTTCAGGGCAAACGTTGTGAAAAACAGTCTCAAATGGCCAGGAACGGTCCAATTTTACCGTTTGAGCTGAAATGACAGCTTTGTATCAAATATGTTGCTGGCGTCAAAATAAGACTGTTCCAGCATGGAAACACTATTTTACATTAGAAGAAGCATTTTGCTGAGTTTTCCCGTGTGTTTCTTTCATCTGCAGTACCTGGCACTTTCAGGGCAAACGTTGTGAAAAACAGTCTCAAATGGCCAGGAACGGTCCAATTTTACCGTTTGAGCTGAAATGACAGCTTTGTATCAAATATGTTGCTGGCGTCAAAATAAGACTGTTTCCAGCATGGAAACACTATTTTACATTAGAAGAAGCATTTTGCAGAGTTTTCAAGTATGTTTCTGTGATTTGTACTGTGTGGCATTTTCGGGGCACACGCTGTGTCCCAGACACACAGAGAATGGCTGGAAACGCTTAAAACGGCAAGTTTCTGTCAGTTAGTGCTGAAATGAACGGTGTGTCTAAAATATGTTGCTGGCGTCAAAATAAGACTGTTTCCAGCATGGAAACACTATTTTACATTAGAAGAAGCATTTTGCTGAGTTTTCCCGTGTGTTTCTTTCATCTGCAGTACCTGGCACTTTCAGGGCAAACGTTGTGAAAAACAGTCTCAAATGGCCAGGAACGGTCCAATTTTACCGTTTGAGCTGAAATGACAGCTTTGTATCAAATATGTTGCTGGCGTCAAAATAAGACTGTTTCCAGCATGGAAACACTATTTTACATTAGAAGAAGCATTTTGCAGAGTTTTCCCGTGTGTTTCTTTCATCTGCAGTACCTGGCACTTTCAGGGCAAACGTTGTGAAAAACAGTCTCATATGGCCAGGAACGGTGAAATTTTACCGTTTGAGCTGAAATGACAGCTTTGCATCAAATATGTTGCTGGCGTCAAAATAAGACTTTTTCCAGCATGGAAACACTATTTTACATTAGAAGAAGCATTTTGCTGAGTTTTCAAGTATGTTTCTGTGATTTGTACTGTGTGGCATTTTCAGGGCAAACGTTGTGAAAAACAGTCTCATCTGGCCAGGAACGGTGAAATTTTACCGTTTGAGCTGAAATGACAGCTTTGCATCAAATATGTTGCTGGCGTCAAAATAAGACTTTTTCCAGCATGGAAACACTATTTTACATTAGAAGAAGCATTTTGCAGAGTTTTCCCGTGTGTTTCTTTCATCTGCAGTATCTGGCACTTTCAGGGCAAACGTTGTGAAAAACAGTCTCATATGGCCAGGAACGGTGAAATTTTACCGTTTGAGCTGAAATGACAGCTTTGCATCAAATATGTTGCTGGCGTCAAAATAAGACTTTTTCCAGCATGGAAACACTATTTTACATTAGAAGAAGCATTTTGCAGAGTTTTCAAGTATGTTTCTGTGATTTGTACTGTGTGGCATTTTCAGGGCAAACGTTGTGAAAAACAGTCTCATCTGGCCAGGAACGGTGAAATTTTACCGTTTGAGCTGAAATGACAGCTTTGCATCAAATATGTTGCTGGCGTCAAAATAAGACTTTTTCCAGCATGGAAACACTATTTTACATTAGAAGAAGCATTTTGCAGAGTTTTCCCGTGTGTTTCTTTCATCTGCAGTACCTGGCACTTTCAGGGCAAACGTTGTGAAAAACAGTCTCATATGGCCAGGAACGGTGAAATTTTACCGTTTGAGCTGAAATGACAGCTTTGCATCAAATATGTTGCTGGCGTCAAAATAAGACTTTTTCCAGCATGGAAACACTATTTTACATTAAAAGAAGCATTTGGCAGAGTTTTCAAGTATGTTTCTGTGATTTGTACTGTGTGGCATTTTCAGGGCACACGCTGTGTCCCAGACACACGGAGAATGGCTGGAAACGCTTAAAACGGCAAGTTTCAGTCAGTTAGTGCTGAAATGAACGGTGTGTCTAAAATATGTTGCTGGCGTCAAAATAAGACTGTTTCCAGCATGGAAACACTATTTTACATTAGAAGAAGCATTTTGCAGAGTTTTCCCGTGTGTTTCTTTCATCTGCAGTACCTGGCACTTTCAGGGCA